>NC_135137.1:19335929-19643066 GCF_051014445.1 Colletes latitarsis
ACACCGGTTATGTCCGGGTTAGGTCTGGGATATGCGGCCCATCTGGCTTATACTTTCGCCTTTTCGCAAACTGCTTGGCCAGATCCTGGGTTTTTTTCGTGTTTGAATCACGTAGTAATGTGGTACCACATTGAAGCAGTCAATTAAACCTGGTTTCGATCAATATTTTAGAGGATAACACCGGTTAGGTCTGGGTTAGGTCTGGGTTATGCCCGCATCTGGCTCATGATTTGGCCTTCTTCGCATACTTGTTGGCCAGATCTTGGGTTTTTTTCGTGTTTGAATCACGTTGTAATGTGGTACAACACTGAAGCAGACAATTAAACCTGGTTTCGATCAATATTTTAGAGGATAACACCGGTTAGGTCTGGGATATGCGCGCATCTGGCTTATGCTTTCGCCCTTTCCCCAAACTTGTTGGCTAGATCCTGGGTTTTTTTCGCGTTTGAGTCTCGTAGTGATGTGGTACCACACAGAAACAGTCCACTAAACCTGGTTTCGGACAGTATTTTAGAGGATAACACCGGTTAGGTCTGGGTTAGGTCTGGGTTATGCCCGCATCTGGTTCATGATTTGGCCTTCTTCGCATACTTGTTGGCCAGATCCTGGGTTTTTTCCGTGTTTGAATCACGTAGCAATGTGGTAACACACTGAAGCAGTCAATTAAACCTGGTTTCGATCAATATTCTAGAGGATAACACCGGTTAGGTCTGGGTTAGGTCTGGGTTATGCCCGCATCTGGCTCATGATTTGACCTTCTTCGCAAACTTGTTGGCCAGATCCTGGGTTTTTTTTCGTGTTTCAATCACGTAGTAATGTGGTAACACACTGAAGCAGTCAATTAAACCTGGTTTCGATCTATATTTTAGAGGATAACACCGGTTAGGTCTGGGTTAGGTCTGGGTTATGCCCGCATCTGGCTTATACTTTCGCCTTTTTCGCAAAGTTGTTGGCTAAATCCTGGGTTTTTTTCGGGTTTGAATCTCGTAGTAATGTGGTACCACCCAGAAACAGTCCATTAAACCTGGTTTCAGACAGTATTTTAGAGGATAACACTGGTTAGGTGTGGGTTTCGTCTGGGTTATGCCCGCATCAGGCTCATGATTTTGCCTTCTTCGGATACTTGTTGGCCAGATCCTGGGTTTTTTTTCGTGTTTCAATCACGTAGTAATGTGGTAACACACTGAAGCAGTCAATTAAACCTGGTTTCGATCTATATTTTAGAGGATAACACCGGTTAGGTCTGGGTTAGGTCTGGGTTATGCCCGCATCTGGCTTATACTTTCGCCTTTTTCGCAAACTTGTTGGCTAGATCCTGGGCTTTTTTCGGGTATGAATCTCGTAGTAATGTGGTACCACACAGAAGCAGTCCATTAAACCAGGATTCGGACAGTATTTTAGCGGATAACACCGGTTAGGTCTGGGTTTCGTCTGGGTTATGCCCGCATATGGCTAATGAATTTGCCTTCTTCACATACTTGTTGGCCAGATCCTGGGTTTTTTTCGTGTTTGAATCACGTAGTAATGTGGTATCACACTGAAGCAGTCAATTAAACCTGGTTTCGATCAATATTTTAGAGGATAACACCGGTTAGGTCTGGGATATGCGCGCATCTGGGTTATACTTTCGCCTTTTTCGCAAACTTGTTGGATAGATCCTGGGCTTTTTTCGGGTTTGAATCACGTAGTAATGTGGTACCACACAGAAACAGTCCATTAAACCTGGATTCGGACTGTATTTTAGCCGATAACACCGGTTAGGTCTGGGTTTCGTCTGGGTTATGCCCGCATCAGGCTCATGATTTTGCCTTCTTCGCATACTTGTTGGCCAGATCCTGGGTTTTTCTCGTGTTTGAATCACGTCGTAATGTGGTAACATACTGAAGCAATCAATTCAACCTGGTTTCGATCAATGTTTTAGAGGATAACACCGGTTAGGTCTGGGATATGCGCCCATCTGGCTTATACTTTCGCCTTTTTCGCAAACTTGTTGGCCAGATCCTGGGTTTTTTTTTTTTTTTCGTGTTTGAATCTCGTAGTAATGTGGTACCACATTGAAGCAGTCAATTAAATCTGGTTTCGATCAATATTTTAGAGGATAACACCGGTTAGGTCTGGGTTAGGTCTGGGTTATGCCCGCATCTGGTTCATGATTTGGCCTTCTTCGCATACTTGTTGGCGAGATCCTGGGTTTTTTCGTGTTTGAATCACGTCGTAATGTGGTAACACACTGAAGCAGTCAATTAAACCTGGATTCGATCATTATTTTCGAGGATAACACCGGTTAGGTCTGGGTTAGGTCTGGGATATGCGTGCATCTGGCTTATACTTTCGCCTATTTCGCAAACCTGTTGGCGAGATCCTGGGTTTTTTTCGTCTTTGAATCACGTAGTAATGTGGTACCACACAGAAACAGTCCATTAAACCTGGGTTCGATCAATATTTTAGAGGATAACACCGGTTAGGTCTGGGTGAGGTCTGGGATATGCCCGCATCTGGCTCATGATTTGCCCTTCTTCGCATACTTGTTGGCCAGATCCTGGGTTTTTTTTATTTTTCGTGTTTGAATCACGTAGTAATGTGGTAACATACTGAAGCAATCAATTCAACCTGGTTTCGATCAATGTTTTAGAGGATAACACCGGTTAGGTCTAGGTTAGGTCTGGGATATGCGCCCATCTGGCTTATACTTTCGCCTTTTTCGCAAACTTGTTGGCCAGATCCTGGGTTTTTTTTCGTGTTTGAATCACGTAGTAATGTGGTAACACACTGAAGCAGTCAATTAAACCTGGATTCGATCATTATTTTCGAGGATAACACCGGTTAGGTCTGGGTTAGGTCTGGCTTATGCCCGCATCTGGCTCATGATTTTGCCTTCTTCGCATACTTGTTGGCCAGATCCTGGGTTTTTTCGTGTTTGAATCACGTAGTAATGTGGTAACACACTGAAGCAGTCAATTAAATCTGGTTTCGATCAATATTTTAGAGGATAACACCGGTTAGGTCTGGGTTAGGTCTAGGATATGACCGCATCTGGCTCATGATTTGGCGTTTTTCGCAAATTTGTTGGCTAGATCCTGGGTTTTTTTCGGGGTTGAATCTCGTAGTAATGTGGTAACACAATGAAGCAGTCAATTAAGCCTGGTTTCGATCAATATTTTAGAGGATAACACCGGTTAGGTCTGGGATATGCGCGCATCTGGCTTATACTTTCGCCTTTTTCGCAAACTTGTTGGCTAGATCCTGGGTTTTTTTCGGGTTTGAATCTCGTAGTAATGTGGTACCACACAGAAACAGTCCATTAAACCTGGTTTCAGACAGTATTTTAGAGGATAACACCGGTTAGGTGTGGGTTTCGTCTGGGTTATGCCCGCATCAGGCTCATGATTTTGCCTTCTTCGGATACTTGTTGGCCAGATCCTGGGTTTTTTCCGTGTTTGAATCACGTAGTAATGTGGTAACACACTGAAGCAGTCCACTAAACCTGGTTTCGGACAGTATATTAGAGGATAACACCGGTTAGGTCTGGGTTAGGTCTGGGTTATGCCAGCATCTGGCTCATGATTTGGCCTTCTTCGCATACTTGTTGGCCAGATCCTGGGTCTTTTCGTGTTTGAATCACGTAGTAATGTGGTAACACACTGAAGCAGTCAATTAAACCTGGTTTCGATCAATGTTTTAGAGGATTACACCGGTTAGGTCTGGGTTAGGTCTGGGATATGCGCGCATCTGGCTTATACTTTCGCCTATTTCGCAAACTTGTTGGCGAGATCCTGGGTTTTTTTCGGGTTTGAATCACGTAGTAATGTGGTACCACACAGAAACAGTCCATTAAACCTGGATTCGATCAATATTTTAGAGGATAACACCGGTTAGGTCTGGGTTAGGTCTGGGATATGCGCCCATCTGGCTTATACTTTCGCCTTTTTCGCAAACTTGTTGGCCAGATCCTGGGTTTTTTTTTTTTCGTGTTTGAATCACGTAGTAATGTGGTACCACATTGAAGCAGTCAATTAAATCTGGTTTCGATCAATATTTTAGAGGATAACACCGGTTAGGTCTGGGTTAGGTCTGGGTTATGCCCGCATCTGGTTCATGATTTGGCCTTCTTCGCATACTTGTTGGCGAGATCCTGGGTTTTTTTCGGGTTTGAATCACGTAGTAATGTGGCAACACACTGAAGCAGTCAATTAAACCTGGTTTCGGACAGTATTTTAGAGGATAACACCGGTTAGGTGTGGGTTTCGTCTGGGTTATGCCCGCATCAGGCTCATGATTTTGCCTTCTTCGGATACTTGTTGGCCAGATTCTGGGTTTTTTCCGTGTTTGAATCACGTAGTAATGTGGCAACACACTGAAGCAGTCAATTAAACCTGGTTTCGATCAATATTCTAGAGGATAACACCGGTTAGGTCTGGGTTATGCCCGCATCTGGCTCATGATTTGACCTTCTTCGCATACTTGTTGGCCAGATCCTGGGTTTTTTTCGTGTTTGAATAACGTAGTAATGTGGTAACACACTGAAGCAGTCAATTAAACCTGGTTTCGGACAGTATTTTAGAGGATAACACCGGTTAGGTGTGGGTTTCGTCTGGGTTATGCCCACATCAGGCTCATGATTTTGCCTTCTTCGGATACTTGTTGGCCAGATCCTGGGTTTTTTCCGTGTTTGAATCACGTAGTAATGTGGTAACACACTGAAGCAGTCAATTAAACCTGGTTTCGGACAGTATTTTAGAGGATAACACCGGTTAGGTGTGGGTTTCGTCTGGGTTATGCCCGCATCAGGCTCATGATTTTGCCTTCTTCGGATACTTGTTGGCCAGATCTTGGATTTTTTCCGTGTTTGAATCACGTAGTAATGTGGTAACACACTGAAACAGTCAATTAAACCTGGTTTCGATCAATATTTTAGAGGATAACACCGGTTAGGTCTGGGATATGCGCGCATCTGGCTTATACTTTCGCCTTCTTCGCATACTTGTTGGCCAGATCCTGGGTTTTTTTCGTGTTTGAATCACGTAGTAATGTGGTAACACACTGAAGCAGTCAATTAAACCTGGTTTCGGACAGTATTTTAGAGGATAACACCGGTTAGGTGTGGGTTTCGTCTGGGTTATGCCCGCATCAGGCTCATGATTTTGCCTTCTTCGGATACTTGTTGGCCAGATCGTGGGTTTTTTCCGTGTTTGAATCACGTAGTAATGTGGTAACACACTGAAGCAGTCAATTAAACCTGGTTTCGATCAATATTTTAGAGGATAACACCGGTTAGGTCTGGGTTAGGTCTGGGATATGCGCGCATCTGGCTTATACTTTCGCCTTTTTCGCAATCTTGTTGGCCAGATCCTGGGTTTTTTTCGTGTTTGAATCACGTAGTAATGTGGTAACACACTGAAGCAGTCAATTAAACCTGGTTTCGATCAATATTTTAGAGGATAACACCGGTTAGGTCTGGGTTAGGTCTGGGTTATGCCCGCATCTGGCTTATACCTTCGCCTTTTTCGCAAACTTGTTGGCTAGATCCTGGGTTTTTTTCGCGTTTGAATCTCGTAGTGATGTGGTACCACACAGAAACAGTCCACTAAACCTGGTTTCGGACAGTATTTTAGAGGATAACACCGGTTAGGTCTGGGGTTAGGTCTGGGTTATGCCCGCATCTGGTTCATGATTTGGCCTTCTTCCCATACTTGTTGGCCAGATCCTGGGTTTTTTTCGTGTTTGAATCACGTAGTAATGTGGTAACACACTGAAGCAGTCAATTAAACCTGGTTTCGATCAATATTCTAGAGGATAACACCGGTTAGGTCTGGGTTAGGTCTGGTTTATGCCCGCATCTGGTTCATGATTTGGCCTTCTTCGCATACTTGTTGGCCAGATCCTGGGTTTTTTTCGTGTTTGAATCACGTAGTAATGTGGTAACACACTGAAGCAGTCAATTAAACCTGGTTTCGATCAATATTTTAGAGGATAACACCGGTTAGGTCTGGGTTAGGTCTGGGATATGCGCGCATCTGGCTTATACTTTCGCCTTTTTCGCAATCTTGTTCGCCAGATCCTGGGTTTTTTTCGTGTTTGAATAACGTAGTAATGTGGTACAACACTGAAGCAGTCAATTAAACCTGGTTTCGATCAATATTTTAGAGGATAACACCGGTTAGGTCTGGGATATGCGCGCATCTGGCTTATACTTTCGCCCTTTTTCGCAAACTTGTTGGCTAGATCCTGGGTTTTTTTCGGGTTTGAATCTCGTAGTAATGTGGTACCACACAGGAACAGTCCATTAAACCTGGTTTCAGACAGTATTTTAGAGGATAACACCGGTTAGGTGTGGGTTTCGTCTGGGTTATGCCCGCATCAGGCTCATGATTTTGCCTTCTTCGGATACTTGTTGGCCAGATCCTGGGTTTTTTCCGTGTTTGAATCACGTAGTAATGTGGTAACACACTGAAGCAGTCAATTAAACCTGGTTTCGATCAATATTCTAGAGGATAACACCGGTTAGGTCTGGGTTAGGTCTGGGTTATGCCCGCATCTGGCTCATGATTTGACCTTCTACGCAAACTTGTTGGCCAGATCCTGGGTTTTTTTTCGTGTTTCAATCACGTAGTAATGTGGTAACACACTGAAGCAGTCAATTAAACCTGGTTTCAATCTATATTTTAGAGGATAACACCGGTTAGGTCTGGGTTAGGTCTGGGTTATGCCCGCATCTGGCTTATACTTTCGCCTTTTTCGCAAACTTGTTGGCTAGATCCTGGGTTTTTTTCGGGTATGAATCTCGTAGTAATGTGGTACCACACAGAAGCAGTCCATTAAACCAGGATTCGGACAGTATTTTAGCGGATAACACCGGTTAGGTCTGGGTTTCGTCTGGGTTATGCCCGCATATGGCTAATGAATTTGCCTTCTTCACATACTTGTTGGCCAGATCCTGGGTTTTTTTCGTGTTTGAATCACGTAGTAATGTGGTATCACACTGAAGCAGTCAATTAAACCTGGTTTCGATCAATATTTTAGAGGATAACACCGGTTAGGTCTGGGATATGCGCGCATCTGGGTTATACTTTCGCCTTTTTCGCAAACTTGTTGGATAGATCCTGGGTTTTTTTCGGGTTTGAATCACGTAGTAATGTGGTACCACACAGAAACTGTCCATTAAACCTGGTTTCGGACAGTATTTTAGAGGATAACACCGGTTAGGTCTGGGTTTCGTCTGGGTTATGCCCGCATCAGGATCATGATTTTGGCTTCTTCGCATACTTGTTGGCCAGATCCTGGGTTTTTTTCGTGTTTGAATCACGTAGTAATGTGGTACCACATTGAAGCAGTCAATTAAACCTCGTTTCGATCAATATTTTAGAGGATACGACCGGTTAGGTCTGGGTTAGGTCTGGGTTATGCCCGCATCTGGCTTATACCTTCGCCTTTTTCGCAAACTTGTTGGCTAGATTCTGGGTTTTTTTCGGGTTTGAATCTCGTAGTGATGTGGTACCACACAGAAACAGTCCATTAAACCTGGTTTCGGACAGTATTTTAGAGGATAACACCGGTTAGGTCAGGGTTTCGTCTGGGTTATGCCCGCATCAGGCTCATGATTTGGCCTTCTTCGCATACTTGTTGGCCAGATCCTGGGTCTTTTCGTGTTTGAATCACGTAGTAATGTGGTAACACACTGAAGCAGTCAATTAAACCTGGTTTCGATCAATGTTTTAGAGGATTACACCGGTTAGGTCTGGGTTAGGTCTGGGATATGCGCGCATCTGGCTTGTACTTTCGCCTTTTTCGCAAACTTCTTGGCCAGATCCTGGGTTTTTTTCGTGTTTGAATCACGTAGTAATGTGGTACCACATTGAAGCAGTCAATTAAACCTGGTTTCGATCAATATTTTAGAGCATAACACCGGTTAGGTCTGGGTTAGGTCTGGGTTATGCCCGCATCTGGCTCATGATTTGGCCTTCTTCGCATACTTGTTGGCCAGATCCAGGGTTTTTTTCGTGTTTGAATCACGTTGTAATGTGGTACAACACTGAAGCAGTCAATTAAAACTGGTTTCGATCAATATTTTAGAGCATTACACCGGTTAGGTCTGGGATATGCGCCCATCTGGCTTATACTTTCGCCTTTTTCGCAAACTTGTTGGCCAGATCCTGGGTTTTTTTCGTGTTTGAATCACGTAGTAATGTGGTACCACATTGAAGCAGTCAATTAAATCTGGTTTCGATCAATATTTCAGAGGATAACACTGGTTTGGTCTGGGTTAGGTCTGGGTTATGCCCGCATCTGGTTCATGATTTGGCCTTCTTCGCATACTTGTTGGCCAGATCCTGGGTTTTTTTCGTGTTTGAATCACGTAGTAATGTGGTACCACACAGAAACAGTCCATTAAACCTGGATTCGATCAATATTTTAGAGGATAACACCGGTTAGGTCTGGGATATGCGCGCATCTGGCTTATACTTTCGCCTTTTTCGCAAACTTGTTGGCCAGATCCTGGGTTTTTTTCGTGTTTGAATCACGTAGTAATGTGGTACCACATAGAAGCAGTCAATTAAACCTGGTTTCGGACAGTATTTTAGAGGATAACACCGGTTAGGTCTGGGTTAGGTCTGCGATATGCCCGCATCTGGCTCATGATTTGGCCTTCTTCGCATACTTGTTGGCCAGATCCTGGGTTTTTTTCGTGTTTGAATCACGTAGTAATGTGGTAACACACTGAAGCAGTCAATTAAACCTGGTTTCGAGCAATATTTTAGAGGATAACACCGGTTAGGTCTGGGTTAGGTCTGCGATATGCCCGCATCTGGCTCATGATTTGGCTTTCTTCGCATACTTGTTGGCCAGATCCTGGGTTTTTTTCGTGTTTGAATCATGTAGTAATGTGGTAACATACTGAAGCAATCAATTCAACCTGGTTTCGATCAATGTTTTAGAGGATAACACCGGTTAGGTCTGGGTTAGGTCTGGGATATGCGCGCATCTGGCTTATACTTTCGCCTATTTCGCAAACATGTTGGCGAGATCCTGGGTTTTTTTCGGGTTTGAATCACGTAGTAATGTGGTACCACATTGAAGCAGTCAATTAAACCTGGTTTCGATCAATATTGTAGTGGATAACACCGGTTAGGTCTGGGTTTCGTCTGGGTTATGCCCGCATCAGGCTCATGATTTTGGCTTCTTCGCATACTTGTTGGCCACATCCTGTGTTTTTTTCGTGTTTGAATCACGTAGTAATGTGGTAACACACTGAAGCAGTCAATTAAACCTGGTTTCGAGCAATATTTTAGAGGATAACACCGGTTAGGTCTGGGTTAGGTCTGCGATATGCCCGCATCTGGCTCATGATTTGGCTTTCTTCGCATACTTGTTGGCCTGATCCTGGGTTTTTTTCGTGTTTGAATCACGTAGTAATGTGGTAACATACTGTAGCAATCAATTCAACCTGGTTTCGATCAATGTTTTAGAGGATAACACCGGTTAGGTCTGGGTTAGGTCTGGGATATGCGCCCATCTGGCTTGTACTTTCGCCTTTTTCGCAAACTTCTTGGCCAGATCCTGGGTTTTTTTCGTGTTTGAATCACGTAGTAATGTGGTAGCACATTGAAGCAGTCAATTAAACCTGGTTTCGATCAATATTGTAGTGGATAACACCGGTTAGGTCTGGATTAGGTCTGGGTTATGCCCGCATCTGGCTCATGATTTGGCCTTCTTCGCATACTTGTTGGCCAGATCCTGGGTTTTTTTCGTGTTTGAATCACGTAGTAATGTGGTAACACACTGAAGCAGTCAATTAAACCTGGTTTCGATCAATGTTTTAGAGGATAACACCGGTTAGGTCAGGGTTAGGTCTGGGATATGCGCCCATCTGGCTTGTACTTTCGCCTTTTTCGCAAACTTCTTGGCCAGATCCTGGGTTTTTTTCGTGTTTGAATCACGTAGTAATGTGGTACCACATTGAAGCAGTCCATTAAACCTGGTTTCGATCAATATTTTAGAGCATAACACCGGTTAGGTCTGGGTTAGGTCTGGGTTATGCCCGCATCTGGCTCATGATTTGGCCTTCTTCGCATACTTGTTGGCCAGATCCTGGGTTTTTTTCGTGTTTGAATCACGTTGTAATGTGGTACAACACTGAAGCAGTCAATTAAAACTGGTTTCGATCAATATTTTAGAGGATAACACCGGTTAGGTCTGGGATATGCGCGCATCTGTCTTATACTTTCGCCTTTTTCGCAAACTTGTTGGCTAGATCCTGGGTTTTTTTCGCGTTTGAATCTCGTAGTGATGTGGTACCACACAGAAACAGTCCATTAAACCTGGTTTCGGACAGTATTTTAGAGGGTAACACCGGTTAGGTCTGGGTTAGGTCTGGGTTATGCCCGCATCTGGTTCATGATTTGGACTTCTTCGCATACTTGTTGGCCAGATCCTGGGTTTTTTTCGTGTTTGAATCACGTAGTAATGTGGTAACACACTGAAGCAGTCAATTAAACCTGGTTTCGAGCAATATTTTAGAGGATAACACCGGTTAGGTCTGGGTTAGGTCTGCGATATGCCCGCATCTGGCTCATGATTTGGCTTTCTTCGCATACTTGTTGGCCAGATCCTGGTTTTTTTCGTGTTTGAATCACGTAGTAATGTGGTAACATACTGAAGCAATCAATTCAACCTGGTTTCGATCAATGTTTTAGAGGATGACACCGGTTAGGTCTGGGTTAGGTCTGGGATATGCGCGCATCTGGCTTATACTTTCGCCTATTTCGCAAACTTGTTGGCGAGATCCTGGGTTTTTTCGGGTTTGAATCACGTAGTAATGTGGTACCACACAGAAACAGTCCATTAAACCTGGATTCGATCAATATTTTAGAGGATAACACCGGTTAGGTCTGGGTTAGGTCTGGGTTATGCCAGCATCTGGTTCATGATTTGACCTTCTTCGCATACTTGTTGGCCAGATCCTGGGTTTTTTTCGTGTTTGAATCACGTAGTAATGTGGTAACACACTGAAGCAGTCAATTAAACCTGGTTTCGATCAATGTTTTAGAGGATTACACCGGTTAGGTCTGGGTTAGGTCTGGGATATGCGCGCATCTGGCTTATACTTTCGCCTTTTTCGCAAACTTGTTGGCCAGATCCTGGGTTTTTTTCGTGTTTGAATCACGTAGTAATGTGGTACCACATTGAAGCAGTCAATTCAACCTGGTTTCGATCAATGTTTTAGAGGATAACACCGGTTAGGTCTGGGTTAGGTCTGGGATATGCGCGCATCTGGCTTATACTTTCGCCTATTTCGCAAACTTGTTGGCGAGATCCTGGGTTTTTTTCGGGTTTGAATCACGTAGTAATGTGGTACCACATTGAAGCAGTCAATTAAACCTGGCTTCGATCAATATTGTAGTGGATAACACCGGTTAGGTCTGGGTTTCGTCTGGGTTATGCCCGCATCAGGCTCATGATTTTGGCTTCTTCGCATACTTGTTGGCCAGATCCTGAGTTTTTTTCGTGTTTGAATCACGTACTAATGTGGTAACACACTGAAGCAGTCAATTAAACCTGGTTTCGATCAATATTTTAGAGGATAACACCGGTTAGGTCTGGGTTAGGTCTGGGTTATGCCCGCATCTGGCTCATGATTTGGCCTTCTTCGCATACTTGTTGGCCAGATCCTGGGTCTTTTCGTGTTTGAATGACGTAGTAATGTGGTAACACACTGAAGCAGTCAATTAAACCTGGTTTCGATCAATGTTTTAGAGGATTACACCGGTTAGGTCTGGGTTAGGTCTGGGATATGCGCGCATCTGGCTTATACTTTCGCCTTTTTCGCAAACTTGTTGGCAAGATCCTGGGTTTTTTTCGTGTTTGAATCACGTAGTAATGTGGTACCACATTGAAGCAGTCAATTAAACCTGGTTTCGATCAATATTGTAGTGGATAACACCGGTTAGGTCTGGATTAGGTCTGGGTTATGCCCGCATCTCGCTCATGATTCGGCCTTCTTCGCATACATGTTGGCCAGATCCTGGGTTTTTTTCGTGTTTGAATCACGTAGTAATGTGGTAACACACTGAAGCAGTCAATTAAACCTGGTTTCGATCAATGTTTTAGAGGATAACACCGGTTAGGTCTGGGTTAGGTCTGGGATATGCGCCCATCTGGCTTGTACTTTCGCCTTTTTCGCAAACTTCTTGGCCAGATCCTGGGTTTTTTTCGTGTTTGAATCACGTAGTAATGTGGTACCACATTGAAGCAGTCAATTAAACCTGGTTTCGATCAATATTTTAGAGCATAACACCGGTTAGGTCTGGGTTAGGTCTGGGTTATGCCCGCATCTGGCTCATGATTTGGCCTTCTTCGCATACTTGTTGGCCAGATCCTGGGTTTTTTTCGTGTTTGAATCACGTTGTAATGTGGTACAACACTGAAGCAGTCAATTAAAACTGGTTTCGATCAATATTTTAGAGCATTACACCGCTTAGGTCTGGGATATGCGCCCATCTGGCTTATACTTTCGCCTTTTTCGCAAACTTATTGGCCAGATCCTGGGTTTTTTTCGTGTTTGAATCACGTAGTAATGTGGTACCACATTGAAGCAGTCAATTAAATCTGGTTTCGATCAATATTTTAGAGGATAACACTGGTTAGGACTGGGTTAGGTCTGGGTTATGCCCGCATCTGGTTCATGATTTGGCCTTCTTCGCATACTTGTTGGCCAGATCCTGGGTTTTTTTCGTGTTTGAATCACGTAGTAATGTGGTACCACACAGAAACAGTCCATTAAACCTGGATTCGATCAATATTTTAGAGGATAACACCGGTTAGGTCTGGGATATGCGCGCATCTGTCTTATACTTTCGCCTTTTTCGCAAACTTGTTGGCTAGATCCTGGGTTTTTTTCGCGTTTGAATCTCGTAGTGATGTGGTACCACACAGAAACAGTCCATTAAACCTGGTTTCGGACAGTATTTTAGAGGATAACACCGGTTAGGTCTGGGTTAGATCTGGGTTATGCCCGCATCTGGTTCATGATTTGGACTTCTTCGCATACTTGTTGGCCAGATCCTGGGTTTTTTTCGTGTTTGAATCACGTAGTAATGTGGTAACACACTGAAGCAGTCAATTAAACCTGGTTTCGATCAATATTTTAGAGGATAACACCGGTTAGGTCTGGGTTAGGTCTGCGATATGCCCGCATCTGGCTCATGATTTGGCTTTCTTCGCAAACTTGTTGGCTAGATCCTGGGTTTTTTTCGCGTTTGAATCTCGTAGTGATGTGGTACCACACAGAAACAGTCCAATAAACCTGGTTTCGGACAGTATTTTAGAGGATAACACCGGTTAGGTCTGGGTTAGGTCTGGGTTATGCCCGCATCTGGTTCATGATTTGGCCTTCTTCGCATACTTGTTGGCCAGATCCTGGGTTTTTTTCGGGTTTGAATCACGTAGTAATGTGGTACCACACTGAAGCAGTCAATTAAACCTGGTTTCGATCAATATTTTAGAGGATAACACCGGTTAGGTCTGGGTTAGGTCTGGGTTATGCCCGCATCTGGCTCATGATTTGGCCTTCTTCGCATACTTGTTGGCCAGATCCTGGGTCTTTTCGTGTTTGAATCACGTAGTAATGTGGTAACACACTCAAGCAGTCAATTAAACCTGGTTTCGATCAATGTTTTAGAGGATTACACCGGTTAGGCCTGGGTTAGGTCTGGGATATGCGCGCATCTGGCTTATACTTTCGCCTTTTTCGCAAACTTGTTGGCCAGATCCTGGGTTTTTTTCGTGTTTGAATCACGTAGTAATGTGGTACCACATTGAGGCAGTCAATTAAACCTGGTTTCGATCAATATTGTAGTGGATAACACCGGTTAGGTCTGGATTAGGTCTGGGTTATGCCCGCATCTGGCTCATGATTTGGCCTTCTTCGCATACTTGTTGGCCAGATCCTGGGTCTTTTCGTGTTTGAATCACGTAGTAATGTGGTAACACACTCAAGCAGTCAATTAAACCTGGTTTCGATCAATGTTTTAGAGGATTACACAGGTTAGGTCTGGGTTAGGTCTTGGATATGCGCGCATCTGGCTTATACTTTCGCCTTTTTCGCAAACTTGTTGGCCAGATCCTGGGTTTTTTTCGTGTTTGAATCACGTAGTAATGTGGTACCACATTGAAGCAGTCAATTAAACCTGGTTTCGATCAATATTGTAGTGGATAACACCGGTTAGGTCTGGATTAGGTCTGGGTTATGCCCGCATCTGGCTTATACTTTCGCCTTTTTCGCAAACTTGTTGGCCAGATCCTGGGTTTTTTTCGTGTTTGAATCACGTAGTAATGTGGTAACACACTGAAGCAGTCAATTAAACCTGGTTTCGATCAATATTGTAGTGGATAACACCGGTTAGGTCTGGATTAGGTCTGGGTTATGCCCGCATCTGGCTCATGATTTGGCCTTCTTCGCATACTTGCTGGCCAGATCCTGGGTTTTTTTCGTGTTTGAATCACGTAGTAATGTGGTAACACACTGAAGCAGTCAATTAAACCTGGTTTCGATCAATGTTTCAGAGGATAACACCGGTTAGGTCTGGGTTAAGTCTGGGATATGCGCCCATCTGGCTTATACTTTCGCCTTTTTCGCAAACTTGTTGGCCAGATCCTGGGTTTTTATCGTGTTTGAATCACGTAGTAATGTGGTACCACATTGAAGCAGTCAATTAAATCTGGTTTCGATCAATATTTTAGAGGATAACACTGGTTAGGTCTGGGTTATGCCCGCATCTGGTTCATGATTTGGCCTTCTTCGCATACTTGTTGGCCAGATCCTGGGTTTTTTTCGTGTTTGAATCACGTAGTAATGTGGTACCACACTGAAGCAGTCAATTAAACCTGGTTTCGATCAATGTTTCAGAGGATAACACCGGTTAGGTCTGGGTTAAGTCTGGGATATGCGCCCATCTGGCTTATACTTTCGCCTTTTTCGCAAACTTGTTGGCCAGATCCTGGGTTTTTTTCGTGTTTGAATCACGTAGTAATGTGGTAACACACTGAAGCAGTCAATTAAACCTGGTTTCGATCAATATTGTAGTGGATAACACCGGTTAGGTCTGGATTAGGTCTGGGTTATGCCCGCATCTGGCTTATACTTTCGCCTTTTTCGCAAACTTGTTGGCCAGATCCTGGGTTTTTATCGTGTTTGAATCACGTAGTAATGTGGTAACACACTGAAGCAGTCAATTAAACCTGGTTTCGATCAATGTTTCAGAGGATAACACCGGTTAGGTCTGGGTTAAGTCTGGGATATGCGCCCATCTGGCTTATACTTTCGCCTTTTTCGCAAACTTGTTGGCCAGATCCTGGGTTTTTTTCGTGTTTGAATCACGTAGTAATGTGGTAACATACTGAAGCAATCAATTCAACCTGGTTTCGATCAATGTTTTAGAGGATAACACCGGTCAGGTCTGGGTTAGGTCTGGGATATGCGCGCATCTGGCTTATACTTTCGCCTTTTTCGCAAACTTGTTGGCCAGATCCTGGGTTTTTTTCGTGTTTGAATCACGTAGTAATGTGGTAACACACTGAAGCAGTCAATTAAACCTGGTTTCGATCAATATTTTAGAGGATAACACCGGTTAGGTCTGGGTTAGGTGTGGGTTATGCGCGCATCTGACTTATACTTTCGCCCTTTTCGCAAACTTGTTGGCTAGATTCTGGGTTTTTTTCGGGTTTGAATCACGTAGTAATGTGGTACCACGCAGAAACAGTCCATTAAACCTGGATTCGGACAGTATTTTAGCCGATAACACCGGTTAGGTCTTGGTTAGGTCCGGGATACGCGCGCATCTGGCTTATACTTTCGCCTTTTTCGCAAACTTGTTGACCAGATCCTGGGTTTTTTTCGTGTTTGAATCACGTAGTAATGTGGTAACACACTGAAGCAGTCAATTAAACCTGGTTTCGATCAATGTTTTAGAGGATAACACCGGTTAGGTCTGGGTTAGGTCTGGGATATGCGCGCATCTGGCTTATACTTTCGCCTATTTCGCAAACTTGTTGGCGAGATCCTGGGTTTATTTCGTGTTTGAATCACGTAGTAATGTGGTACAACACTGAAGCAGTCAATTAAACCTGGTTTCGATCAATATTTTAGAGGATAACACCGGTTAGGTCTGGGATATGCGCGCATCTGGCTTATACTTTCGCCTTTTTCGCAAACTTGTTGGCTAGATCCAGGGTTTTTTTCGGATTTGAATCTCGTAGTAATGTGGTACCACACAGAAACAGTCCATTAAACCTGGTTTCAGACAGTATTTTAGAGGATAACACCGGTTAGGTGTGGGTTTCGTCTGGGTTATGCCCGCATCTGGTTCATGATTTGGCTTTCTTCGCATACCTGTTGGCCAGATCCTGGGTTTTTTTCGTGTTTGAATCACGTAGTAATGTGGTAACATACTGAAGCAATCAATTCAACCTGGTTTCGATCAATGTTTTAGAGGATAACACCGGTCAGGTCTGGGTTAGGTCTGGGATATGCGCGCATCTGGCTTATACTTTCGCCTATTTCGCAAACTTGTTGGCGAGATCCTGGGTTTATTTCGTGTTTGAATCACGTAGTAATGTGGTACAACACTGAAGCAGACAATTAAACCTGGTTTCGATCAATATTTTAGAGGATAACACCGGTTAGGTCTGGGATATGCGCGCATCTGGCTTATACTTTCGCCTTTTTCGCAAACTTGTTGGCTAGATCCTGGGGTTTTTTCGGATTTGAATCTCGTAGTAATGTGGTACCACACAGAAACAGTCCATTAAACCTGGTTTCAGACAGTATTTTAGAGGATAACACCGGTTAGGTGTGGGTTTCGTCTGGGTTATGCCCGCATCAGGCTCATGATTTTGCCTTCTTCGCATACTTGTTGGCCAGATCCTGGGTTTTTTCCGTGTTTGAATCACGTAGTAATGTGGTAACACACTGAAGCAGTCAATTAAACCTGGTTTCGATCAATATTCTAGAGGATAACACCGGTTAGGTCTGGGTTAGGTCTGGGTTATGCCCGCATCTGGCTCATGATTTGACCTTCTTCGCAAACTTGTTGGCCAGATCCTGGGTTTTTTTTCGTGTTTGAATCACGTAGTAATGTGGTAACACACTGAAGCAGTCAATTAAACCTGGTTTCGATCAATATTTTAGAGGATAACACCGGTTAGGTCTGGGTTAGGTCTGGGTTATGCCCGCATCTGGCTCATGATTTGGCCATCTTCGCATACTTGTTGGCCAGATCCTGGGTTATTTTCGTGTTTGAATCACGTAGTAATGTGGTATCACACTGGAATAGTCAATTAAACCTGGTTTCGATCAATATTTTAGAGGATAACACCGGTTAGGTCTGGGTGAGGTCTGGGATATGCCCGCATCTGGCTCATGATTTGGCCTTCTTCGCATACTTGTTGGCCAGATCCTGGGTTTTTTTCGTGTTTGAATCACGTAGTAATGTGTTAACACACTGAAGCAGTCAATTAAACCTGGTTTCGATCAATGTTTTAGAGGATAACACCGGTTAGGTCTGGGTTAGGTCTGGGATATGCGCGCATCTGGCTTATACTTTCGCCTATTTCGCAAACTTGTTGGCGAGATCCTGGGTTTTTTTCGGGTTTGAATCACGTAGTAATGTGGTACCACACAGGAACAGTCCATTACACCTGGATTCGATCAATATTTTAGAGGATAACACCGGTTAGGTCTGGGTTAGGTCTGGGTTATGCCCGCATCTGGTTCATGATTTGACCTTCTTCGCATACTTGTTGGCCAGATCCTGGGTTTTTTTCATGTTTGAATCACGTAGTAATGTGGTAACACACTGAAGCAGTCAATTAAACCTGGTTTCGAGCAATATTTTAGAGGATAACACCGGTTAGGTCTGGGTTAGGTCTGGGATATGCCCGCATCTGGCTCATGATTTCGCTTTCTTCGCATACTTGTTGGCCAGATCCTGGGTTTTTTTCGTGTTTGAATCACGTAGTAATGTGGTAACATACTGAAGCAATCAATTCAACCTGGTTTCGATCAATGTTTTAGAGGATAACACCGGTTAGGTCTGGGTTAGGTCTGGGATATGCGCGCATCTGGCTTATACTTTCGCCTATTTCGCAAACTTGTTGGCGAGATCCTGGGTTTTTTTCGTGTTTGAATCACGTAGTAATGTGGTACCACATTGAAGCAGTCAATTAAATCTGGTTTCGATCAATATTTTAGAGGATATCACCGGTTAGGTCTGGGTTAAGTCTGGGTTATGCCCGCATCTGGTTCATGATTTGGCTTTCTTCGCATACTTGTTGGCCAGATCCTGGGTTATTTTCGTGTTTGAATCACGTAGTAATGTGGTATCACACTGGAATAGTCAATTAAACCTGGTTTCGATCAATATTTTAGAGGATAACACCGGTTAGGTCTGGGTGAGGTCTGGGATATGCCCGCATCTGGCTCATGATTTGGCCTTCTTCGCATACTTGTTGGCCAGATCCTGGGTTTTTTTCGTGTTTGAATCACGTAGTAATGTGTTAACACACTGAAGCAGTCAATTAAACCTGGTTTCGATCAATGTTTTAGAGGATAACACCGGTTAGGTCTGGGTTAGGTCTGGGATATGCGCGCATCTGGCTTATACTTTCGCCTATTTCGCAAACTTGTTGGCGAGATCCTGGGTTTTTTTCGGGTTTGAATCACGTAGTAATGTGGTACCACACAGGAACAGTCCATTACACCTGGATTCGATCAATATTTTAGAGGATAACACCGGTTAGGTCTGGGTTAGGTCTGGGTTATGCCCGCATCTGGTTCATGATTTGACCTTCTTCGCATACTTGTTGGCCAGATCCTGGGTTTTTTTCATGTTTGAATCACGTAGTAATGTGGTAACACACTGAAGCAGTCAATTAAACCTGGTTTCGAGCAATATTTTAGAGGATAACACCGGTTAGGTCTGGGTTAGGTCTGAGATATGCCCGCATCTGGCTCATGATTTCGCTTTCTTCGCATACTTGTTGGCCAGATCCTGGGTTTTTTTCGTGTTTGAATCACGTAGTAATGTGGTAACATACTGAAGCAATCAATTCAACCTGGTTTCGAACAATGTTTTAGAGGATAACACCGGTTAGATCTGGGTTAGGTCTGGGATATGCGCGCATCTGGCTTATACTTTCGCCTATTTCGCAAACTTGTTGGCGAGATCCTGGGTTTTTTTCGTGTTTGAATCACGTAGTAATGTGGTACAACAATGAAGCAGTCAATTAAACCTGGTTTCGATCAATATTTTAGAGGATAACACCGGTTAGGTCTGGGATATGCGCGCATCTGGCTTATACTTTCGCCTTTTTCGCAAACTTGTTGGCTAGATCCTGGGTTTTTTTCGGATTTGAATCTCGTAGTAATGTGGTACCACACAGAAACAGTCCATTAAACCTGGTTTCAGACAGTATTTTAGAGGATAACACCGGTTAGGTGTGGGTTTCGTCTGGGTTATGCCCGCATCTGGTTCATGATTTGGCTTTCTTCGCATACCTGTTGGCCAGATCCTGGGTTTTTTTCGTGTTTGAATCACGTAGTAATGTGGTAACATACTGAAGCAATCAATTCAACCTGGTTTCGATCAATGTTTTAGAGGATAACACCGGTCAGGTCTGGGTTAGGTCTGGGATATGCGCGCATCTGGCTTATACTTTCGCCTATTTCGCAAACTTGTTGGCGAGATCCTGGGTTTATTTCGTGTTTGAATCACGTAGTAATGTGGTACAACACTGAAGCAGTCAATTAAACCTGGTTTCGATCAATATTTTAGAGGATAACACCGGTTAGGTCTGGGATATGCGCGCATCTGGCTTATACTTTCGCCTTTTTCGCAAACTTGTTGGCTAGATCCTGGGGTTTTTTCGGATTTGAATCTCGTAGTAATGTGGTACCACACAGAAACAGTCCATTAAACCTGGTTTCAGACAGTATTTTAGAGGATAACACCGGTTAGGTGTGGGTTTCGTCTGGGTTATGCCCGCATCAGGCTCATGATTTTGCCTTCTTCGCATACTTGTTGGCCAGATCCTGGGTTTTTTCCGTGTTTGAATCACGTAGTAATGTGGTAACACACTGAAGCAGTCAATTAAACCTGGTTTCGATCAATATTCTAGAGGATAACACCGGTTAGGTCTGGGTTAGGTCTGGGTTATGCCCGCATCTGGCTCATGATTTGACCTTCTTCGCAAACTTGTTGGCCAGATCCTGGGTTTTTTTTCGTGTTTGAATCACGTAGTAATGTGGTAACACACTGAAGCAGTCAATTAAACCTGGTTTCGATCAATATTTTAGAGGATAACACCGGTTAGGTCTGGGTTAGGTCTGGGTTATGCCCGCATCTGGCTCATGATTTGGCCATCTTCGCATACTTGTTGGCCAGATCCTGGGTTATTTTCGTGTTTGAATCACGTAGTAATGTGGTATCACACTGGAATAGTCAATTAAACCTGGTTTCGATCAATATTTTAGAGGATAACACCGGTTAGGTCTGGGTGAGGTCTGGGATATGCCCGCATCTGGCTCATGATTTGGCCTTCTTCGCATACTTGTTGGCCAGATCCTGGGTTTTTTTCGTGTTTGAATCACGTAGTAATGTGTTAACACACTGAAGCAGTCAATTAAACCTGGTTTCGATCAATGTTTTAGAGGATAACACCGGTTAGGTCTGGGTTAGGTCTGGGATATGCGCGCATCTGGCTTATACTTTCGCCTATTTCGCAAACTTGTTGGCGAGATCCTGGGTTTTTTTCGGGTTTGAATCACGTAGTAATGTGGTACCACACAGGAACAGTCCATTACACCTGGATTCGATCAATATTTTAGAGGATAACACCGGTTAGGTCTGGGTTAGGTCTGGGTTATGCCCGCATCTGGTTCATGATTTGACCTTCTTCGCATACTTGTTGGCCAGATCCTGGGTTTTTTTCATGTTTGAATCACGTAGTAATGTGGTAACACACTGAAGCAGTCAATTAAACCTGGTTTCGAGCAATATTTTAGAGGATAACACCGGTTAGGTCTGGGTTAGGTCTGGGATATGCCCGCATCTGGCTCATGATTTCGCTTTCTTCGCATACTTGTTGGCCAGATCCTGGGTTTTTTTCGTGTTTGAATCACGTAGTAATGTGGTAACATACTGAAGCAATCAATTCAACCTGGTTTCGATCAATGTTTTAGAGGATAACACCGGTTAGGTCTGGGTTAGGTCTGGGATATGCGCGCATCTGGCTTATACTTTCGCCTATTTCGCAAACTTGTTGGCGAGATCCTGGGTTTTTTTCGTGTTTGAATCACGTAGTAATGTGGTACCACATTGAAGCAGTCAATTAAATCTGGTTTCGATCAATATTTTAGAGGATATCACCGGTTAGGTCTGGGTTAAGTCTGGGTTATGCCCGCATCTGGTTCATGATTTGGCTTTCTTCGCATACTTGTTGGCCAGATCCTGGGTTATTTTCGTGTTTGAATCACGTAGTAATGTGGTATCACACTGGAATAGTCAATTAAACCTGGTTTCGATCAATATTTTAGAGGATAACACCGGTTAGGTCTGGGTGAGGTCTGGGATATGCCCGCATCTGGCTCATGATTTGGCCTTCTTCGCATACTTGTTGGCCAGATCCTGGGTTTTTTTCGTGTTTGAATCACGTAGTAATGTGTTAACACACTGAAGCAGTCAATTAAACCTGGTTTCGATCAATGTTTTAGAGGATAACACCGGTTAGGTCTGGGTTAGGTCTGGGATATGCGCGCATCTGGCTTATACTTTCGCCTATTTCGCAAACTTGTTGGCGAGATCCTGGGTTTTTTTCGGGTTTGAATCACGTAGTAATGTGGTACCACACAGGAACAGTCCATTACACCTGGATTCGATCAATATTTTAGAGGATAACACCGGTTAGGTCTGGGTTAGGTCTGGGTTATGCCCGCATCTGGTTCATGATTTGACCTTCTTCGCATACTTGTTGGCCAGATCCTGGGTTTTTTTCATGTTTGAATCACGTAGTAATGTGGTAACACACTGAAGCAGTCAATTAAACCTGGTTTCGAGCAATATTTTAGAGGATAACACCGGTTAGGTCTGGGTTAGGTCTGGGATATGCCCGCATCTGGCTCATGATTTCGCTTTCTTCGCATACTTGTTGGCCAGATCCTGGGTTTTTTTCGTGTTTGAATCACGTAGTAATGTGGTAACATACTGAAGCAATCAATTCAACCTGGTTTCGAACAATGTTTTAGAGGATAACACCGGTTAGATCTGGGTTAGGTCTGGGATATGCGCGCATCTGGCTTATACTTTCGCCTATTTCGCAAACTTGTTGGCGAGATCCTGGGTTTTTTTCGTGTTTGAATCACGTAGTAATGTGGTACAACAATGAAGCAGTCAATTAAACCTGGTTTCGATCAATATTTTAGAGGATAACACCGGTTAGGTCTGGGATATGCGCGCATCTGGCTTATACTTTCGCCTTTTTCGCAAACTTGTTGGCTAGATCCTGGGTTTTTTTCGGATTTGAATCTCGTAGTAATGTGGTACCACACAGAAACAGTCCATTAAACCTGGTTTCAGACAGTATTTTAGAGGATAACACCGGTTAGGTGTGGGTTTCGTCTGGGTTATGCCCGCATCAGGCTCATGATTTTGCCTTCTTCGGATACTTGTTGGCCAGATCCTGGGTTTTTTCCGTGTTTGAATCACGTAGTAATGTGGTAACACACTGAAGCAGTCAATTAAACCTGGTTTCGATCAATATTCTAGAGGATAACACCGGTTAGGTCTGGGTTAGGTCTGGGTTATGCCCGCATCTGGCTCATGATTTGACCTTCTTCGCAAACTTGTTGGCCAGATCCTTGGTTTTTTTTCGTGTTTGAATCACGTAGTAATGTGGTAACACACTGAAGCAGTCAATTAAACCTGGTTTCGATCAATATTTTAGAGGATAACACCGGTTAGGTCTGGGTTAGGTCTGGGTTATGCCCGCATCTGGCTTATACTTTCGCCTTTTTCGCAAACTTGTTGGCCAGATCCTGGGTTTTTTTCGTGTTTGAATCACGTAGTAATGTGGTACCACATTGAAGCAGTCAATTAAACCTGGTTTCGGTCAATATTGTAGTGGATAACACCGGTTAGGTCTGGATTAGGTCTGGGTTATGCCGGCATCTGGCTCATGATTTGGCCTTCTTCGCATACTTGTTGGCCAGATCCTGGGTCTTTTCGTGTTTGAATCACGTAGTAATGTGGTAACACACTCAAGCAGTCAATTAAACCTGGTTTCGATCAATGTTTTAGAGGATTACACCGGTTAGGTCTGGGTTAGGTCTGGGATATGCGCGCATCTGGCTTATACTTTCGCCTTTTTCGCAAACTTGTTGGCCAGATCCTGGGTTTTTTTCGTGTTTGAATCACGTAGTAATGTGGTACCACATTGAAGCAGTCAATTAAACCTGGTTTCGATCAATATTGTAGTGGATAACACCGGTTAGGTCTGGATTAGGTCTGGGTTATGCCCGCATCTGGCTCATGATTTGGCCTTCTTCGCATACTTGTTGGCCAGATCCTGGGTTTTTTTCGTGTTTGAATCACGTTGTAATGTGGTACAACACTGAAGCAGTCAATTAAAACTGGTTTCGATCAATATTTTTGAGCATTACACCGGTTAGGTCTGGGATATGCGCCCATCTGGCTTATACTTTCGCCTTTTTCGCAAACTTGTTGGCCAGGTCCTGGGTTTTTTTCGTGTTTGAATCACGTAGTAATGTGGTAACACACTGAATCAGTCAATTAAACCTGGTTTCGATCAATATTTTAGAGGATAACACCGGTTAGGTCTGGGTGAGGTCTGGGATGTGCCCGCATCTGGCTCATGATTTGGCCTTCTTCGCATACTTGTTGGCCAGATCCTGGGTTATTTTCGTGTTTGAATCACGTAGTAATGTGGTATCACACTGAAGCAGTCAATTAAACCTGGTTTCGATCAATATTTTAGAGGATAACACCGGTTAGGTCTGGGTGAGGTCTGGGATATGCCCGCATCTGGCTCATGATTTGACCTTCTTCGCATAATTGTTGGCCAGATCCTGGGTTTTTTTCGTGTTTGAATCACGTAGTAATGTGGTACCACACAGAAACAGTCCATTAAACCTGGGTTCGATCAATATTTTAGAGGATAACACCGGTTAGGTCTGGGTGAGGTCTGGGATATGCCCGCATCTGGCTCATGATTTGCCCTTCTTCGCATACTTGTTGGCCAGATCCTGGGTTTTTTTCGTGTTTGAATCACGTAGTAATGTGGTATCACACTGAAGCAGTCAATTAAACCTGGTTTCGATCAATATTTTAGAGGATAACACCGGTTAGGTCTGGGTTAGGTCTGGGATATGCGCGCATCTGGCTTATACTTTCGCCTTTCTCGCAAACTTGTTGGCCAGATCCTGGGTTTTTTTCGTGTTTTAATCACGTAGTAATGTGGTACAACACTGCAGCAGTCAATTAAACCTGGTTTCGATCAATATTTTAGAGGATAACACCGGTTAGGTCTGGGTTAGGTCTGGGATATGCGCGCATCTGGATTATACCTTCGCCTTTTTCGCAAACTTGTTGGCTAGATCCTGGGTTTTTTTCGGGTTTGAATCTCGTAGTAATGTGGTGCCACACAGAAACAGACCATTAAACCTGGTTTCAGACAGTATTTTAGAGGATAACACCGGTTAGGTATGGGTTTCGTCTGGGTTATGCCCGCATCAGGCTCATGATTTTGCCTTCTTCGCATACTTGTTGGCCAGATCCTGGGTTTTTTTCGTGTTTGAATCACGTAGCAATGTGGTAACACACTGAAGCAGTCAATTAAACGTGGTTTCGATCAATATTCTAGAGGATAACACCGGTTAAGTCTGGGTTAGGGCTGGGTTATGCCCGCATCTGGCTCATGATTTGACCTTCTTCGCAAACTTGTTGGCCAGATCCTGGGTTTTTTTCGTGTTTGAATCAGGTAGTAATGTGGTAACACACTGAAGCAGTCAATTAAACCTGGTTTCGATCAATGTTTTAGAGGATAACACCGGTTAGGTCTGGGTTAGGCCTGGGATATGCGCCCATCTGGCTTATACTTTCGCCTTTTTCGCAAACTTGTTGGCCAGATCCTGGGTTTTTTTTGTGTTTGAATCACGTAGTAATGTGGTAACACACTGAAGCAGTCAATTAAACCTGGATTCGATCATTATTTTCGAGGATAACACCGGTTAGGTCTGGGTTAGGTCTGGGTTATGCCCGCATCTGGCACATGATTTTGCCTTCTTCGCATACTTGTTGGCCAGATCCTGGGTTTTTTCGTGTTTGAATCACGTAGTAATGTGGTAACACACTGAAGCAGTCAATTAAACCTGGTTTCGATCAATATTGTAGTGGATAACACCGGTTAGGTCTGGATTAGGTCTGTGTTATGCCCGCATCTGGCGCATGATTTGGCCTTCTACGCATACTTGTTGGCCAGATCCTGTGTTTTTTTTCGTGTTTGAATCACGTTGTAATGTGGTACAACACTGAAGCAGTCAATTAAAACTGGATTCGATCAATATTTTAGAGCATTACACCGGTTAGGTCTGGGATATGCGCCCATCTGGCTTATACTTTCGCCTTTTTCGCAAACTTGTTGGCCAGATCCTGGGTTTTTTTCGTGTTTGAATCACGTAGTAATGTGGTACCACATTGAAGCAGTCAATTAAATCTGGTTTCGATCAATATTTTAGAGGATAACACAGGTTAGGTCTGGGTTAGGTCTGGGTTATGCCCGCATCTGGTTCATGATTTGGCCTTCTTCGCATACTTCTTGGCCAGATCCTGGGTCTTTTTCGTATTTGAATCACGTAGTAATGTGGTAACACACTGAAGCAGTGAATTAAACCTGGTTTCGATTCTTATTTTAGAGGATAACACCGGTTAGGTCTAGGTTAGGTCTGGGATATGACCGCATCTGGCTCATGATTTGGCCTTCTTCGCATACTTGTTGGCCAGATCCTGGGTTTTTTTCGTGTTTGAACCACGTACTAATGTGGTAACACACTGAAGCAGTCAATTAAACCTGGTTTCGATCAATATTTTAGAGGATAACACCGGTTAGGTCTGGGTTAGGTCTGGGATATGCGCGCATCTGGCTTATACCTTCGCCTTTTTCGCAAACTTGTTGGCCAGATCCTGGGTTTTTTTCGTGTCTGAATCACGTAGTAATGTGGTAACACACTGAAGCAGTCAATTAAACCTGGTTTCGATCAATATTTTAGAGGATAACACCGGTTAGGTCTGGGATATGCGCGCATCTGGCTTATACTTTCGCCTTTTTCGCAAACTTGTTGGCTAGATCCTGGGTTTTTTTCGGATTTGAATCTCGTAGTAATGTGGTACCACACAGAAACTGTCCATTAAACCTGGTTTCAGACAGTATTTTAGAGGATAACACCGGTTAGGTGTGGGTTTCGTCTGGGTTATGCCCGCATCAGGCTCATGATTTTGCCTTCTTCGGATACTTGTTGGCCAGATCCTGGGTTTTTTCCGTGTTTGAATCACGTAGTAATGTGGTAACACACTGAAGCAGTCAATTAAACCTGGTTTCGATCAATATTCTAGAGGATAACACCGGTTAGGTCTGGGTTAGGTCTGGGTTATGCCCGCATCTGGCTCATGATTTGACCTTCTTCGCAAACTTGTTGGCCAGATCCTGGGTTTTTTTTCGTGTTTGAATCACGTAGTAATGTGGTAACACACTGAAGCAGTCAATTAAACCTGGTTTCGATCAATATTTTAGAGGATAACACCGGTTAGGTCTGGGTTAGGTCTGGGTTATGCCCGCATCTGGCTCATGATTTGGCCTTCTTCGCATACTTGTTGGCCAGATCCTGGGTTTTTTTCGTGTTTGAATCACGTTGTAATGTGGTACAACAATGAAGCAGTCAATTAAAACTGGTTTCGATCAATATTTTAGAGCATTACACCGGTTAGGTCTGGGATATGCGCCCATCTGGCTTATACTTTCGCCTTTTTCGCAAACTTGTTGGCCAGATCCTGGGTTTTTTTCGTGTTTGAATCACGTAGTAATGTGGTACCACATTGAAGCAGTCAATTAAACCTGGATTCGATCAATATTTTAGAGGATAACACCGGTTAGGTCTGGGTGAGGTCTGGGATGTGCCCGCATCTGGCTCATGATTTGGCCTTCTTCGCATACTTGTTGGCCAGATCCTGTGTTATTTTCGTGTTTGAATCACGTAGTAATGTGGTATCACACTGAAGCAGTCAATTAAACCTGGTTTCGATCAATATTTTAGAGGATAACACCGGTTAGGTCTGGGTGAGGTCTGGGATATGCCCGCATCTGGCTCATGATTTGGCCTTCTTCGCATACTTGTTGGCCAGATCCTGGGTTTTTTTCGTGTTTGAATCACGTAGTAATGTGGTAACACACTGAAGCAGTCAATTAAACCTGGATTCGATCATTATTTTCGAGGATAACACCGGTTAGGTCTGGGTTAGGTCTGGGATATGCGCGCATCTGGCTTATACTTTCGCCTATTTCGCAAACCTGTTGGCGAGATCCTGGGTTTTTTTCGTGTTTGAATCACGTAGTAATGTGGTACCACACAGAAACAGTCCATTAAACCTGGGTTCGATCAATATTTTAGAGGATAACACCGGTTAGGTCTGGGTGAGGTCTGGGATATGCCCGCATCTGGCTCATGATTTGCCCTTCTTCGCATACTTGTTGGCCAGATCCTGGGTTTTTTTCGTGTTTGAATCACGTAGTAATGTGGTATCACACTGAAGCAGTCAATTAAACCTGGTTTCGATCAATATTTTAGAGGATAACACCGGTTAGGTCTGGGTTAGGTCTGGGATATGCGCGCATCTGGCTTATACTTTCGCCTTTTTCGCAAACTTGTTGGTCAGATCCTGGGTTTTTTTCGTGTTTTAATCACGTAGTAATGTGGTACAACACTGCAGCAGTCAATTAAACCTGGTTTCGATCAATATTTTAGAGGATAACACCGGTTAGGTCTGGGTTAGGTCTGGGATATGCGCGCATCTGGCTTATACCTTCGCCTTTTTCGCAAACTTGTTGGCTAGATCCTGGGTTTTTTTCGGGTTTGAATCTCGTAGTAATGTGGTGCCACACAGAAACAGTCCATTAAACCTGGTTTCAGACAGTATTTTAGAGGATAACACCGGTTAGGTATGGGTTTCGTCTGGGTTATGCCCGCATCAGGCTCATGATTTTGCCTTCTTCGCATACTTGTTGGCCAGATCCTGGGTTTTTTTCGTGTTTGAATCACGTAGCAATGTGGTAACACACTGAAGCAGTCAATTAAACCTGGTTTCGATCAATATTCTAGAGGATAACACCGGTTAGGTCTGGGTTAGGGCTGGGTTATGCCCGCATCTGGCTCATGATTTGACCTTCTTCGCATACTTGCTGGCCAGATCCTGGGTTTTTTTCGTGTTTGAATCACGTAGTAATGTTGTAACACACTGAAGCAGTCAATTAAACCTGGTTTCGATCAATGTATCAGAGGATAACACCGGTTTGGTCTGGGTTAAGTCTGGGATATGCGCCCATCTGGCTTATACTTTCGCCTTTTTCGCAAACTTGTTGGCCAGATCCTGGGTTTTTTCCGTGTTTGAATCACGTAGTAATGTGGTAACACACTGAATCTGTCAATTAAACCTGGTTTCGATCAATATTTTAGAGGATAACACCGGTTAGGTCTGGGTTAGGTCTGGGTTATGCGCGCATCTGACTTATACTTTTGCCCTTTTCGCAAACTTGTTGGCTAGATTCTGGGTTTTTTTCGGGTTTGAATCACGTAGTAATGTGGTACCACGCAGAAACAGTCCATTAAACCTGGATTCGGACAGTATTTTAGCCGATAACACCGGTTAGGTCTTGGTTAGGTCTGGGATACGCGCGCATCTGGCTTATACTTTCGCCTTTTTCGCAAACTTGTTGGCCAGATCCTGGGTTTTTTTCGTGTTTGAATCACGTAGTAATGTGGTAACACACTGAAGCAGTCAATTAGACCTGGTTTCGATCAATGTTTTAGAGGATAACACCGGTTAGGTCTGGGTTAGGTCTGGGATATGCGCCCATCTGGCTTATACTTTCGCCTTTTTCGCAAACTTGTTGGCCAGATCCTGGGTTTTTTTCGTGTTTGAATCACGTAGTAATGTGGTAACACACTGAAGCAGTCAATTAAACCTGGATTCGGTCAATATTTTAGAGGATAACACCGGTTAGGTCTGGGTTAGGTCTAGGATATGACCGCATCTGGCTCATGATTTGGCCTTTTTCGCAAATTTGTTGGCTAGATCCTGGGTTTTTTTTGGGGTTGAATCTCGTAGTAATGTGGTAACACAATGAAGCAGTCAATTAAACCTGGTTTCGATCAATATTTTAGAGGATAACACCGGTTAGGTCTGGGTTAGGTCTGGGATATGCGCGCATCTGGCTTATACTTTCGCCTATTTCGCAAACCTGTTGGCGAGATCCTGGGTTTTTTTCGTGTTTGAATCACGTAGTAATGTGGTACCACACAGAAACAGTCCATTAAACCTGGGTTCGATCAATATTTTAGAGGATAACACCGGTTAGGTCTGGGTGAGGTCTGGGATATGCCCGCATCTGGCTCATGATTTGCCCTTCTTCGCATACTTGTTGGCCAGATCCTGGGTTTTTTTCGTGTTTGAATCACGTAGTAATGTGGTATCACACTGAAGCAGTCAATTAAACCTGGTTTCGATCAATATTTTAGAGGATAACACCGGTTAGGTCTGGGTTAGGTCTGGGATATGCGCGCATCTGGCTTATACTTTCGCCTTTTTCGCAAACTTGTTGGCCAGATCCTGGGTTTTTTTCGTGTTTTAATCACGTAGTAATGTGGTACAACACTGCAGCAGTCAATTAAACCTGGTTTCGATCAATATTTTAGAGGATAACACCGGTTAGGTCTGGGTTAGGTCTGGGATATGCGCGCATCTGGCTTATACCTTCGCCTTTTTCGCAAACTTGTTGGCTAGATCCTGGGTTTTTTTCGGGTTTGAATCTCGTAGTAATGTGGTGCCACACAGAAACAGTCCATTAAACCTGGTTTCAGACAGTATTTTAGAGGATAACACCGGTTAGGTATGGGTTTCGTCTGGGTTATGCCCGCATCAGGCTCATGATTTTGCCTTCTTCGCATACTTGTTGGCCAGATCCTGGGTTTTTTTCGTGTTTGAGTCACGTAGCAATGTGGTAACACACTGAAGCAGTCAATTAAACCTGGTTTCGATCAATATTCTAGAGGATAACACCGGTTAGGTCTGGGTTAGGGCTGGGTTATGCCCGCATCTGGCTCATGATTTGACCTTCTTCGCATACTTGCTGGCCAGATCCTGGGTTTTTTTCGTGTTTGAATCACGTAGTAATGTTGTAACACACTGAAGCAGTCAATTAAACCTGGTTTCGATCAATGTATCAGAGGATAACACCGGTTAGGTCTGGGTTAGGTCTGGGTTATGCCCGCATCTGGCTTATACTTTCGCCTTTTTCGCAAACTTGTTGGCTAGATCCTGGGTTTTTTTCGGGTATGAATCTCGTAGTAATGTGGTACCACACAGAAGCAGTCCATTAAACCAGGATTCGGACAGTATTTTAGCGGATAACACCGGTTAGGTCTGGGTTTCGTCTGGGTTATGCCCGCATATGGCTAATGAATTTGCCTTCTTCACATACTTGTTGGCCAGATCCTGGGCTTTTTTCGTGTTTGAATCACGTAGTAATGTGGTATCACACTGAAGCAGTCAATTAAACCTGGTTTCGATCAATATTTTAGAGGATAACACCGGTTAGGTCTGGGATATGCGCGCATCTGGGTTATACTTTCGCCTTTTTCGCAAACTTGTTGGATAGATCCTGGGTTTTTTTCGGGTTTGAATCACGTAGTAATGTGGTACCACACAGAAACAGTCCATTAAACCTGGATTCGGACAGTATTTTAGCCGATAACACCGGTTAGGTCTGGGTTTCGTCTGGGTTATGCCCGCATCAGGCTCATGATTTTGCCTTCTTCGCATACTTGTTGGCTAGATCCTGGGTTTTTTTAGGGTTTGAATCTCGTAGTGATGTGGTACCACACAGAACCAGTCCATTAAACCTGGTTTCGGACAGTATTTTAGAGGATAACACCGGTTAGGTCTGGGTTTCGTCTGGGTTATGCCCGCATCAGGCTCATGATTTTGGCTTCTTCGCATACTTGTTGGCCAGATCCTGAGTTTTTTTCGTGTTTGAATTACGTAGTAATGTGGTAACACACTGAAGCAGTCAATTAAACCTGGTTTCGATGAATATTTTAGAGGATAACACCGGTTTGGTCTGGGTTAGGTCTGGGTTATGCCGCATCTGGCTCATGATTTGGCCTTCTTCGCATACTTGTTGGCCAGATCCTGGGTTTTTTTCGTGTTTGAATCACGTAGTAATGTAGTAACACACTGAAGCAGTCAATTAAACCTGGTTTCGATCAATATTCTAGAGGATAACATCGGTTAGGTCTGGGTTAGGTCTGGGTTATGCCCGCATCTGGCTCATGATTTGACCTTCTTCGCAAACTTGTTGGCCAGATCCTGGGTTTTTTTTCGTGTTTGAATCACGTAGTAATGTGGTAACACACTCAAGCAGTCAATTAAACCTGGTTTCGATCAATGTTTTAGAGGATTACACCGGTTAGGTCTGGGTTAGGTCTGGGATATGCGCGCATCTGGCTTATACTTTCGCCTTTTTCGCAAACTTGTTGGCCAGATCCTGGGTTTTTTTCGTATTTGAATCACGTAGTAATGTGGTAACACACTGAAGCAGTCAATTAAACCTGGATTCGGTCAATATTTTAGAGGATAACACCGGTTAGGTCTGGGTTAGGTCTAGGATATGACCGCATCTGGCTCATGATTTGGCCTTTTTCGCAAATTTGTTGGCTAGATCCTGGGTTTTTTTTGGGGTTGAATCTCGTAGTAATGTGGTAACACAATGAAGCAGTCAATTAAACCTGGTTTCGATCAATATTTTAGAGGATAACACCGGTTAGGTCTGGGTTAGGTCTGGGATATGCGCGCATCTGGCTTATACTTTCGCCTTTTTCGCAATCTTGTTGGCCAGATCCTGGGTTTCTTTCGTGTTTGAATCACGTAGTAATGTGGTACAACACTGAAGCAGTCAATTAAACCTGGTTTCGATCAATATTTTAGAGGATAACACCGGTTAGGTCTGGGTTAGGTCTGGGATATGACCGCATCTGGCTCATGATTTGGCCTTCTTCGCATACTTGTTGGCCAGATCCTGGGTTTTTTTCGTGTTTGAATCACGTAGTAATGTGGTAACACACTGAAGCAGTCAATTAAACCTGGTTTCGATCAATATTCTAGAGGATAACACCGGTTAGGTCTGGGTTAGGTCTGGGTTATGCCCGCATCTGGCTCATGATTTGACCTTCTTCGCAAACTTGTTGGCCAGATCCTGGGTTTTTTTTCGTGTTTGAATCACGTAGTAATGTGGTAACACACTCAAGCAGTCAATTAAACCTGGTTTCGATCAATGTTTTAGAGGATTACACCGGTTAGGTCTGGGTTAGGTCTGGGATATGCGCGCATCTGGCTTATACTTTCGCCTTTTTCGCAAACTTGTTGGCCAGATCCTGGGTTTTTTTCGTGTTTGAATCACGTAGTAATGTGGTACCACATTGAAGCAGTCAATTAAACCTGGTTTCGATCAATATTGTAGTGGATAACACCGGTTAGGTCTGGATTAGGTCTGGGTTATGCCCGCATCTGGCTCATGATTTGGCCTTCTTCGCATACTTGTTGGCCGGATCCTGGGTCTTTTCGTGTTTGAATCACTTAGTAATGTGGTAACACACTCAAGCAGTCAATTAAACCTGGTTTCGATCAATGTTTTAGAGGATTACACCGGTTAGGTCTGGGTTAGGTCTGGGATATGCGCGCATTTGGCTTATACTTTCGCCTTTTTCGCAAACTTGTTGGCCAGATCCTGGGTTTTTTTCGTGTTTGAATCACGTAGTAATGTGGTACCACATTGAAGCAGTCAATTAAACCTGGTTTCGATCAATATTGTAGTGGATAACACCGGTTAGGTCTGGATTAGGTCTGGGTTATGCCCGCATCTGGCTCATGATTTGGCCTTCTTCGCATACTTGTTGGCCAGATCCTGGGTTTTTTTCGTGTTTGAATCACGTTGTAATGTGGTACAACACTGAAGCAGTCAATTAAAACTGGTTTCGATCAATATTTTAGAGCATTACACCGGTTAGGTCTGGGATATGCGCCCATCTGGCTTATACTTTCGCCTTTTTCGCAAACTTGATGGCCAGATCCTGGGTTTTTTTCGTGTTTGAATCACGTAGTAATGTGGTACCACATTGAAGCAGTCAATTAAATCTGGTTTCGATCAATATTTTAGAGGATAACACTGGTTAGGTCTGGGTTAGGTCTGGGTTATGCCCGCATCTGGTTCATGATTTGGCCTTCTTCGCATACTTGTTGGCCAGATCCAGGGTTTTTTTCGTGTTTGAATCACGTAGTAATGTGGTACCACACAGAAACAGTCCATTAAACCTGGATTCGATCAATATTTTAGAGGATAACACCGGTTAGGTCTGGGTGAGGTCTGGGATATGCCCGCATCTGGCTCATGATTTGGCCTTCTTCGCATACTTGTTGGCCAGATCCTGGGTTATTTTCGTGTTTGAATCACGTAGTAATGTGGTGTCACACTGAAGCAGTCAATTAAACCTGGTTTCGATCAATATTTTAGAGGGTAACACCGGTTAGGTCTGGGATATGCGCGCATCTGGCTTATACTTTCGCCTTTTTCGCAAACTTGTTGGCCAGATCCTGGGTTTTTTTCGTGTTTGAATCACGTAGTAATGTGGTACCACATTGAAGCAGTCAAATTAAACCTGGTTTCGATCAATGTTGTAGTGGATAACACCGGTTAGGTCTGGATTAGGTCTGGGTTATGCCCGCATCTGGCTCATGATTTGGCCTTCTTCGCATACTTGTTGGCCAGATCCTGGGTTTTTTTCGTGTTTGAATCACGTTGTAATGTGGTACAACACTGAAGCAGACAATTAAAACTGGTTTCGATCAATATTTTAGAGCATTACACCGGTTAGGTCTGGGATATGCGCCCATCTGGCTTATACTTTCGCCTTTTTCGCAAACTTGTTGGCCAGATCCTGGGTTTTTTTCGTGTTTGAATCACGTAGTAATGTGGTACCACATTGAAGCAGTCAATTAAATCTGGTTTCGATCAATATTTTAGAGGATAACGCAGGTTAGGTCTGGGTTAGGTCTGGGTTATGCCCGCATCTGGTTCATGATTTGGCCTTCTTCGCATACTTGTTGGCCAGATCCTGGGTCTTTTTCGTATTTGAATCACGTAGTAATGTGGTAACACACTGAAGCAGTGAATTAAACCTGGTTTCGATTCTTATTTTAGAGGATAACACCGGTTAGGTCTAGGTTAGGTCTGGGATATGACCGCATCTGGCTCATGATTTGGCCTTCTTCGCATACTTGTTGGCCAGATCCTGGGTTTTTTTCGTGTTTGAACCACGTACTAATGTGGTAACACACAGAAGCAGTCAATTAAACCTGGTTTCGATCAATATTTTAGAGGATAACACCGGTTAGGTCTGGGATATGCGCGCATCAGGCTCATGATTTTGGCTTCTTCGCATACTTGTTGGCCAGATCCTGAGTTTTTTTCGTGCTTGAATCACGTAGTAATGTGGTAACACACTGAAGCAGTCAATTAAACCTGGTTTCGATCAATATTTTAGAGGATAACACCGGTTAGGTCTGGGTTAGGTCTGGGTTATGCCCGCATCTGGCTCATGATTTGGCCTTCTTCGCAAACTTGTTGGCCAGATCCTGGGTCCTTTCGTGTTTGAATCACGTAGTAATGTGGTATCACACTGAAGCAGTCAATTAAACCAGGTTTCGATCAATGTTTTAGAGGATTACACCGGTTAGGTCTGGGTTAGGTCTGGGATATGCCCGCATCTGGCTTATACTTTCGCCTTTTTCGCAAACTTGTTGGCTAGATCCGGGGTTTTTTTCGGGTTTGAATCACGTAGTAATGTGGTACCACACAGAAACAGTCCATTAAACCTGGTTTCGGACAGTATTTTAGAGGATAACACCGGTTAGGTCTGCGTTTCGTCTGGGTTATGCCCGCATCAGGCTCATGATTTTGCCTTCTTCGCATACTTGTTGGCCAGATCCTGAGTTTTTTTCGTGTTTGAATCACGTAGTAATGTGGTACCACATTGAAGCAGTCAATTAAACCTGGTTTCGATCAATATTTTAGAGGATTACACCGGTTAGGTCTGGGATATGCGCCCATCTGGCTTATCCTTTCGCCTTTTTCGCAAACTTGTTGGCCAGATCCTGGGTTTTTTTCGTGTTTGAATCACGTAGTAATGTGGTAACACACTGAAGCAGTCAATTAAACCTGGTTTCGATCAATATTTTAGAGGATAACACCGGTTAGGTCTGGGATATGCGCGCATCTGTCTTATACTTTCGCCTTTTTCGCAAACTTGTTGGCTAGATCCTGGGTTTTTTTCGCGTTTGAATCTCGTAGTGATGTGGTACCACACAGAAACAGTCCATTAAACCTGGTTTCGGACAGTATTTTAGAGGATAACACCGGTTAGGTCTGGGTTAGGTCTGGGTTATGCCCGCATCTGGTTCATGATTTGGCCTTCTTCGCATACTTGTTGGCCAGATCCTGGGTTTTTTTCGTGTTTGAATCACGTAGTAATGTGGTAACACACTGAAGCAGTCAATTAAACCTGGTTTCGAGCAATATTTTAGAGGATAACACCGGTTAGGTCTGGGTTAGGTCTGGGATATGCCCGCATCTGGCTCATGATTTGGCCTTCTTCGCATACTTGTTGGCCAGATCCTGGGTTTTTTTCGTGTTTGAATCACGTAGTAATGTGGTAACATACTGAAGCAATCAATTCAACCTGGTTTCGATCAATGTTTTAGAGGATAACACCGGTTAGGTCTGGGTTAGGTCTGGGATATGCGCGCATCTGGCTTATACTTTCGCCTATTTCGCAAACTTGTTGGCGAGATCCTGGGTTTTTTTCGGGTTTGAATCACGTAGTAAATTGGTACCACACAGAAACAGTCCATTACACCTGGATTCGATCAATATTTTAGAGGATAACACCGGTTAGGTCTGGGTTAGGTCTAGGTTATGCCCGCATCTGGTTCATGATTTGGCCTTCTTCGCATACTTGTTGGCCAGATCCTGGGTTTTTTTCGTGTTTGAATCACGTAGTAATGTGGTAACACACTGAAGCAGTCAATTAAACCTGGTTTCGAGCAATATTTTAGAGGATAACACCGGTTAGGTCTGGGTTAGGTCTGGGATATGCCCGCATCTGGCTCATGATTTCGCTTTCTTCGCATACTTGTTGGCCAGATCCTGGGTTTTTTTCGTGTTTGAATCACGTAGTAATGTGGTAACACACTCAAGCAGTCAATTAAACCTGGTTTCGATCAATGTTTTAGAGGATTACACTGGTTAGGTCTGGGTTAGGTCTGGGATATGCGCGCATCTGGCTTATACTTTCGCCTTTTTCGCAAACTTGTTGGCCAGATCCTGGGTTTTTTTCGTGTTTGAATCACGTAGTAATGTGGTACCACATTGAAGCAGTCAATTAAACCTGGTTTCGATCAATATTGTAGTGGATAACACCGGTTAGGTCTGGATTAGGTCTGGGTTATGCCCGCATCTGGCTCATGATTTGGCCTTCGTCGCATACTTGTTGGCCAGATCCTGGGTTTTTTTCGTGTTTGAATCACGTTGTAATGTGGTACAACACTGAAGCAGTCAATTAAAACTGGTTTCGATCAATATTTTAGAGCATTACACCGGTTAGGTCTGGGATATGCCCGCATCTGGCTCATGATTTGGCCTTCTTCGCATACTTGTTGGCCAGATCCTGGGTTATTTTCGTGTTTGAATCACGTAGTAATGTGGTACCACACAGAAACAGTCCATTAAACCTGGTTTCGGACAGTATTTTAGAGGATAACACCGGTTAGGTCTGGGATTCGTCTGGGTTATACCCGCATCTGGCTAATGATTTTGCCTTCCTCGCATACTTGTTGGCCAGATCCTGGGTTTTTTTCGTGTTTGAATCACGTAGTAATGTGGTAACACACTGAAGCAGTCAATTAAACCTGGATTCGATCATTATTTTAGAGGATAACACCGGTTAGGTCTGGGTTAGGTCTGGGTTATACCCGCATCTGGCTCACGATTTTGCCTTCTTCGCATACTTGTTGGCCAGATCCTGGGTCTTTTTCGTATTTGAATCACGTAGTAATGTGGTAACACATTGAAGCAGTGAATTAAACCTGGTTTCGATCAATATTTTAGAGGATAACACCGGTTAGGTCTAGGTTAGGTCTGGGATATGACCGCATCTGGCTCATGATTTGGCCTTCTTCGCATACTTGTTGGCCGGATCCTGGGTTTTTTTCGTGTTTGAACCACGTACTAATGTGGTAACACACTGAAGCAGTCAATTAAACCTGGTTTCGATCAATATTTTAGAGGATAACACCGGTTAGGTCTGGGATATGCGCGCATCTGGCTCATACTTTCGCCTTTTTCGCAAATTTGTTGGCTAGATCCTGGATTTTTTTCGGGTTTGAATCTCCTAGTAATGTGGTACCACACAGAAACAGTCCATTAAACCTGGTTTCGATCAATATTTTAGAGGATAACACCGGTTAGGTCTGGGTTAGGTCTGGGATATGCGCGCATCTGGCTTATACTTTCGCCTTTTTCGCAAACTTCTTGGCTAGATCCTGGGTTTTTTTCGGGTTTGAATCTCGTAGTGATGTGGTACCACACAGAAACAGTCCATTAAACCTGGTTTCGGACAGTATTTTAGAGGATAACACCGGTTAGGTCTGGGATTCGTCTGGGTTATGCCCGCATCAGGCTCATGATTTTGGCTTCTTCGCATACTTGTTGGCCAGATCCTGAGTTTTGTTCGTGTTTGAATCACGTAGTAATGTGGTAACACACTGAAGCAGTCAATTAAACCTGGTTTCGATCAATATTTTAGAGGATAACACCGGTTAGGTCTGGGTTAGGTCTGGGTTATGCCCGCATCTGGTTCATGATTTGGCCTTCTTCGCATACTTGTTGGCCAGATCCTGGGTTTTTTTCGTGTTTGAATCACGTAGTAATGTGGTAACACACTGAAGCAGTCAATTAAACCTGGTTTCGATCAATATTTTAGAGGATAACACCGGTTAGGTCTGGGTTAGGTCTGGGATATGCCCGCATCTGGCTCATGATTTGGCTTTCTTCGCATACTTGTTGGCCAGATCCTAGGTTTTTTTCGTGTTTGAATCACGTAGTAATGTGGTAACATACTGAAGCAATCAATTCAACCTGGTTTCGATCAATGTTTTAGAGGATAACACCGGTTAGGTCTGGGTTAGGTCTGGGATATGCGCGCATCTGTCTTATACTTTCGCCTATTTCGCAAACTTGTTGGCGAGATCCTGGGTTTTTTTCGGGTTTGAATCACGTAGTAATGTGGTACCACACAGAAACAGTCCATTAAACCTGGTTTCGAGCAATATTTTAGAGGATAACACCGGTTAGGTCTGGGTTAGGTCTGGGTTATGCCCGCATCTGGTTCATGATTTGGCCTTCTTCGCATACTTGTTGGCCAGATCCTGGGTTTTTTTCGTGTTTGAATCACGTAGTAATGTGGTAACACACTGAAGCAGTCAATTAAACCTGGTTTCGATCAATATTTTAGAGGATAACACCGGTTAGGTCTGGGTTAGGTCTGGGATATGCCCGCATCTGGCTCATGATTTGGCATTCTTCGCATACTTGTTGGCCAGATCCTGGGTTTTTTTCGTGTTTGAATCACGTAGTAATGTGGTAACATACTGAAGCAATCAATTCAACCTGGTTTCGATCAATGTTTTAGAGGATAACACCGGTTAGGTCTGGGTTAGGTCTGGGATATGCGCGCATCTGGCTTATACTTTCGCCTATTTCGCAAACTTGTTGGCGAGAACCTGGGTTTTTTTCGTGTTTGAATCACGTAGTAATGTGGTACCACATTGAAGCAGTCAATTAAATCTGGTTTCGATCAATATTTTAGACGATATCACCGGTTAGGTCTGGGTTAAGTCTGGGTTATGCCCGCATCTGGTTCATGATTTGGCCTTCTTCGCATACTTGTTGGCCAGATCCTGGGTTTTTTTCGTGTTTGAATCACGTAGTAATGTGGTATCACGCTGAAGCAGTCAATTAAACCTGGTTTCGATCAATATTTTAGAGGATAACACCGGTTAGGTCTGGGATATGCCCGCATCTGGCTCATGATTTTGCCTTCTTCGCATACTTGTTGGCCAGATCCTGGGTTTTTTTCGTGTTTGAATCACGTAGTAATGTGGTAACACACTGAAGCAGTCAATTAAACCTGGTTTCGATCAATGTTTTAGAGGATTACACCGGTTAGGTCTGGGTTAGGTCTGGGATATGCCCGCATCTGGCTTATACTTTCGCCTTTTTCGCAAACTTGTTGGCTAGATCCGGGGTTTTTTTCGGGTTTGAATCACGTAGTAATGTGGTACCACACAGAAACAGTCCATTAAACCTGGTTTCGGACAGTATTTTAGAGGATAACACCGGTTAGGTCTGGGTTTCGTCTGGGTTATGCCCGCATCAGGCTCATGATTTTGCCTTCTTCGCATACTTGTTGGCCAGATCCTGAGTTTTTTTCGTGTTTGAATCACGTAGTAATGTGGTAACACACTGAAGCAGTCAATTAAACCTGGTTTCGATCAATATTTTAGAGGATAACACCGGTTAGGTCTGGGTTAGGTCTGGGTTATGCCCGCATCTGGCTCATGATTTGGCCTTCTTCGCATACTTGTTGGCCAGATCCTGGGTCCTTTCGTGTTTGAATCACGTAGTAATGTGGTAACACACTGAAGCAGTCAATTAAACCAGGTTTCGATCAATGTTTTAGAGGATTACACCGGTTAGGTCTGGGTTAGGTCTGGGATATGCCCGCATCTGGCTTATACTTTCGCCTTTTTCGCAAACTTGTTGGCTAGATCCGGGGTTTTTTTCGGGTTTGAATCACGTAGTAATGTGGTACCACACAGAAACAGTCCATTAAACCTGGTTTCGGACAGTATTTTAGAGGATAACACCGGTTAGGTCTGGGTTTCGTCTGGGTTATGCCCGCATCAGGCTCATGATTTTGCCTTCTTCGCATACTTGTTGGCCAGATCCTGGGTTTTTTTCGTGTTTGAATCACGTAGTAATGTGGTACCACATTGAAGCAGTCAATTAAACCTGGTTTCGATCAATATTTTAGAGGATTACACCGGTTAGGTCTGGGATATGCGCCCATCTGGCTTATCCTTTCGCCTTTTTCGCAAACTTGTTGGCCAGATCCTGGGTTTTTTTCGTGTTTGAATCACGTAGTAATGTGGTAACACACTGCAGCAGTCAATTAAACCTGGTTTCGATCAATATTTTAGAGGATAACACCGGTTAGGTCTGGGATATGCGCGCATCTGTCTTATACTTTCGCCTTTTTCGCAAACTTGTTGGCTAGATCCTGGGTTTTTTTCGCGTTTGAATCTCGTAGTGATGTGGTACCACACAGAAACAGTCCATTAAACCTGGTTTCGGACAGTATTTTAGAGGATAACACCGGTTTGGTCTGGGTTAGGTCTGGGTTATGCCCGCATCTGGTTCATGATTTGGCCTTCTTCGCATACTTGTTGGCCAGATCCTGGGTTTTTTTCGTGTTTGAATCACGTAGTAATGTGGTAACACACTGAAGCAGTCAATTAAACCTGGTTTCGAGCAATATTTTAGAGGATAACACCGGTTAGGTCTGGGTTAGGTCTGGGATATGCCCGCATCTGGCTCATGATTTGGCTTTCTTCGCATACTTGTTGGCCAGATGCTGGGTTTTTTTCGTGTTTGAATCACGTAGTAATGTGGTAACATACTGAAGCAATCAATTCAACCTGGTTTCGATCAATGTTTTAGAGGATAACACCGGTTAGGTCTGGGTTAGGTCTGGGATATGCGCGCATCTGGCTTATACTTTCGCCTATTTCGCAAACTTGTTGGCGAGATCCTGGGTTTTTTTCGGGTTTGAATCACGTAGTAATGTGGTACCACACAGAAACAGTCCATTACACCTGGATTCGATCAATATTTTAGAGGATAACACCGGTTAGGTCTGGGTTAGGTCTGGGTTATGCCCGCATCTGGTTCATGATTTGGCCTTCTTCGCATACTTGTTGGCCAGATCCTGGGTTTTTTTCGTGTTTGAATCACGTAGTAATGTGGTAACACACTGAAGCAGTCAATTAAACCTGGTTACGAGCAATATTTTAGAGGATAACACCGGTTAGGTCTGGGTTAGGTCTGGGATATGCCCGCATCTGGCTCATGATTTCGCTTTCTTCGCATACTTGTTGGCCAGATCCTGGGTTTTTTTCGTGTTTGAATCACGTAGTAATGTGGTAACATACTGAAGCAATCAATTCAACCTGGTTTCGATCAATGTTTTAGAGGATAACACCGGTTAGGTCTGGGTTAGGTCTGGGATATGCGCGCATCTGGCTTATACTTTCGCCTATTTCGCAAACTTGTTGGCGAGATCCTGGGTTTTTTTCGTGTTTGAATCACGTAGTAATGTGGTACCACATTGAAGCAGTCAATTAAATCTGGTTTCGATCAATATTTTAGAGGATATCACCGGTTAGGTCTGGGTTAAGTCTGGGTTATGCCCGCATCTGGTTCATGATTTGGCCTTCTTCGCATACTTGTTGGCCGGATCCTGGGTTTTTTTCGTGTTTGAACCACGTACTAATGTGGTAACACACTGAAGCAGTCAATTAAACCTGGTTTCGATCAATATTTTAGAGGATAACACCGGTTAGGTCTGGGATATGCGCGCATCTGGCTCATACTTTCGCCTTTTTCGCAAATTTGTTGGCTAGATCCTGGATTTTTTTCGGGTTTGAATCTCCTAGTAATGTGGTACCACACAGAAACAGTCCATTAAACCTGGTTTCGATCAATATTTTAGAGGATAACACCGGTTAGGTCTGGGTTAGGTCTGGGATATGCGCGCATCTGGCTTATACTTTCGCCGTTTTCGCAAACTTCTTGGCTAGATCCTGGGTTTTTTTCGGGTTTGAATCTCGTAGTGATGTGGTACCACACAGAAACAGTCCATTAAACCTGGTTTCGGACAGTATTTTAGAGGATAACACCGGTTAGGTCTGGGATTCGTCTGGGTTATGCCCGCATCAGGCTCATGATTTTGGCTTCTTCGCATACTTGTTGGCCAGATCCTGAGTCTTGTTCGTGTTTGAATCACGTAGTAATGTGGTAACACACTGAAGCAGTCAATTAAACCTGGTTTCGATCAATATTTTAGAGGATAACACCGGTTAGGTCTGGGTTAGGTCTGGGTTATGCCCGCATCTGGTTCATGATTTGGCCTTCTTCGCATACTTGTTGGCCAGATCCTGGGTTTTTTTCGTGTTTGAATCACGTAGTAATGTGGTAACACACTGAAGCAGTCAATTAAACCTGGTTTCGATCAATATTTTAGAGGATAACACCGGTTAGGTCTGGGTTAGGTCTGGGATATGCCCGCATCTGGCTCATGATTTGGCTTTCTTCGCATACTTGTTGGCCAGATCCTAGGTTTTTTTCGTGTTTGAATCACGTAGTAATGTGGTAACATACTGAAGCAATCAATTCAACCTGGTTTCGATCAATGTTTTAGAGGATAACACCGGTTAGGTCTGGGTTAGGTCTGGGATCTGCGCGCTACTGGCTTATACTTTCGCCTATTTCGCAAACTTGTTGGCGAGATCCTGGGTTTTTTTCGGGTTTGAATCACGTAGTAATGTGGTACCACACAGAAACAGTCCATTAAACCTGGTTTCGAGCAATATTTTAGAGGATAACACCGGTTAGGTCTGGGTTAGGTCTGGGTTATGCCCGCATCTGGTTCATCATTTGGCCTTCTTCGCATACTTGTTGGCCAGATCCTGGGTTTTTTTCGTGTTTGAATCACGTAGTAATGTGGTAACACACTGAAGCAGTCAATTAAACCTGGTTTCGATCAATATTTTAGAGGATAACACCGGTTAGGTCTGGGTTAGGTCTGGGATATGCCCGCATCTGGCTCATGATTTGGCTTTCTTCGCATACTTGTTGGCCAGATCCTGGGTTTTTTTCGTGTTTGAATCACGTAGTAATGTGGTAACATACTGAAGCAATCAATTCAACCTGGTTTCGATCAATGTTTTAGAGGATAACACCGGTTAGGTCTGGGTTAGGTCTGGGATATGCGCGCATCTGGCTTATACTTTCGCCTATTTCGCAAACTTGTTGGCGAGAACCTGGGTTTTTTTCGTGTTTGAATCACGTAGTAATGTGGTACCACATTGAAGCAGTCAATTAAATCTGGTTTCGATCAATATTTTAGACGATATCACCGGTTAGGTCTGGGTTAAGTCTGGGTTATGCCCGCATCTGGTTCATGATTTGGCCTTCTTCGCATACTTGTTGGCCAGATCCTGGATTTTTTTCGTGTTTGAATCACGTAGTAATGTGGTATCACACTGAAGCAGTCAATTAAACCTGGTTTCGATCAATATTTTAGAGGATAACACCGGTTAGGTCTGGGATATGCCCGCATCTGGCTCATGATTTTGCCTTCTTCGCATACTTGTTGGCCAGATCCTGGGTTTTTTTCGTGTTTGAATCACGTAGTAATGTGGTAACACACTGAAGCAGTCAATTAAACCTGGTTTCGATCAATATTTTAGAGGATAACACCGGTTAGGTCTGGGTTAGGTCTGGGATATGCGCGCATCTGGCTTATACTTTCGCCTTTTTCGCAAACTTCTTGGCTAGATCCTGGGTTTTTTTCGGGTTTGAATCTCGTAGTGATGTGGTACCACACAGAAACAGTCCATTAAACCTGGTTTCGGACAGTATTTTAGAGGATAACACCGGTTAGGTCTGGGATTCGTCTGGGTTATGCCCGCATCAGGCTCATGATTTTGGCTTCTTCGCATACTTGTTGGCCAGATCCTGAGTTTTTTTCGTGTTTGAATCACGTAGTAATGTGGTAACACACTGAAGCAGTCAATTAAACCTGGTTTCGATCAATATTCTAGAGGATAACACCGGTTAGGTCTGGGTTAGGTCTGGGTTATGCCCGCATCTGGCTCATGATTTGACCTCCTTCGCAAACTTGTTGGCCAGATCCTGGGTTTTTTTTCGTGTTTGAATCACGTAGTAATGTGGTAACACACTGAAGCTGTCAATTAAACCTGGTTTCGATCAATATTTTAGAGGATAACACCGGTTAGGTCTGGGTTAGGTCTGGGTTATGCCCGCATCTGGCTCATGATTTGGCCATCTTCGCATACTTGTTGGCCAGATCCTGGGTTATTTTCGTGTTTGAATCACGTAGTAATGTGGTATCACACTGGAATAGTCAATTAAACCTGGTTTCGATCAATATTTTAGAGGATAACACCGGTTAGGTCTGGGTTAGGTCTGGGTTATGCCCGCATCTGGTTCATGATTTGGCCTTCTTCGCATACTTGTTGGCCAGATCCTGGGTTTTTTTCGTGTTTGAATCACGTAGTAATGTGGTAACACACTGAAGCAGTCAATTAAACCTGGTTTCGATCAATATTTTAGAGGATAACACCGGTTAGGTCTGGGTTAGGTCTGGGATATGCCCGCATCTGGCTCATGATTTGGCTTTCTTCGCATACTTGTTGGCCAGATCCTAGGTTTTTTTCGTGTTTGAATCACGTAGTAATGTGGTAACATACTGAAGCAATCAATTCAACCTGGTTTCGATCAATGTTTTAGAGGATAACACCGGTTAGGTCTGGGTTAGGTCTGGGATCTGCGCGCTACTGGCTTATACTTTCGCCTATTTCGCAAACTTGTTGGCGAGATCCTGGGTTTTTTTCGGGTTTGAATCACGTAGTAATGTGGTACCACACAGAAACAGTCCATTAAACCTGGTTTCGAGCAATATTTTAGAGGATAACACCGGTTAGGTCTGGGTTAGGTCTGGGTTATGCCCGCATCTGGTTCATCATTTGGCCTTCTTCGCATACTTGTTGGCCAGATCCTGGGTTTTTTTCGTGTTTGAATCACGTAGTAATGTGGTAACACACTGAAGCAGTCAATTAAACCTGGTTTCGATCAATATTTTAGAGGATAACACCGGTTAGGTCTGGGTTAGGTCTGGGATATGCCCGCATCTGGCTCATGATTTGGCTTTCTTCGCATACTTGTTGGCCAGATCCTGGGTTTTTTTCGTGTTTGAATCACGTAGTAATGTGGTAACATACTGAAGCAATCAATTCAACCTGGTTTCGATCAATGTTTTAGAGGATAACACCGGTTAGGTCTGGGTTAGGTCTGGGATATGCGCGCATCTGGCTTATACTTTCGCCTATTTCGCAAACTTGTTGGCGAGAACCTGGGTTTTTTTCGTGTTTGAATCACGTAGTAATGTGGTACCACATTGAAGCAGTCAATTAAATCTGGTTTCGATCAATATTTTAGACGATATCACCGGTTAGGTCTGGGTTAAGTCTGGGTTATGCCCGCATCTGGTTCATGATTTGGCCTTCTTCGCATACTTGTTGGCCAGATCCTGGGTTTTTTTCGTGTTTGAATCACGTAGTAATGTGGTATCACACTGAAGCAGTCAATTAAACCTGGTTTCGATCAATATTTTAGAGGATAACACCGGTTAGGTCTGGGATATGCCCGCATCTGGCTCATGATTTTGCCTTCTTCGCATACTTGTTGGCCAGATCCTGGGTTTTTTTCGTGTTTGAATCACGTAGTAATGTGGTAACACACTGAAGCAGTCAATTAAACCTGGTTTCGATCAATATTTTAGAGGATAACACCGGTTAGGTCTGGGTTAGGTCTGGGATATGCGCGCATCTGGCTTATACTTTCGCCTTTTTCGCAAACTTCTTGGCTAGATCCTGGGTTTTTTTCGGGTTTGAATCTCGTAGTGATGTGGTACCACACAGAAACAGTCCATTAAACCTGGTTTCGGACAGTATTTTAGAGGATAACACCGGTTAGGTCTGGGATTCGTCTGGGTTATGCCCGCATCAGGCTCATGATTTTGGCTTCTTCGCATACTTGTTGGCCAGATCCTGAGTTTTTTTCGTGTTTGAATCACGTAGTAATGTGGTAACACACTGAAGCAGTCAATTAAACCTGGTTTCGATCAATATTCTAGAGGATAACACCGGTTAGGTCTGGGTTAGGTCTGGGTTATGCCCGCATCTGGCTCATGATTTGACCTTCTTCGCAAACTTGTTGGCCAGATCCTGGGTTTTTTTTCGTGTTTGAATCACGTAGTAATGTGGTAACACACTGAAGCTGTCAATTAAACCTGGTTTCGATCAATATTTTAGAGGATAACACCGGTTAGGTCTGGGTTAGGTCTGGGTTATGCCCGCATCTGGCTCATGATTTGGCCATCTTCGCATACTTGTTGGCCAGATCCTGGGTTATTTTCGTGTTTGAATCACGTAGTAATGTGGTATCACACTGGAATAGTCAATTAAACCTGGTTTCGATCAATATTTTAGAGGATAACACCGGTTAGGTCTGGGTGAGGTCTGGGATATGCCCGCATCTGGCTCATGATTTGGCCTTCTTCGCATACTTGTTGGCCAGATCCTGGGTTTTTTTCGTGTTTGAATCACGTAGTAATGTGGTAACACACTGAAGCAGGCAATTAAACCTGGTTTCGATCAATATTTTAGAGGATAACACCGGTTAGGTCTGGGTTAGGTCTGGGATATGCGCGCATCTGGCTTATACTTTCGCCTATTTCGCAAACTTGTTGGCGAGATCCTGGGTTTTTTTCGGGTTTGAATCACGTAGTAATGTGGTACCACACAGGAACAGTCCATTACACCTGGATTCGATCAATATTTTAGAGGATAACACCGGTTAGGTCTGGGTTAGGTCTGGGTTATGCCCGCATCTGGTTCATGATTTGACCTTCTTCGCATACTTGTTGGCCAGATCCTGGGTTTTTTTCATGTTTGAATCACGTAGTAATGTGGTAACACACTGAAGCAGTCAATTAAACCTGGTTTCGAGCAATATTTTAGAGGATAACACCGGTTAGGTCTGGGTTAGGTCTGGGATATGCCCGCATCTGGCTCATGATTTCGCTTTCTTCGCATACTTGTTGGCCAGATCCTGGGTTTTTTTCGTGTTTGAATCACGTAGTAATGTGGTAACATACTGAAGCAATCAAATCAACCTGGTTTCGATCAATGTTTTAGAGGATAACACCGGTTAGGTCTGGGTTAGGTCTGGGATATGCGCGCATCTGGCTTATACTTTCGCCTATTTCGCAAACTTGTTGGCGAGATCCTGGGTTTTTTTCGTGTTTGAATCACGTAGTAATGTGGTACCACATTGAAGCAGTCAATTAAATCTGGTTTCGATCAATATTTTAGAGGATATCACCGGTTAGGTCTGGGTTAAGTCTGGGTTATGCCCGCATCTGGTTCAAGATTTGGCTTTCTTCGCATACCTGGTGGACCGATCCTGGGTTTTTTTCGTGTTTGAATCACGTAGTAATGTGGTAACATACTGAAGCAATCAATTCAACCTGGTTTCGAACAATGTTTTAGAGGATAACACCGGTTAGATCTGGGTTAGGTCTGGGATATGCGCGCATCTGGCTTATACTTTCGCCTTTTTCGCAAACTTGTTGGCCAGATCCTGGGTTTTTTTCGTGTTTTAATCACGTAGTAATGTGGTACAACAATGAAGCAGTCAATTAAACCTGGTTTCGATCAATATTTTAGAGGATAACACCGGTTAGGTCTGGGATATGCGCGCATCTGGCTTATACTTTCGCCTTTTTCGCAAACTTGTTGGCTAGATCCTGGGTTTTTTTCGGATTTGAATCTCGTAGTAATGTGGTACCACACAGAAACAGTCCATTAAACCTGGTTTCAGACAGTATTTTAGAGGATAACACCGGTTAGGTGTGGGTTTCGTCTGGGTTATGCCCGCATCAGGCTCATGATTTTGCCTTCTTCGGATACTTGTTGGCCAGATCCTGGGTTTTTTCCGTGTTTGAATCACGTAGTAATGTGGTAACACACTGAAGCAGTCAATTAAACCTGGTTTCGATCAATATTCTTGAGGATAACACCGGTTAGGTCTGGGTTAGGTCTGGGTTATGCCCGCATCTGGCTCATGATTTGACCTTCTTCGCAAACTTGTTGGCCAGATCCTTGGTTTTTTTTCGTGTTTGAATCACGTAGTAATGTGGTAACACACTGAAGCAGTCAATTAAACCTGGTTTCGATCAATATTTTAGAGGATAACACCGGTTAGGTCTGGGTTAGGTCTGGGTTATGCCCGCATCTGGCTCATGATTTGGCCTTCTTCGCATACTTGTTGGCCAGATCCTGGGTCTTTTCGTGTTTGATTCACGTAGTAATGTGGTAACACACTCAAGCAGTCAATTAAACCTGGTTTCGATCAATGTTTTAGAGGATTACACCGGTTAGGTCTGGGTTAGGTCTGGGATATGCGCGCATCTGGCTTATACTTTCGCCTTTTTCGCAAACTTGTTGGCCAGATCCTGGGTTTTTTTCGTGTTTGAATCACGTAGTAATGTGGTACCACATTGAAGCAGTCAATTAAACCTGGTTTCGATCAATATTGTAGTGGATAACACCGGTTAGGTCTGGATTAGGTCTGGGTTATGCCGGTATCTGGCTCATGATTTGGCCTTCTTCGCATACTTGTTGGCCAGATCCTGGGTCTTTTCGTGTTTGAATCACGTAGTAATGTGGTAACACACTCAAGCAGTCAATTAAACCTGGTTTCGATCAATGTTTTAGAGGATTACACCGGTTAGGTCTGGGTTAGGTCTGGGATATACGCGCATCTGGCTTATACTTTCGCCTTTTTCGCAAACTTGTTGGCCAGATCCTGGGTTTTTTTCGTGTTTGAATCACGTAGTAATGTGGTACCACATTGAAGCAGTCAATTAAACCTGGTTTCGGTCAATATTGTAGTGGATAACACCGGTTAGGTCTGGATTAGGTCTGGGTTATGCCCGCATCTGGCTCATGATTTGGCCTTCTTCGCATACTTGATGGCCAGATCCTGGGTTTTTTTCGTGTTTGAATCACGTTGTAATGTGGTACAACACTGAAGCAGTCAATTAAAACTGGTTTCGATCAATATTTTAGAGCATTACACCGGTTAGGTCTGGGATATGCGCCCATCTGGCTTATACTTTCGCCTTTTTCGCAAACTTGTTGGCCAGATCCTGGGTTTTTTTCGTGTTTGAATCACGTAGTAATGTGGTACCACATTGAAGCAGTCAATTAAACCTGGATTCGATCAATATTTTAGAGGATAACACCGGTTAGGTCTGGGTGAGGTCTGGGATGTGCCCGCATCTGGCTCATGATTTGGCCTTCTTCGCATACTTGTTGGCCAGATCCTGGGTTATTTTCGTGTTTGAATCACGTAGTAATGTGGTATCACACTGAAGCAGTCAATTAAACCTGGTTTCGATCAATATTTTAGAGGATAACGCCGGTTAGGTCTGGGTGAGGTCTGGGATATGCCCGCATCTGGCTCATGATTTGACCTTCTTCGCATACTTGTTGGCCAGATCCTGGGTTTTTTTCGTGTTTGAATCACGTAGTAATGTGGTAACACACTGAAGCAGTCAATTAAACCTGGATTCGATCATTATTTTCGAGGATAACTCCGGTTAGGTCTGGGTTAGGTCTGGGATATGCGCGCATCTGGCTTATACTTTCGCCTATTTCGCAAACCTGTTGGCGAGATCCTGGGTTTTTTTCGTGTTTGAATCACGTAGTAATGTGGTACCACACAGAAACAGTCCATTAAACCTGGGTTCGATCAATATTTTAGAGGATAACACCGGTTAGGTCTGGGTGAGGTCTGGGATATGCCCGCATCTGGCTCATGATTTGCCCTTCTTCGCATACTTGTTGGCCAGATCCTGGGTTTTTTTCGTGTTTGAATCACGTAGTAATGTGGTATCACACTGAAGCAGTCAATTAAACCTGGTTTCGATCAATATTTTAGAGGATAACACCGGTTAGGTCTGGGTTAGGTCTGGGATATGCGCGCATCTGGCTTATACTTTCGCCTTTTTCGCAAACTTGTTGGCCAGATCCTGGGTTTTTTTCGTGTTTTAATCACGTAGTAATGTGGTACAACACTGCAGCAGTCAATTAAACCTGGTTTCGATCAATATTTTAGAGGATAACACCGGTTAGGTCTGGGTTAGGTCTGGGATATGCGCGCATCTGGCTTATACCTTCGCCTTTTTCGCAAACTTGTTGGCTAGATCCTGGGTTTTTTTCGGGTTTGAATCTCGTAGTAATGTGGTGCCACACAGAAACAGTCCATTAAACCTGGTTTCAGACAGTATTTTAGAGGATAACACCGGTTAGGTATGGGTTTCGTCTGGGTTATGCCCGCATCAGGCTCATGATTTTGCCTTCTTCGCATACTTGTTGGCCAGATCCTGGGTTTTTTTCGTGTTTGAATCACGTAGCAATGTGGTAACACACTGAAGCAGTCAATTAAACGTGGTTTCGATCAATATTCTAGAGGATAACACCGGTTAGGTCTGGGTTAGGGCTGGGTTATGCCCGCATCTGGCTCATGATTTGACCTTCTTCGCATACTTGCTGGCCAGATCCTGGGTTTTTTTCGTGTTTGAATCACGTAGTAATGTGGTAACACACTGAAGCAGTCAATTAAACCTGGTTTCGATCAATGTATCAGAGGATAACACCGGTTTGGTCTGGGTTAAGTCTGGGATATGCGCCCATCTGGCTTATACTTTCGCCTTTTTCGCAAACTTCTTGGCTAGATCCTGGGTTTTTTTCGGGTTTGAATCTCGTAGTGATGTGGTACCACACAGAAACAGTCCATTAAACCTGGTTTCGGACAGTATTTTAGAGGATAACACCGGTTAGGTCTGGGATTCGTCTGGGTTATGCCCGCATCAGGCTCATGATTTTGGCTTCTTCGCATACTTGTTGGCCAGATCCTGAGTCTTGTTCGTGTTTGAATCACGTAGTAATGTGGTAACACACTGAAGCAGTCAATTAAACCTGGTTTCGATCAATATTTTAGAGGATAACACCGGTTAGGTCTGGGTTAGGTCTGGGTTATGCCCGCATCTGGTTCATGATTTGGCCTTCTTCGCATACTTGTTGGCCAGATCCTGGGTTTTTTTCGTGTTTGAATCACGTAGTAATGTGGTAACACACTGAAGCAGTCAATTAAACCTGGTTTCGATCAATATTTTAGAGGATAACACCGGTTAGGTCTGGGTTAGGTCTGGGATATGCCCGCATCTGGCTCATGATTTGGCTTTCTTCGCATACTTGTTGGCCAGATCCTAGGTTTTTTTCGTGTTTGAATCACGTAGTAATGTGGTAACATACTGAAGCAATCAATTCAACCTGGTTTCGATCAATGTTTTAGAGGATAACACCGGTTAGGTCTGGGTTAGGTCTGGGATCTGCGCGCTACTGGCTTATACTTTCGCCTATTTCGCAAACTTGTTGGCGAGATCCTGGGTTTTTTTCGGGTTTGAATCACGTAGTAATGTGGTACCACACAGAAACAGTCCATTAAACCTGGTTTCGAGCAATATTTTAGAGGATAACACCGGTAAGGTCTGGGTTAGGTCTGGGTTATGCCCGCATCTGGTTCATCATTTGGCCTTCTTCGCATACTTGTTGGCCAGATCCTGGGTTTTTTTCGTGTTTGAATCACGTAGTAATGTGGTAACACACTGAAGCAGTGAATTAAACCTGGTTTCGATCAATATTTTAGAGGATAACACCGGTTAGGTCTGGGTTAGGTCTGGGATATGCCCGCATCTGGCTCATGATTTGGCTTTCTTCGCATACTTGTTGGCCAGATCCTGGGTTTTTTTCGTGTTTGAATCACGTAGTAATGTGGTAACATACTGAAGCAATCAATTCAACCTGGTTTCGATCAATGTTTTAGAGGATAACACCGGTTAGGTCTGGGTTAGGTCTGCGATATGCGCGCATCTGGCTTATACTTTCGCCTATTTCGCAAACTTGTTGGCGAGAACCTGGGTTTTTTTCGTGTTTGAATCACGTAGTAATGTGGTACCACATTGAAGCAGTCAATTAAATCTGGTTTCGATCAATATTTTAGACGATATCACCGGTTAGGTCTGGGTTAAGTCTGGGTTATGCCCGCATCTGGTTCATGATTTGGCCTTCTTCGCATACTTGTTGGCCAGATCCTGGGTTTTTTTCGTGTTTGAATCACGTAGTAATGTGGTATCACACTGAAGCAGTCAATTAAACCTGGTTTCGATCAATATTTTAGAGGATAACACCGGTTAGGTCTGGGATATGCCCGCATCTGGCTCATGATTTTGCCTTCTTCGCATACTTGTTGGCCAGATCCTGGGTTTTTTTCGTGTTTGAATCACGTAGTAATGTGGTAACACACTGAAGCAGTCAATTAAACCTGGTTTCGATCAATATTTTAGAGGATAACACCGGTTAGGTCTGGGTTAGGTCTGGGATATGCGCGCATCTGGCTTATACTTTCGCCTTTTTCGCAAACTTCTTGGCTAGATCCTGGGTTTTTTTCGGGTTTGAATCTCGTAGTGATGTGGTACCACACAGAAACAGTCCATTAAACCTGGTTTCGGACAGTATTTTAGAGGATAACACCGGTTAGGTCTGGGATTCGTCTGGGTTATGCCCGCATCAGGCTCATGATTTTGGCTTCTTCGCATACTTGTTGGCCAGATCCTGAGTTTTTTTCGTGTTTGAATCACGTAGTAATGTGGTAACACACTGAAGCAGTCAATTAAACCTGGTTTCGATCAATATTCTAGAGGATAACACCGGTTAGGTCTGGGTTAGGTCTGGGTTATGCCCGCATCTGGCTCATGATTTGACCTTCTTCGCAAACTTGTTGGCCAGATCCTGGGTTTTTTTTCGTGTTTGAATCACGTAGTAATGTGGTAACACACTGAAGCTGTCAATTAAACCTGGTTTCGATCAATATTCTAGAGGATAACACCGGTTAGGTCTGGGTTAGGTCTGGGTTATGCCCGCATCTGGCTCATGATTTGGCCATCTTCGCATACTTGTTGGCCAGATCCTGGGTTATTTTCGTGTTTGAATCACGTAGTAATGTGGTATCACACTGAAGCAGTCAATTAAACCTGGTTTCGATCAATATTTTAGAGGATAACGCCGGTTAGGTCTGGGTGAGGTCTGGGATATGCCCGCATCTGGCTCATGATTTGGCCTTCTTCGCATACTTGTTGGCCAGATCCTGGGTCTTTTCGTGTTTGATTCACGTAGTAATGTGGTAACACACTCAAGCAGTCAATTAAACCTGGTTTCGATCAATGTTTTAGAGGATTACACCGGTTAGGTCTGGGTTAGGTCTGGGATATGCGCGCATCTGGCTTATACCTTCGCCTTTTTCGCAAACTTGTTGGCTAGATCCTGGGTTTTTTTCGGGTTTGAATCTCGTAGTAATGTGGTGCCACACAGAAACAGTCCATTAAACCTGGTTTCAGACAGTATTTTAGAGGATAACACCGGTTAGGTATGGGTTTCGTCTGGGTTATGCCCGCATCAGGCTCATGATTTTGCCTTCTTCGCATACTTGTTGGCCAGATCCTGGGTTTTTTTCGTGTTTGAATCACGTAGCAATGTGGTAACACACTGAAGCAGTCAATTAAACGTGGTTTCGATCAATATTCTAGAGGATAACACCGGTTAGGTCTGGGTTAGGGCTGGGTTATGCCCGCATCTGGCTCATGATTTGACCTTCTTCGCATACTTGCTGGCCAGATCCTGGGTTTTTTTCGTGTTTGAATCACGTAGTAATGTGGTAACACACTGAAGCAGTCAATTAAACCTGGTTTCGATCAATGTATCAGAGGATAACACCGGTTTGGTCTGGGTTAAGTCTGGGATATGCGCCCATCTGGCTTATACTTTCGCCTTTTTCGCAAACTTGTTGGCCAGATCCTGGATTTTTTTCGTGTTTGAATCACGTAGTAATGTGGTAACACACTGAATCAGTCAATTAAACCTGGTTTCGATCAATATTTTAGAGGATAACACCGGTTAGGTCTGGGTTAGGTCTGGGATATGCCCGCATCTGGCTCATGATTTGACCTTCTTCGCAAACTTGTTGGCCAGATCCTGGGTTTTTTCCGTGTTTGAATCACGTAGTAATGTGGTAACACACTGAAGCAGTCAATTAAACCTGGTTTCGATCAATGTTTTAGAGGATAACACCGGTTAGGTCTGGGTTAGGTCTGGGATATGCGCCCATCTGGCTTATACTTTCGCCTTTTTCGCAAACTTGTTGGCCAGATCCTGGGTTTTTTTTGTGTTTGAATCACGTAGTAATGTGGTAACACACTGAAGCAGTCAATTAAACCTGGATTCGATCATTATTTTCGAGGATAACACCGGTTAGGTCTGGGTTAGGTCTGGGTTATGCCCGCATCTGGCTCATGATTTTGCCTTCTTCGCATACTTGTTGGCCAGATCCTGGGTTTTTTCGTGTTTGAATCACGTAGTAATGTGGTAACACACTGAAGCAGTCAATTAAACCTGGTTTCGATCAATATTGTAGTGGATAACACCGGTTAGGTCTGGATTAGGTCTGGGTTATGCCCGCATCTGGCGCATGATTTGGCCTTCTACGCATACTTGTTGGCCAGATCCTGGGTTTTTTTTCGTGTTTGAATCACGTTGTAATGTGGTACAACACTGAAGCAGTCAATTAAAACTGGTTTCGATCAATATTTTAGAGCATTACACCGGTTAGGTCTGGGATATGCGCCCATCTGGCTTATACTTTCGCCTTTTTCGCAAACTTGTTGGCCAGATCCTGGGTTTTTTTCGTGTTTGAATCACGTAGTAATGTGGTACCACATTGAAGCAGTCAATTAAATCTGGTTTCGATCAATATTTTAGAGGATAACACAGGTTAGGTCTGGGTTAGGTCTGGGTTATGCCCGCATCTGGTTCATGATTTGGCCTTCTTCGCATACTTGTTGGCCAGATCCTGGGTCTTTTTCGTATTTGAATCACGTAGTAATGTGGTAACACACTGAAGCAGTGAATTAAACCTGGTTTCGATTCTTATTTTAGAGGATAACACCGGTTAGGTCTAGGTTAGTTCTGGGATATGACCGCATCTGGCTCATGATTTGGCCTTCTTCGCATACTTGTTGGCCAGATCCTGGGTTTTTTTCGTGTTTGAACCACGTACTAATGTGGTAACACACTGAAGCAGTCAATTAAACCTGGTTTCGATCAATATTTTAGAGGATAACACCGGTTAGGTCTGGGTTAGGTCTGGGATATGCGCGCATCTGGCTTATACCTTCGCCTTTTTCGCAAACTTGTTGGCCAGATCCTGGGTTTTTTTCGTGTCTGAATCACGTAGTAATGTGGTAACACACTGAAGCAGTCAATTAAACCTGGTTTCGATCAATGTTTTAGAGGATTACACCGGTTAGGTCTGGGTTAGGTCTGGGATATGCCCGCATCTGGCTCATGATTTGACCTTCTTCGCAAACTTGTTGGCCAGATCCTGTGTTATTTTCGTGTTTGAATCACGTAGTAATGTGGTATCACACTGAAGCAGTCAATTAAACCTGGTTTCGATCAATATTTTAGAGGATAACACCGGTTAGGTCTGGGTGAGGTCTGGGATATGCCCGCATCTGGCTCATGATTTGGCCTTCTTCGCATACTTGTTGGCCAGATCCTGGGTTTTTTTCGTGTTTGAATCACGTAGTAATGTGGTAACACACTGAAGCAGTCAATTAAACCTGGATTCGATCATTATTTTCGAGGATAACACCGGTTAGGTCTGGGTTAGGTCTGGGATATGCGCGCATCTGGCTTATACTTTCGCCTATTTCGCAAACCTGTTGGCGAGATCCTGGGTTTTTTTCGTGTTTGAATCACGTAGTAATGTGGTACCACACAGAAACAGTCCATTAAACCTGGGTTCGATCAATATTTTAGAGGATAACACCGGTTAGGTCTGGGTGAGGTCTGGGATATGCCCGCATCTGGTTCATGATTTGCCCTTCTTCGCATACTTGTTGGCCAGATCCTGGGTTTTTTTCGTGTTTGAATCACGTAGTAATGTGGTATCACACTGAAGCAGTCAATTAAACCTGGTTTCGATCAATATTTTAGAGGATAACACCGGTTAGGTCTGGGTTAGGTCTGGGATATGCGCGCATCTGGCTTATACTTTCGCCTTTTTCGCAAACTTGTTGGCCAGATCCTGGGTTTTTTTCGTGTTTTAATCACGTAGTAATGTGGTACAACACTGCAGCAGTCAACTAAACCTGGTTTCGATCAATATTTTAGAGGATAACACCGGTTAGGTCTGGGTTAGGTCTGGGATATGCGCGCATCTGGCTTATACCTTCGCCTTTCTCGCAAACTTGTTGGCTAGATCCTGGGTTTTTTTCGGATTTGAATCTCGTAGTAATGTGGTGCCACACAGAAACAGTCCATTAAACCTGGTTTCAGACAGTATTTTAGAGGATAACACCGGTTAGGTATGGGTTTCGTCTGGGTTATGCCCGCATCAGGCTCATGATTTTGCCTTCTTCGCATACTTGTTGGCCAGATCCTGGATTTTTTTCGTGTTTGAATCACGTAGCAATGTGGTAACACACTGAAGCAGTCAATTAAACCTGGTTTCGATCAATATTCTAGAGGATAACACCGGTTAGGTCTGGGCTAGGGCTGGGTTATGCCCGCATCTGGCTCATGATTTGACCTTCTTCGCATACTTGCTGGCCAGATCCTGGGTTTTTTTCGTGTTTGAATCACGTAGTAATGTTGTAACACACTGAAGCAGTCAATTAAACCTGGTTTCGATCAATGTATCAGAGGATAACACCGGTTAGGTCTGGGTTAGGTCTGGGATATGCGCCCATCTGGCTTATACTTTCGCCTTTTTCGCAAACTTGTTGGCCAGATCCTGGGTTTTTTTCGTGTTTGAATCACGTAGTAATGTGGTAACACACTGAAGCAGTCAATTAAACCTGGATTCGGTCAATATTTTAGAGGATAACACCGGTTAGATCTGGGTTAGGTCTAGGATATGACCGCATCTGCCTCATGATTTGGCCTTTTTCGCAAACTTGTTGGCCAGATCCTGTGTTATTTTCGTGTTTGAATCACGTAGTAATGTGGTATCACACTGAAGCAGTCAATTAAACCTGGTTTCGATCAATATTTTAGAGGATAACACCGGTTAGGTCTGGGTTAAGTCTGGGATATGCGCCCATCTGGCTTATACTTTCGCCTTTTTCGCAAACTTGTTGGCCAGATCCTGGGTTTTTTTCGTGTTTGAATCACGTAGTAATGTGGTAACACACTGAATCAGTCAATTAAACCTGGTTTCGATCAATATTTTAGAGGATAACACCGGTTAGGTCTGGGTTAGGTCTGGGTTATGCGCGCATCTGACTTATACTTTTGCCCTTTTCGCAAACTTGTTGGCTAGATTCTGGGTTTTTTTCGGGTTTGAATCACGTAGTAATGTGGTACCACGCAGAAACAGTCCATTAAACCTGGATTCGGACAGTATTTTAGCCGATAACACCGGTTAGGTCTTGGTTAGGTCTGGGATACGCGCGCATCTGGCTTATACTTTCGCCTTTTTCGCAAACTTGTTGGCCAGATCCTGGGTTTTTTTCGTGTTTGAATCACGTAGTAATGTGGTAACACACTGAAGCAGTCAATTAGACCTGGTTTCGATCAATGTTTTAGAGGATAACACCGGTTAGGTCAGGGTTAGGTCTGGGATATGCGCCCATCTGGCTTATACTTTCGCCTTTTTCGCAAACTTGTTGGCCAGATCCTGGGTTTTTTTCGTGTTTGAATCACGTAGTAATGTGGTAACACACTGAAGCAGTCAATTAAACCTGGATTCGGTCAATATTTTAGAGGATAACACCGGTTAGGTCTGGGTTAGGTCTAGGATATGACCGCATCTGCCTCATGATTTGGCCTTTTTCGCAAATTTGTTGGCTAGATCCTGGGTTTTTTTTGGGGTTGAATCTCGTAGTAATGTGGTAACACAATGAAGCAGTCAATTAAACCTGGTTTCGATCAATATTGTAGTGGATAACACCGGTTAGGTCTGGATTAGGTCTGGGTTATGCCCGCATCTGGCTCATGATTTGGCCTTCTTCGCATACTTGTTGGCCAGATCCTGGGTTTTTTTCGTGTTTGAATCACGTTGTAATGTGGTACAACAATGAAGCAGTCAATTAAAACTGGTTTCGATCAATATTTTAGAGCATTACACCGGTTAGGTCTGGGATATGCGCCCATCTGGCTTATACTTTCGCCTTTTTCGCAAACTTGTTGGCCAGATCCTGGGTTTTTTTCGTGTTTGAATCACGTAGTAATGTGGTACCACATTGAAGCAGTCAATTAAACCTGGATTCGATCAATATTTTAGAGGATAACACCGGTTAGGTCTGGGTGAGGTCTGGGATGTGCCCGCATCTGGCTCATGATTTGGCCTTCTTCGCATACTTGTTGGCCAGATCCTGGGTTTTTTTCGTGTTTGAATCACGTAGTAATGTGGTAACACACTGAAGCAGTCAATTAACCCTGGATTCGATCATTATTTTCGAGGATAACACCGGTTAGGTCTGGGTTAGGTCTGGGATATGCGCGCATCTGGCTTATACTTTCGCCTATTTCGCAAACCTGTTGGCGAGATCCTGGGTTTTTTTCGTGTTTGAATCACGTAGTAATGTGGTACAACACTGCAGCAGTCAATTAAACCTGGTTTCGATCAATATTTTAGAGGATAACACCGGTTAGGTCTGGGTTAGGTCTGGGATATGCGCGCATCTGGCTTATACCTTCGCCTTTTTCGCAAACTTGTTGGCTAGATCCTGGGTTTTTTTCGGATTTGAATCTCGTAGTAATGTGGTGCCACACAGAAACAGTCCATTAAACCTGGTTTCAGACAGTATTTTAGAGGATAACACCGGTTAGGTATGGGTTTCGTCTGGGTTATGCCCGCATCAGGCTCATGATTTTGCCTTCTTCGCATACTTGTTGGCCAGATCCTGGATTTTTTTCGTGTTTGAATCACGTAGCAATGTGGTAACACACTGAAGCAGTCAATGAAACCTGGTTTCGATCAATATTCTAGAGGATAACACCGGTTAGGTCTGGGTTAGGGCTGGGTTATGCCCGCATCTGGCTCATGATTTGACCTTCTTCGCATACTTGCTGGCCAGATCCTGGGTTTTTTTCGTGTTTGAATCACGTAGTAATGTTGTAACACACTGAAGCAGTCAATTAAACCTGGTTTCGATCAATGTATCAGAGGATAACACCGGTTTGGTCTGGGTTAAGTCTGGGATATGCGCCCATCTGGCTTATACTTTCGCCTTTTTCGCAAACTTGTTGGCCAGATCCTGGGTTTTTTTCGTGTTTGAATCACGTAGTAATGTGGTAACACACTGAATCAGTCAATTAAACCTGGTTTCGATCAATATTTTAGAGGATAACACCGGTTAGGTCTGGGTTAGGTCTGGGTTATGCGCGCATCTGACTTATACTTTTGCCCTTTTCGCAAACTTGTTGGCTAGATTCTGGGTTTTTTTCGGGTTTGAATCACGTAGTAATGTGGTACCACGCAGAAACAGTCCATTAAACCTGGATTCGGACAGTATTTTAGCCGATAACACCGGTTAGGTCTTGGTTAGGTCTGGGATACGCGCGCATCTGGCTTATACTTTCGCCTTTTTCGCAAACTTGTTGGCCAGATCCTGGGTTTTTTTCGTGTTTGAATCACGTAGTAATGTGGTAACACACTGAAGCAGTCAATTAGACCTGGTTTCGATCAATGTTTTAGAGGATAACACCGGTTAGGTCTGGGTTAGGTCTGGGATATGCGCCCATCTGGCTTATACTTTCGCCTTTTTCGCAAACTTGTTGGCCAGATCCTGGGTTTTTTTCGTGTTTGAATCACGTAGTAATGTGGTAACACACTGAAGCAGTCAATTAAACCTGGATTCGGTCAATATTTTAGAGGATAACACCGGTTAGGTCTGGGTTAGGTCTAGGATATGACCGCATCTGCCTCATGATTTGGCCTTTTTCGCAAATTTGTTGGCTAGATCCTGGGTTTTTTTTGGGGTTGAATCTCGTAGTAATGGGGTAACACAATGAAGCAGACAATTAAACCTGGTTTCGATCAATATTTTAGAGGATAACACCGGTTAGGTCTGGGTTAGGTCTGGGATATGCGCGCATCTGGCTTATACTTTCGCCTTTTTCGCAATCTTGTTGGCCAGATCCTGGGTTTCTTTCGTGTTTGAATCACGTAGTAATGTGGTACAACACTGAAGCAGTCAATTAAATCTGGTTTCGATCAATATTTTAGAGGATAACACCGGTTAGGTCTGGGTTAGGTCTGGGATATGACCGCATCTGGCTCATGATTTGGCCTTCTTCGCATACTTGTTCGCCAGATCCTGGGTTTTTTTCGTGTTTGAATCACGTAGTAATGTGGTACAACACTGAAGCAGTCAATTAAACCTGGTTTCGATCAATATTCTAGAGGATAACACCGGTTAGGTCTGGGTTAGGTCTGGGTTATGCCCGCATCTGGCTCATGATTTGACCTTCTTCGCAAACTTGTTGGCCAGATCCTGGGTTTTTTTTCGTGTTTGAATCACGTAGTAATGTGGTAACACACTGAAGCAGTCAATTAAACCTGGTTTCGATCTATATTTTAGAGGATAACACCGGTTAGGTCTGGGTTGGGTCTGGGTTATGCCCGCATCTGGCTTATACTTTCGCCTTTTTCGCAAACTTGTTGGATAGATCCTGGGTTTTTTTCGGGTTTGAATCACGTAGTAATGTGGTACCACACAGAAACAGTCCATTAAACCTGGATTCGGACAGTATTTTAGCCGATAACACCGGTTAGGTCTGGGTTTCGTCTGGGTTATGCCCGCATCAGGCTCATGATTTTGCCTTCTTCGCATACTTGTTGGCTAGATCCTGGGTTTTATTAGGGGTTTGAATCTCATAGTGATGTGGTACCACACAGAACCAGTCCATTAAACCTGGTTTCGGACAGTATTTTAGAGGATAACACCGGTTAGGTCTGGGTTTCGTCTGGGTTATGCCCGCATCAGGCTCATGATTTTGGCTTCTTCGCATACTTGTTGGCCAGATCCTGAGTTTTTTTCGTGTTTGAATTACGTAGTAATGTGGTAACACACTGAAGCAGTCAATTAAACCTGGTTTCGATGAATATTTTAGAGGATAACACCGGTTTGGTCTGGGTTAGGTCTGGGTTATGCCGCATCTGGCTCATGATTTGGCCTTCTTCGCATACTTGTTGGCCAGATCCTGGGTTTTTTTCGTGTTTGAATCACGTAGTAATGTGGTAACACACTGAAGCAGTCAATTAAACCTGGTTTCGATCAATATTCTAGAGGATAACATCGGTTAGGTCTGGGTTAGGTCTGGGTTATGCCCGCATCTGGCTCATGATTTGACCTTCTTCGCAAACTTGTTGGCCAGATCCTGGGTTTTTTTTCGTGTTTGAATCACGTAGTAATGTGGTAACACACTCAAGCAGTCAATTAAACCTGGTTTCGATCAATGTTTTAGAGGATTACACCGGTTAGGTCTGGGTTAGGTCTAGGATATGACCGCATCTGGCTCATGATTTGGCCTTTTTCGCAAATTTGTTGGCTAGAACCTGGGTTTTTTTTGGGGTTGAATCTCGTAGTAATGTGGTAACACAATGAAGCAGTCAATTAAACCTGGTTTCGATCAATATTTTAGAGGATAACACCGGTTAGGTCTGGGTTAGGTCTGGGATATGCGCGCATCTGGCTTATACTTTCGCCTTTTTCGCAAACTTGTTGGCCAGATCCTGGGTTTTTTTCGTGTTTGAATCACGTAGTAATGTGGTAACACACTGAAGCAGTCAATTAAACCTGGATTCGGTCAATATTTTAGAGGATAACACCGGTTAGGTCTGGGTTAGGTCTAGGATATGACCGCATCTGGCTCATGATTTGGCCTTTTTCGCAAATTTGTTGGCTAGATCCTGGGTTTTTTTGGGGGTTGAATCTCGTAGTAATGTGGTAACACAATGAAGCAGTCAATTAAACCTGGTTTCGATCAATATTTTAGAGGATAACACCGGTTAGGTCTGGGTTAGGTCTGGGATATGCGCGCATCTGGCTTATACTTTCGCCTTTTTCGCAATCTTGTTGGCCAGATCCTGGGTTTCTTTCGTGTTTGAATCACGTAGTAATGTGGTGCAACACTGAAGCAGTCAATTAAACCTGGTTTCGATCAATATTTTAGAGGATAACACCGGTTAGGTCTGGGTTAGGTCTGGGATATGACCGCATCTGGCTCATGATTTGGCCTTCTTCGCATACTTGTTCGCCAGATCCTGGGTTTTTTTCGTGTTTGAATCACGTAGTAATGTGGTACAACACTGAAGCAGTCAATTAAACCTGGTTTCGATCAATATTCTAGAGGATAACACCGGTTAGGTCTGGGTTAGGTCTGGGTTATGCCCGCATCTGGCTCATGATTTGACCTTCTTCGCACACTTGTTGGCCAGATCCTGGGTTTTTTTTCGTGTTTGAATCACGTAGTAATGTGGTAACACACTGAAGCAGTCAATTAAACCTGGTTTCGATCTATATTTTAGAGGATAACACCGGTTAGGTCTGGGTTGGGTCTGGGTTATGCCCGCATCTGGCTTATACTTTCGCCTTTTTCGCAAACTTGTTGGATAGATCCTGGGTTTTTTTCGGGTTTGAATCACGTAGTAATGTGGTACCACACAGAAACAGTCCATTAAACCTGGATTCGGACAGTATTTTAGCCGATAACACCGGTTAGGTCTGGGTTTCGTCTGGGTTATGCCGCATCTGGCTCATGATTTGGCCTTCTTCGCATACTTGTTGGCCAGATCCTGGGTTTTTTTCGTGTTTGAATCACGTAGTAATGTGGTAACACACTGAAGCAGTCAATTAAACCTGGTTTCGATCAATATTCTAGAGGATAACATCGGTTAGGTCTGGGTTAGGTCTGGGTTATGCCCGCATCTGGCTCATGATTTGACCTTCTTCGCAAACTTGTTGGCCAGATCCTGGGTTTTTTTTCGTGTTTGAATCACGTAGTAATGTGGTAACACACTCAAGCAGTCAATTAAACCTGGTTTCGATCAATGTTTTAGAGGATTACACCGGTTAGGTCTGGGTTAGGTCTAGGATATGACCGCATCTGGCTCATGATTTGGCCTTTTTCGCAAATTTGTTGGCTAGATCCTGGGTTTTTTTGGGGGTTGAATCTCGTAGTAATGTGGTAACACAATGAAGCAGTCAATTAAACCTGGTTTCGATCAATATTTTAGAGGATAACACCGGTTAGGTCTGGGTTAGGTCTGGGATATGCGCGCATCTGGCTTATACTTTCGCCTTTTTCGCAAACTTGTTGGCCAGATCCTGGGTTTTTTTCGTGTTTGAATCACGTAGTAATGTGGTAACACACTGAAGCAGTCAATTAAACCTGGATTCGGTCAATATTTTAGAGGATAACACCGGTTAGGTCTGGGTTAGGTCTAGGATATGACCGCATCTGGCTCATGATTTGGCCTTTTTCGCAAATTTGTTGGCTAGATCCTGGGTTTTTTTTGGGGTTGAATCTCGTAGTAATGTGGTAACACAATGAAGCAGTCAATTAAACCTGGTTTCGATCAATATTTTAGAGGATAACACCGGTTAGGTCTGGGTTAGGTCTGGGATATGCGCGCATCTGGCTTATACTTTCGCCTTTTTCGCAATCTTGTTGGCCAGATCCTGGGTTTCTTTCGTGTTTGAATCACGTAGTAATGTGGTACAACACTGAAGCAGTCAATTAAACCTGGTTTCGATCAATATTTTAGAGGATAACACCGGTTAGGTCTGGGTTAGGTCTGGGATATGACCGCATCTGGCTCATGATTTGGCCTTCTTCGCATACTTGTTCGCCAGATCCTGGGTTTTTTTCGTGTTTGAATCACGTAGTAATGTGGTACAACACTGAAGCAGTCAATTAAACCTGGTTTCGATCAATATTCTAGAGGATAACACCGGTTAGGTCTGGGTTAGGTCTGGGTTATGCCCGCATCTGGCTCATGATTTGACCTTCTTCGCACACTTGTTGGCCAGATCCTGGGTTTTTTTTCGTGTTTGAATCACGTAGTAATGTGGTAACACACTGAAGCAGTCAATTAAACCTGGTTTCGATCTATATTTTAGAGGATAACACCGGTTAGGTCTGGGTTAGGTCTGGGTTATGCCCGCATCTGGCTTATACTTTCGCCTTTTTCGCAAACTTGTTGGCTAGATCCTGGGTTTTTTTCGGGTATGAATCTCGTAGTAATGTGGTACCACACAGAAGCAGTCCATTAAACCAGGATTCGGACAGTATTTTAGCGGATAACACCGGTTAGGTCTGGGTTTCGTCTGGGTTATGCCCGCATCAGGCTCATGATTTTGCCTTCTTCGCATACTTGTTGGCTAGATCCTGGGTTTTTTTAGGGTTTGAATCTCGTAGTAATGTGGTAACACACTGAAGCAGTCAATTAAACCTGGTTTCGATCAATATTCTAGAGGATAACACCGGTTAGGTCTGGGTTAGGTCTGGGTTATGCCCGCATCTGGCTCATGATTTGACCTTCTTCGCAAACTTGTTGGCCAGATCCTGGGTTTTTTTTCGTGTTTGAATCACGTAGTAATGTGGTAACACACTGAAGCAGTCAATTAAACCTGGTTTCGATCTATATTTTAGAGGATAACACCGGTTAGGTCTGGGTTAGGTCTGGGTTATGCCCGCATCTGGCTCATGATTTGACCTTCTTCGCAAACTTGTTGGCCAGATCCTGGGTTTTTTTTCGTGTTTGAATCACGTAGTAATGTGGTATCACACTGAAGCAGTCAATTAAACCTGGTTTCGATCAATATTTTAGAGGATAACACCGGTTAGGTCTGGGATATGCGCGCATCTGGGTTATACTTTCGCCTTTTTCGCAAACTTGTTGGATAGATCAAGGGTTTTTTTCGGGTTTGAATCACGTAGTAATGTGGTACCACACAGAAACAGTCCATTAAACCTGGATTCGGACAGTATTTTAGCCGATAACACCGGTTAGGTCTGGGTTTCGTCTGGGTTATGCCCGCATCAGGCTCATGATTTTGCCTTCTTCGCATACTTGTTGGCTAGATCCTGGGTTTTTTTAGGGTTTGAATCTCGTAGTGATGTGGTACCACACAGAACCAGTCCATTAAACCTGGTTTCGGACAGTATTTTAGAGGATAACACCGGTTAGGTCTGGGTTTCGTCTGGGTTATGCCCGCATCAGGCTCATGATTTTGGCTTCTTCGCATACTTGTTGGCCAGATCCTGAGTTTTTTTCGTGTTTGAATTACGTAGTAATGTGGTAACACACTGAAGCAGTCAATTAAACCTGGTTTCGATGAATATTTTAGAGGATAACACCGGTTTGGTCTGGGTTAGGTCTGGGTTATGCCGCATCTGGCTCATGATTTGGCCTTCTTCGCATACTTGTTGGCCAGATCCTGGGTTTTTTTCGTGTTTGAATCACGTAGTAATGTGGTAACACACTGAAGCAGTCAATTAAACCTGGTTTCGATCAATATTCTAGAGGATAACACCGGTTAGGTCTGGGTTAGGTCTGGGTTATGCCCGCATCTGGCTCATGATTTGACCTTCTTCGCAAACTTGTTGGCCAGATCCTGGGTTTTTTTTCGTGTTTGAATCACGTAGTAATGTGGTAACACACTCAAGCTGTCAATTAAACCTGGTTTCGATCAATGTTTTAGAGGATTACACCGGTTAGGTCTGGGTTAGGTCTGGGATATGCGCGCATCTGGCTTATACTTTCGCCTTTTTCGCAAACTTGTTGGCCAGATCCTGGGTTTTTTTCGTGTTTGAATCACGTAGTAATGTGGTCCCACATTGAAGCAGTCAATTAAACCTGGTTTCGATCAATATTGTAGTGGATAACACCGGTTAGGTCTGGGTTAGGTCTGGGTTATGCCCGCATCTGGCTCATGATTTGGCCTTCTTCGCATACTTGTTGGCCGGATCCTGGGTCTTTTCGTGTTTGAATCACTTAGTAATGTGGTAACACACTCAAGCAGTCAATTTAACCTTGTTTCGATCAATGTTTTAGAGGATTACACCGGTTAGGTCTGGGTTAGGTCTGGGATATGCGCGCATTTGGCTTATACTTTCGCCTTTTTCGCAAACTTGTTGGCCAGATCCTGGGTTTTTTTCGTGTTTGAATCACGTAGTAATGTGGTACCACATTGAAGCAGTCAATTAAACCTGGTTTCGATCAATATTGTAGTGGATAACACCGGTTAGGTCTGGATTAGGTCTGGGTTATGCCCGCATCTGGCTCATGATTTGGCCTTCTTCGCATACTTGTTGGCCAGATCCTGGGTTTTTTTCGTGTTTGAATCACGTTGTAATGTGGTACAACACTGAAGCAGTCATTTAAAACTGGTTTCGATCAATATTTTAGAGCATTACACCGGTTAGGTCTGGGATATGCGCCCATCTGGCTTATACTTTCGCCATTTTCGCAAACTTGTTGGCCAGATCCTGGGTTTTTTTCGTGTTTGAATCACGTAGTAATGTGGTACCACATTGAAGCAGTCAATTAAATCTGGTTTCGATCAATATTTTAGAGGATAACACTGGTTAGGTCTGGGTTAGGTCTGGGTTATGCCAGCATCTGGTTCATGATTTGGCCTTCTTCGCATACTTGTTGGCCAGATCCTGGGTTTTTTTCGTGTTTGAATCACGTAGTAATGTGGTACCACACAGAAACAGTCCATTAAACCTGGATTCGATCAATATTTTAGAGGATAACACCGGTTAGGTCTGGGTGAGGTTTGGGATATGCCCGCATCTGGCTCATGATTTGGCCTTCTTCGCATACTTGTTGGCCAGATCCTGGGTTATTTTCGTGTTTGAATCACGTAGTAATGTGGTATCACACTGAAGCAGTCAATTAAACCTGGTTTCGATCAATATTTTAGAGGATAACACCGGTTAGGTCTGGGATATGCGCGCATCTGGCTTATACTTTCGCCTTTTTCGCAAACTTGTTGGCCAGATCCTGGGTTTTTTCGTGTTTGAATCACGTAGTAATGTGGTACCACATTGAAGCAGTCAAATTAAACCTGGTTTCGATCAATGTTGTAGTGGATAACACCGGTTAGGCCTGGATTAGGTCTGGGTTATGCCCGCATCTGGCTCATGATTTGGCCTTCTTCGCATACTTGTTGGCCAGATCCTGGGTTTTTTTCGTGTTTGAATCACGTTGTAATGTGGTACAACACTGAAGCAGACAATTAAAACTGGTTTCGATCAATATTTTAGAGCATTACACCGGTTAAGTCTGGGATATGCGCCCATCTGGCTTATACTTTCGCCTTTTTCGCTAACTTGTTGGCCAGATCCTGGGTTTTTTTCGTGTTTGAATCACGTAGTAATGTGGTACCACATTGAAGCAGTCAAATAAATCTGGTTTCGATCAATATTTTAGAGGATAACACAGGTTAGGTCTGGGTTAGGTCTGGGTTATACCCGCATCTGGTTCATGATTTGGCCTTCTTCGCATACTTGTTGGCCAGATCCTGGGTCTTTTTCGTATTTGAATCACGTAGTAATGTGGTAACACACTGAAGCAGTGAATTAAACCTGGTTTCGATTCTTATTTTAGAGGATAACACCGGTTAGGTCTAGGTTAGGTCTGCGATATGACCGCATCTGGCTCATGATTTGGCCTTCTTCGCATACTTGTTGGCCAGATCCTGGGTTTTTTTCGTGTTTGAACCACGTACTAATGTGGTAACACACAGAAGCAGTCAATTAAACCTGGTTTCGATCAATATTTTAGAGGATAACACCGGTTAGGTCTGGGATATGCGCGCATCAGGCTCATGATTTTGGCTTCTTCGCATACTTGTTGGCCAGATCCTGAGTTTTTTTCGTGTTTGAATCACGTAGTAATGTGGTAACACACTGAAGCAGTCAATTAAACCTGGTTTCGATCAATATTTTAGAGGATAACACCGGTTAGGTCTGGGTTAGGTCTGGGTTATGCCCGCATCTGGCTCATGATTTGGCCTTCTTCGCATACTTGTTGGCCAGATCCTGGGGCCTTTCGTGTTTGAATCACGTAGTAATGTGGTAACACACTGAAGCAGTCAATTAAACCAGGTTTCGATCAATGTTTTAGAGGATTACACCGGTTAGGTCTGGGTTAGGTCTGGGATATGCCCGCATCTGGCTTATACTTTCGCCTTTTTCGCAAACTTGTTGGCTAGATCCGGGGTTTTTTTCGGGTTTGAATCACGTAGTAATGTGGTACCACACAGAAACAGTCCATTAAACCTGGTTTCGGACAGTATTTTAGAGGATAACACCGGTTAGGTCTGGGTTTCGTCTGGGTTATGCCCGCATCTGGCTAATGATTTTGCCTTCTTCGCATACTTGTTGGCCAGATCCTGGGTTTTTTTCGTGTTTGGATCACGTAGTAATGTGGTAACACACTGAAGCAGTCAATTAAACCTGGATTCGATCATTATTTTCGAGGATAACACCGGTTAGGTCTGGGATAGGTCTGGGTTATACCCGCATCTGGCTCACGATTTTGCCTTCTTCGCATACTTGTTGGCCAGATCCTGGGTCTTTTTCGTATTTGAATCACGTAGTAATGTGGTAACACACTGAAGCAGTGAATTAAACCTGGTTTCGATCAATATTTTAGAGGATAACACCGGTTAGGTCTAGGTTAGGTCTGGGATATGACCGCATCTGGCTCATGATTTGGCCTTCTTCGCATACTTGTTGGCCAGATCCTGGGTTTTTTTCGTGTTTGAACCACGTACTAATGTGGTAACACACTGAAGCAGTCAATTAAACCTGGTTTCGATCAATATTTTAGAGGATAACACCGGTTAGGTCTGGGATATGCGCGCATCTGGCTCATACTTTCGCCTTTTTCGCAAATTTGTTGCCTAGATCCTGGATTTTTTTCGGGTTTGAATCTCCTAGTAATGTGGTACCACACAGAAACAGTCCATTAAACCTGGTTTCGATCAATATTTTAGAGGATAACACCGGTTAGGTCTGGGTTAGGTCTGGGATATGCGCGCATCTGGCTTATACTTTCGCCTTTTTCGCAAACTTCTTGGCTAGATCCTGGGTTTTTTTCGGGTTTGAATCTCGTAGTGATGTGGTACCACACAGAAACAGTCCACTAAACCTGGTTTCGGACAGTATTTTAGAGGATAACACCGGTTAGGTCTGGGATTCGTCTGGGTTATGCCCGCATCAGGCTCATGATTTTGGCTTCTTCGCATACTTGTTGGCCAGATCCTGAGTTTTTTTCGTGTTTGAATCACGTAGTAATGTGGTAACACACTGAAGCAGTCAATTAAACCTGGTTTCGATCAATATTTTAGAGGATAACACCGGTTAGGTCTGGGATATGCGCGCATCTGTCTTATACTTTCGCCTTTTTCGCAAACTTCTTGGCTAGATCCTGGGTTTTTTTCGGGTTTGAATCTCGTAGTGATGTGGTACCACACAGAAACAGTCCATTAAACCTGGTTTCGGACAGTATTTTAGAGGATAACACCGGTTAGGTCTGGGATTCGTCTGGGTTATGCCCGCATCAGGCTCATGATTTTGGCTTCTTCGCATACTTGTTGGCCAGATCGTGGGTTTTTTTCGTGTTTTAATCACGTAGTAATGTGGTACCACATTGAAGCAGTCAATTAAACCTGGATTCGATCATTATTTTCGAGGATAACACCGGTTAGGTCTGGGTTAGGTCTGGGTTATGCCCGCATCTGGCTCATGATTTTGCCTTCTTCGCATACTTGTTGGCCAGATCCTGGGTCTTTTTCGTGTTTGAATTACGTAGTAATGTGGTAACACACTGATGCGGTCAATTAAACCTGGTTTCGATCAATATTTTAGAGGATAACACCGGTTAGGTCTAGGTTAAACCTGGGATATGACCGCATCTGGCTCATGATTTGGCCTTCTTCGCATACTTGTTGGCCAGATCCTGGGTTTTTTTCGTGTTTGAACCACGTACTAATGTGGTAACACACTGAAGCAGTCAATTAAACCTGGTTTCGATCAATATTTTAGAGGATAACACCGGTTAGGTCTGGGATATGCGCGCATCTGGCTCATACTTTCGCCTTTTTCGCAAATTTGTTGCCTAGATCCTGGATTTTTTTCGGGTTTGAATCTCCTAGTAATGTGGTACCACACAGAAACAGTCCATTAAACCTGGTTTCGATCAATATTTTAGAGGATAACACCGGTTAGGTCTGGGTTAGGTCTGGGATATGCGCGCATCTGGCTTATACTTTCGCCTTTTTCGCAAACTTCTTGGCTAGATCCTGGGTTTTTTTCGGGTTTGAATCTCGTAGTGATGTGGTACCACACAGAAACAGTCCATTAAACCTGGTTTCGGACAGTATTTTAGAGGATAACACCGGTTAGGTCTGGGATTCGTCTGGGTTATGCCCGCATCAGGCTCATGATTTTGGCTTCTTCGCATACTTGTTGGCCAGATCCTGAGTTTTGTTCGTGTTTGAATCACGTAGTAATGTGGTAACACACTGAAGCAGTCAATTAAACCTGGTTTCGATCAATATTTTAGAGGATAACACCGGTTAGGTCTGGGTTAGGTCTGGGTTATGCCCGCATCTGGTTCATGATTTGGCCTTCTTCGCATACTTGTTGGCCAGATCCTGGGTTTTTTTCGTGTTTGAATCACGTAGTAATGTGGTAACACACTGAAGCAGTCAATTAAACCTGGTTTCGATCAATATTTTAGAGGACAACACCGGTTAGGTCTGGGTTAGGTCTGGGATATGCCCGCATCTGGCTCATGATTTGGCTTTCTTCGCATACTTGTTGGCCAGATCCTGGGTTTTTTTCGTGTTTGAATCACGTAGTAATGTGGTAACATACTGAAGCAATCAATTCAACCTGGTTTCGATCAATGTTTTAGAGGATAACACCGGTTAGGTCTGGGTTAGGTCTGGGATATGCGCGCATCTGGCTTATACTTTCGCCTATTTCGCAAACTTGTTGGCGAGATCCTGGGTTTTTTTCGGGTTTGAATCACGTAGTAATGTGGTACCACACAGAAACAGTCCATTAAACCTGGTTTCGAGCAATGTTTTAGAGGATAACACCGGTTAGGTCTGGGTTAGGTCTGGGTTATGCCCGCATCTGGTTCATGATTTGGCCTTCTTCGCATACTTGTTGGCCAGATCCTGGGTTTTTTTCGTGTTTGAATCACGTAGTAATGTGGTAACACACTGAAGCAGTCAATTAAACCTGGTTTCGATCAATATTTTAGAGGATAACACCGGTTAGGTCTGGGTTAGGTCTGGGATATGCCCGCATCAGGCTCATGATTTGGCTTTCTTCGCATACTTGTTGGCCAGATCCTGGGTTTTTTTCGTGTTTGAATCACGTAGTAATGTGGTAACATACTGAAACAATCAATTCAACCTGGTTTCGATCAATGTTTTAGAGGATAACACCGGTTAGGTCTGGGTTAGGTCTGGGATATGCGCGCATCTGGCTTATACTTTCGCCTGTTTCGCAAACTTGTTGGCGAGAACCTGGGTTTTTTTCGTGTTTGAATCACGTAGTAATGTGGTACCACATTGAAGCAGTCAATTAAATCTGGTTTCGATCAATATTTTAGACGATATCACCGGTTAGGTCTGGGTTAAGTCTGGGTTATGCCCGCATCTGGTTCATGATTTGGCCTTCTTCGCATACTTGTTGGCCAGATCCTGGGTTTTTTTCGTGTTTGAATCACGTAGTAATGTGGTATCACACTGAAGCAGTCAATTAAACCTGGTTTCGATCAATATTTTAGAGGATAACACCGGTTAGGTCTGGGATATGCCCGCATCTGGCTCATGATTCTGCCTTCTTCGCATACTTGTTGGCCAGATCCTGGGTTTTTTTCGTGTTTGAATCACGTAGTAATGTGGTAACACACTGAAGCAGTCAATTAAACCTGGTTTCGATCAATATTTTAGAGGATAACACCGGTTAGGTCTGGGTTAGGTCTGGGATATGCGCGCATCTGGCTTATACTTTCGCCTTTTTCGCAAACTTCTTGGCTAGATCCTGGGTTTTTTTCGGGTTTGAATCTCGTAGTGATGTGGTACCACACAGAAACAGTCCATTAAACCTGGTTTCGGACAGTATTTTAGAGGATAACACCGGTTAGGTCTGGGATTAGTCTGGGTTATGCCCGCATCAGGCTCATGATTTTGGCTTCTTCGCATACTTGTTGGCCAGATCCTGAGTTTTTTTCGTGTTTGAATCACGTAGTAATGTGGTAACACACTGAAGCAGGCAATTAAACCTGGTTTCGATCAATATTTTAGAGGATAACACCGGTTAGGTCTGGGTTAGGTCTGGGATATGCCCGCATCTGGCTCATGATTTGGCTTTCTTCGCATACTTGTTGGCCAGATCCTGGGTTTTTTTCGTGTTTGAATCACGTAGTAATGTGGTAACATACTGAAGCAGTCAATTAAACCTGGTTTCGATCAATATTTTAGAGGATAACACCGGTTAGGTCTGGGATATGCCCGCATCTGGCTCATGATTCTGCCTTCTTCGCATACTTGTTGGCCAGATCCTGGGTTTTTTTCGTGTTTGAATCACGTAGTAATGTGGTAACACACTGAAGCAGTCAATTAAACCTGGTTTCGATCAATATTTTAGAGGATAACACCGGTTAGGTCTGGGTTAGGTCTGGGATATGCGCGCATCTGGCTTATACTTTCGCCTATTTCGCAAACTTGTTGGCGAGAACCTGGGTTTTTTTCGTGTTTGAATCACGTAGTAATGTGGTACCACATTGAAGCAGTCAATTAAATCTGGTTTCGATCAATATTTTAGAGGATATCACCGGTTAGGTCTGGGTTAAGTCTGGGTTATGCCCGCATCTGGTTCATGATTTGGCCTTCTTCGCATACTTGTTGGCCAGATCCTGGGTTTTTTTCGTGTTTGAATCACGTAGTAATGTGGTATCACACTGAAGCAGTCAATTAAACCTGGTTTCGATCAATATTTTAGAGGATAACACCGGTTAGGTCTGGGATATGCCCGCATCTGGCTCATGATTTTGCCTTCTTCGCATACTTGTTGGCCAGATCCTGGGTTTTTTTCGTGTTTGAATCACGTAGTAATGTGGTAACACACTGAAGCAGTCAATTAAACCTGGTTTCGATCAATATTTTAGAGGATAACACCGGTTAGGTCTGGGTTAGGTCTGGGTTATGCCCGCATCTGGCTCATGATTTTGCCTTTTTCGCAAACTTGTTGGCTAGATCCTGGGTTTTTTTCGTGTTTGAATCACGTAGTAATGTGGTACCACATTGAAGCAGTCAATTAAACCTGGATTCGATCATTATTTTCGAGGATAACACCGGTTAGGTCTGGGTTAGGTCTGGGTTATGCCCGCATCTGGCTCATGATTTTGCCTTCTTCGCATACTTGTTGGCCAGATCCTGGGTCTTTTTCGTGTTTGAATCACGTAGTAATGTGGTAACACACTGATGCAGTCAATTAAACCTGGTTTCGATCAATATTTTAGAGGATAACACCGGTTAGGTCTAGGTTAAACCAGGGATATGACCGCATCTGGCTCATGATTTGGCCTTCTTCGCATACTTGTTGGCCAGATCCTGGGTTTTTTTCGTGTTTGAACCACGTACTAATGTGGTAACACACTGAAGCAGTCAATTAAACCTGGTTTCGATCAATATTTTAGAGGATAACACCGGTTAGGTCTGGGATATGCGCGCATCTAGCTCATACTTTCGCCTTTTTCGCAAATTTGTTGCCTAGATCCTGGATTTTTTTCGGGTTTGAATCTCGTAGTAATGTGGTAACACACTGAAGCAGTCAATTAAACCTGGTTTCGATCAATATTTTAGAGGATAACACCGGTTAGGTCTGGGTTAGGTCTGGGATATGCGCGCATCTGGCTTATACTTTCGCCTTTTTCGCAAACTTCTTGGCTAGATCCTGGGTTTTTTTCGGGTTTGAATCTCGTAGTGATGTGGTACCACACAGAAACAGTCCATTAAACCTGGTTTCGGACAGTATTTTAGAGGATAACACCGGTTAGGTCTGGGATTCGTCTGGGTTATGCCCGCATCAGGCTCATGATTTTGGCTTCTTCGCATACTTGTTGGCCAGATCCTGAGTTTTTTTCGTGTTTGAATCACGTAGTAATGTGGTAACACACTGAAGCAGGCAATTAAACCTGGTTTCGATCAATATTTTAGAGGATAACACCGGTTAGGTCTGGGTTAGGTTTGGGTTATGCCCGCATCTGGCTCATGATTTGGCCTTCTTCGCATACTTGTTGGCCAGATCCTGGGTCTTTTCGTGTTTGAATCACGTAGTAATGTGGTAACACACTGAAGCAGTCAATTAAACCTGGTTTCGATCAATGTTTTAGAGGATTACACCGGTTAGGTCTGGGTTAAGTCTGGGTTATGCCCGCATCTGGTTCATGATTTGGCCTTCTTCGCATACTTGTTGGCCAGATCCTGGGTTTTTTTCGTGTTTGAATCACGTAGTAATGTGGTATCACACTGAAGCAGTCAATTAAACCTGGTTTCGATCAATATTTTAGAGGATAACACCGGTTAGGTCTGGGATATGCCCGCATCTGGCTCATGATTTTACCTTCTTCGCATACTTGTTGGCCAGATCCTGGGTTTTTTTCGTGTTTGAATCACGTAGTAATGTGGTAACACACTGAAGCAGTCAATTAAACCTGGTTTCCATCAATATTTTAGAGGATAACACCGGTTAGGTCTGGGTTAGGTCTGGGTTATGACCGCATCTGGCTCATGATTTTGCCTTCTTCGCAAACTTGTTGGCTAGATCCTGGGTTTTTTTCGTGTTTGAATCACGTAGTAATGTGGTACCACACAGAAACAGTCCATTAAACCTGGTTTCGGACAGTATTTTAGAGGATAACACCGGTTAGGTCTGGGATTCGTCTGGGTTATGCCCGCATCAGGCTCATGATTTTGGCTTCTTCGCATACTTGTTGGCCAGATCCTGAGTTTTTTTCGTGTTTGAATCACGTAGTAATGTGGTAACACACTGAAGCAGGCAATTAAACCTGGTTTCGATCAATATTTTAGAGGATAACACCTGTTAGGTCTGGGTTAGGTTTGGGTTATGCCCGCATCTGGCTCATGATTTGGCCTTCTTCGCATACTTGTTGGCCAGATCCTGGGTCTTTTCGTGTTTGAATCACGTAGTAATGTGGTAACACACTGAAGCAGTCAATTAAACCTGGTTTCGATCAATGTTTTAGAGGATTACACCGGTTAGGTCTGGGTTAAGTCTGGGTTATGCCCGCATCTGGTTCATGATTTGGCCTTCTTCGCATACTTGTTGGCCAGATCCTGGGTTTTTTTCGTGTTTGAATCACGTAGTAATGTGGTATCACACTGAAGCAGTCAATTAAACCTGGTTTCGATCAATATTTTAGAGGATAACACCGGTTAGGTCTGGGATATGCCCGCATCTGGCTCATGATTTTGCCTTCTTCGCATACTTGTTGGCCAGATCCTGGGTTTTTTTCGTGTTTGAATCACGTAGTAATGTGGTAACACACTGAAGCAGTCAATTAAACCTGGTTTCGATCAATATTTTAGAGGATAACACCGGTTAGGTCTGGGTTAGGTCTGGGTTATGACCGCATCTGGCTCATGATTTTACCTTCTTCGCAAACTTGTTGGCTAGATCCTGGGTTTTTTTCGTGTTTGAATCACGTAGTAATGTGGTACCACATTGAAGAAGTCAATTAAACCTGGATTCGATCATTATTTTCGAGGATAACACCGGTTAGGTCTGGGTTAGGTCTGGGTTATGCCCGCATCTGGCTCATGATTTTGCCTTCTTCGCATACTTGTTGGCCAGATCCTGGGTCTTTTTCGTGTTTGAATTACGTAGTAATGTGGTAACACACTGATGCAGTCAATTAAACCTGGTTTCGATCAATATTTTAGAGGATAACACCGGTTAGGTCTAGGTTAAACCAGGGATATGACCGCATCTGGCTCATGATTTGGCCTTCTTCGCATACTTGTTGGCCAGATCCTGGGTTTTTTTCGTGTTTGAACCACGTACTAATGTGGTAACACACTGAAGCAGTCAATTAAACCTGGTTTCGATCAATATTTTAGAGGATAACACCGGTTAGGTCTGGGATATGCGCGCATCTGGCTCATACTTTCGCCTTTTTCGCAAATTTGTTGCCTAGATCCTGGATTTTTTTCGGGTTTGAATCTCGTAGTAATGTGGTACCACACAGAAACAGTCCATTAAACCTGGTTTCGATCAGTATTTTAGAGGATAACACCGGTTAGGTCTGGGTTAGGTCTGGGATATGCGCGCATCTGGCTTATACTTTCGCCTTTTTCGCAAACTTCTTGGCTAGATCCTGGGTTTTTTTCGGGTTTGAATCTCGTAGTGATGTGGTACCACACAGAAACAGTCCATTAAACCTGGTTTCGGACAGTATTTTAGAGGATAACACCGGTTAGGTCTGGGATTCGTCTGGGTTATGCCCGCATCAGGCTCATGATTTTGGCTTCTTCGCATACTTGTTGGCCAGATCCTGAGTTTTGTTCGTGTTTGAATCACGTAGTAATGTGGTAACACACTGAAGCAGTCAATTAAACCTGGTTTCGATCAATATTTTAGAGGATAACACCGGTTAGGTCTGGGTTAGGTCTGGGTTAGGTCTGGGTTATGCCCGCATCTGGCTCATGATTTGGCCTTCTTCGCATACTTGTTGGCCAGATCCTGGGTCTTTTCGTGTTTGAATCACGTAGTAATGTGGTAACACACTGAAGCAGTCAATTAAACCTGGTTTCGATCAATGTTTTAGAGGATTACACCGGTTAGGTCTGGGTTAGGTCTGGGATATGCGCGCATCTGGCTTATACTTTCGCCTTTTTCGCAAACTTGTTGGCTAGATCCGGGGTTTTTTTCGGGTTTGAATCATGTAGCAATGTGGTACCACACAGAAACAGTCCATTAAACCTGGTTTCGGACAGTATTTTAGAGGATAACACCGGTTAGGTCTGGGTTTCGTCTGGGTTATGCCCGCATCAGGCTCATGATTTTGCCTTCTTCGCATACTTGTTCGCCAGATCCTGGGTTTTTTTCGTGTTTGAATCACATAGTAATGTGGTAACACACTGTAGCAGTCAATTAAACCTGGTTTCGATCAATATTTTAGAGGATAACACCGGTTAGGTCCGGGTTAGGTCTGGGATATGCGGCCCATCTGGCTTATACTTTCGCCTTTTTCGCAAACTGCTTGGCCAGATCCTGGGTTTTTTTCGTGTTTGAATCGGGTAGTAATGTGGTACCACATTGAAGCAGTCAATTAAACCTGGTTTCGATCAATATTTTAGAGGATTACACCGGTTATGTCTGGGATATCCCCCCATCTGGCTTATACCTTCGCCTTTTTCACAAACTTGTTGGCCAGATCCTGGGTTTTTTTCGTGTTTGAATCACGTAGTAATGTGGTAACATACTGAAGCAATCAATTCAACCTGGTTTCGATCAATGTTTTAGAGGATAACACCGGTTAGGTCTGGGTTAAGTCTGGGATATGCGCGCATCTGGCTTATACTTTCGCCTATTTCGCAAACTTGTTGGCGAGATCCTGGGTTTTTTTCGTGTTTGAATCACGTAGTAATGTGGTAACACACTGAAGCAGTCAATTAAACCTGGATTCGATCATTATTTTAGAGGATAACACCGGTTAGGTCTGGGATATGCGCGCATCTGGGTTATACTTTCGCCTTTTTCGCAAACTTGTTGGCTAGATCCTGGGTTTTTTTCGGGTTTGAATCTCGTAGTAATGTGGTACCACACAGAAGCAGTCCATTAAACCTGGATTCGGACAGTATTTTAGCGGATAACACCGGTTAGGTCTGGGTTTCGTCTGGGTTATGCCCGCATATGGCTAATGAATTTGCCTTCTTCGCATACTTGTTGGCCAGATCCTGGGTTTTTTTCGTGTTTGAATCACGTAGTAATGTGGTAACACATTGAAGCAGTCAATTAAACCTGGATTCGATCATTATTTTCGAGGATAACACCGGTTAGGTCTGGGTTAGGTCTGGGTTATGCCCGCATCTGGCTCATGATTTTGCCTTCTTCGCATACTTGTTGGCCAGATCCTGGGTTCTTTCGTGTTTGAATCACGTAGTAATGTGGTAACACACTGAAGCAGTCAATTAAACCTGGTTTCGATCAATATTTTAGAGGATAACACCGGTTAGGTCTGGGTTAGGTCTGGGATATGACCGCATCTGGCTCATGATTTGGCCTTTTTCGCAAATTTGTTGGCTAGATCCTGGGTTTTTTTCGGGTTTGAATCTCGTAGTAATGTGGTAACACACTGAGGCAGTCAATTAAACCTGGCTTCGATCAATATTTTAGAGGATAACATCGGTTAGGTCTGGGTTAGGTCTGGGATATGCGCGCATCTGGCTTATACTTTCGCCTTTTTCGCAATCTTGTTGGCCAGATCCTGGGTTTTTTTCGTGTTTGAATCACGTAGTAATGTGGTACAACACTGAAGCAGTCAATTAAACCTGGTTTCGATCAATATTTTAGAGGATAACACCGGTTAGGTCTGGGTTAGGTCTGGGATATGACCGCATCTGGCTCATGATTTGGCCTTCTTCGCATACTTGTTCGCTAGATCCTGGGTTTTTTTCGTGTTTGAATCACGTAGTAATGTGGTACAACACTGAAGCAGTCAATTAAACCTGGTTTCGATCAATATTTTAGAGGATAACACCGGTTAGGTCTGGGATATGCGCGCATCTGGCTTATACTTTCGCCTTTTTCGCAAACTTGTTGGCTAGATCCTGGGTTTTTTTCGGGTTTGAATCTCGTAGTAATGTGGTACCACACAGAAACAGTCCATTAAACCTGGTTTCAGACAGTATTTTAGAGGATAACACCGGTTAGGTGTGGGTTTCGTCTGGGTTATGCCCGCATCAGGCTCATGATTTTGCCTTCTTCGGATACTTGTTGGCCAGATCCTGGGTTTTTTTTGTGTTTGAATCGCGTAGTAATGTGGTAACACACTGAAGCAGTCAATTAAACCTGGTTTCGATCAATATTCTAGAGGATAACACCGGTTAGGTCTGGGTTAGGTCTGGGTTATGCCCGCATCTGGCTCACGATTTGACCTTCTTCGCAAACTTGTTGGCCAGATCCTGGGTTTTTTTTCGTGTTTGAATCACGTAGTAATGTGGTAACACACTGAAGCAGTCAATTAAACCTGGTTTCAATCTATATTTTAGAGGATAACACCGGTTAGGTCTGGGATAGGTCTGGGTTATGCCCGCATCTGGCTTATACTTTCGCCTTTTTCGCAAACTTGTTGGCTAGATCCAGGGTTTTTTTCGTGTATGAATCTCGTAGTAATGTGGTACCACACAGAAGCAGTCCATTAAACCTGGATTCGGACAGTATTTTAGCGGATAACACCGGTTAGGTCTGGGTTTCGTCTGGGTTATGCCCGCATATGGCTAATGAATTTGCCTTCTTCACATACTTGTTGGCCAGATCCTGGGTTTTTTTCGTGTTTGAATCACGTAGTAATGTGGTATCACACTGAAGCAGTCAATTAAACCTGGTTTCGATCAATATTTTAGAGGATAACACCGGTTAGGTCTGGGATATGCGCGCATCTGGGTTATACTTTCGCCTTTTTCGCAAACTTGTTGGATAGATCCTGGGTTTTTTTCGGGTTTGAATCACGTAGTAATATGGTACTACACAGAAACAGTCCATTAAACCTGGATTCGGACAGTATTTTAGCCGATAACACCGGTTAGGTCTGGGTATCGTCTAGGTTCTGCCCGCATCTGGCTCTTGATTTTGCCTTCTTCGCATACTTGTTGGCCAGATCCTGGGATTTTTTTCGTGTTTGAATCACGTAGTAATGTGGTAACACACTGAAGCAGTCACTTAAACCTGGTTTCGATCAATATTTTAGAGGATAACACCGGTTAGGTCTGGGTTAGGTCTGGGTTAGGTCTGGGTTATGCCCGCATCTGGCTCATGATTTGGCCTTCTTCGCATACTTGTTGGCCAGATCCTGGGTCTTTTCGTGTTTGAATCACGTAGTAATGTGGTAACACACTGAAGCAGTCAATTAAACCTGGTTTCGATCAATGTTTTAGAGGATTACACCGGTTAGGTCTGGGTTAGGTCTGGGATATGCGCGCATCTGGCTTATACTTTCGCCTTTTTCGCAAACTTGTTGGCTAGATCCGGGGTTTTTTTCGGGTTTGAATCATGTAGTAATGTGGTACCACACAGAAACAGTCCATTAAACCTGGTTTCGGAAAGTATTTTAGAGGATAACACCGGTTAGGTCTGGGTTTCGTCTGGGTTATGCCCGCATCAGGCTCATGATTTTGCCTTCTTCGCATACTTGTTCGCCAGATCCTGGGTTTTTTTCGTGTTTGAATCACATAGTAATGTGGTAACACACTGTAGCAGTCAATTAAACCTGGTTTCGATCAATATTTTAGAGGATAACACCGGTTAGGTCCGGGTTAGGTCTGGGATATGCGGCCCATCTGGCTTATACTTTCGCCTTTTTCGCAAACTGCTTGGCCAGATCCTGGGTTTTTTTCGTGTTTGAATCAGGTAGTAATGTGGTACCACATTGAAGCAGTCAATTAAACCTGGTTTCGATCAATATTTTAGAGGATTACACTGGTTATGTCTGGGATATCCCCCCATCTGGCTTATACCTTCGCCTTTTTCACAAACTTGTTGGCCAGATCCTGGGTTTTTTTCGTGTTTGAATCACGTAGTAATGTGGTAACATACTGAAGCAATCAATTCAACCTGGTTTCGATCAATGTTTTAGAGGATAACACCGGTTAGGTCTGGGTTAAGTCTGGGATATGCGCGCATCTGGCTTATACTTTCGCCTATTTCGCAAACTTGTTGGCGAGATCCTGGGTTTTTTTCGTGTTTGAATCACGTAGTAATGTGGTAACACACTGAAGCAGTCAATTAAACCTGGTTTCGATCAATATTTTAGAGGATAACACCGGTTAGGTCTGGGTTAGGTCTGGGTTATGCCCGCACCTGGCTTATACTTTCGCCTTTTTCGCAAACTTGTTGGCTAGATCCTGGGTTTTTTTCGGGTTTGAATCTCGTAGTAATGTGGTACCACACAGAAGCAGTCCATTAAACCTGGATTCGGACAGTATTTTAGCGGATAACACCGGTTAGGTCTGGGTTTCGTCTGGGTTATGCCCGCATATGGCTAATGAATTTGCCTTCTTCGCATACTTGTTGGCCAGATCCTGGGTTTTTTTCGTGTTTGAATCACGTAGTAATGTGGTAACACATTGAAGCAGTCAATTAAACCTGGATTCGATCATTATTTTCGAGGATAACACCGGTTAGGTCTGGGTTAGGTCTGGGTTATGCCCGCATCTGGCTCATGATTTTGCCTTCTTCGCATACTTGTTAGCCAGATCCTGGATTTTTTCGTGTTTGAATCACGTAGTAATGTGGTAACACACTGAAGCAGTCAATTAAACCTGGTTTCGATCAATATTTTAGAGGATAACACCGGTTAGGTCTGGGTTAGGTCTGGGATATGACCGCATCTGGCTCATGATTTGGCCTTTTTCGCAAATTTGTTGGCTAGATCCTGGGTTTTTTTCGGGTTTGAATCTCGTAGTAATGTGGTAACACACTGAAGCAGTCAATTAAACCTGGTTTCGATCAATATTTTAGAGGATAACATCGGTTAGGTCTGGGTTAGGTCTGGGATATGCGCGCATCTGGCTTATACTTTCGCCTTTTTCGCAATCTTGTTGGCCAGATCCTGGGTTTTTTTCGTGTTTGAATCACGTAGTAATGTGGTACAACACTGAAGCAGTCAATTAAACCTGGTTTCGATCAATATTTTAGAGGATAACACCGGTTAGGTCTGGGTTAGGTCTGGGATATGACCGCATCTGGCTCATGATTTGGCCTTCTTCGCATACTTGTTCGCTAGATCCTGGGTTTTTTTCGTGTTTGAATCACGTAGTAATGTGGTACAACACTGAAGCAGTCAATTAAACCTGGTTTCGATCAATATTTTAGAGGATAACACCGGTTAGGTCTGGGATATGCGCGCATCTGGCTTATACTTTCGCCTTTTTCGCAAACTTGTTGGCTAGATCCTGGGTTTTTTTCGGGTTTGAATCTCGTAGTAATGTGGTACCACACAGAAACAGTCCATTAAACCTGGTTTCAGACAGTATTTTAGAGGATAACACCGGTTAGGTGTGGGTTTCGTCTGGGTTATGCCCGCATCAGGCTCATGATTTTGCCTTCTTCGGATACTTGTTGGCCAGATCCTGGGTTTTTTTCGTGTTTGAATCACGTAGTAATGTGGTAACACACTGAAGCAGTCAATTAAACCTGGTTTCGATCAATATTCTAGAGGATAACACCGGTTAGGTCTGGGTTAGGTCTGGGTTATGCCCGCATCTGGCTCACGATTTGACCTTCTTCGCAAACTTGTTGGCCAGATCCTGGGTTTTTTTTCGTGTTTGAATCACGTAGTAATGTGGTAACACACTGAAGCAGTCAATTAAACCTGGTTTCAATCTATATTTTAGAGGATAACACCGGTTAGGTCTGGGTTAGGTCTGGGTTATGCCCGCATCTGGCTTATACTTTCGCCTTTTTCGCAAACTTCTTGGCTAGATCCAGGGTTTTTTTCGTGTATGAATCTCGTAGTAATGTGGTACCACACAGAAGCAGTCCATTAAACCTGGATTCGGACAGTATTTTAGCGGATAACACCGGTTAGGTCTGGGTTTCGTCTGGGTTATGCCCGCATATGGCTAATGAATTTGCCTTCTTCACATACTTGTTGGCCAGATCCTGGGTTTTTTTCGTGTTTGAATCACGTAGTAATGTGGTATCACACTGAAGCAGTCAATTAAACCTGGTTTCGATCAATATTTTAGAGGATAACACCGGTTAGGTCTGGGATATGCGCGCATCTGGGTTATACTTTCGCCTTTTTCGCAAACTTGTTGGATAGATCCTGGGTTTTTTTCGGGTTTGAATCTCGTAGTAATGTGGTGCCACACAGAAACAGTCCATTAAACCTGGTTTCAGACAGTATTTTAGAGGATAACACCGGTTAGTTATGGGTTTCGTCTGGGTTATGCCCGCATCAGGCTCATGATTTTGCCTTCTTCGCATACTTGTTGGCCAGATCCTGGGTTTTTTTCGTGTTTGAATCACGTAGTAATGTGGTAACACACTGAAGCAGTCAATTAAACCTGGTTTCGATCAATGTTTTAGAGGATAACACCGGTTAGGTCTGGGTTAGGTCTGGGATATGCGCCCATCTGGCTTATACTTTCGCCTTTTTCGCAAACTTGTTGGCCAGATCCTGGGCTTTTCCTTGTTTGGATCACGTAGTAATGTGGTACCACATTGAAGCAGTCAATTAAACCTGGTTACGATCAATATTTTAGAGGATAACACCGGTTAGGTATGGGTTTCGTCTGGGTTATGCCCGCATCTGGCTCATGATTTGACCTTCTTCGCATACTTGTTGGCCAGATCCTGGGTTTTTTTCGTGTTTTAATCACGTAGTAATGTGGTGCAACACTGCAGCAGTCAATTAAACCTGGCTTCGATCAATATTTCAGAGGATAACACCGGTTAGGTCTGGGTTAGGTCTGGGATATGCGCGCATCTGGCTTATACCTTCGCCTTTTTCGCAGACTTGTTGGCTAGATCCTGGGTTTTTTTCGGGTTTGAATCTCGTAGTAATGTGGTGCCACACAGAAACAGTCCATTAAACCTGGTTTCAGGCAGTATTTTAGAGGATAACACCGGTTAGTTATGGGTTTCGTCTGGGTTATGCCCGCATCAGGCTCATGATTTTGCCTTCTTCGCATACTTGTTGGCCAGATCCTGGGTTTTTTTCGTGTTTGAATCACGTAGTAATGTGGTAACACACTGAAGCAGTCAATTAAACCTGGTTTCGATCAATGTTTTAGAGGATAACACCGGTTAGGTCTGGGTTAGGTCTGGGATATGCGCCCATCTGGCTTATACTTTCGCCTTTTTCGCAAACTTGTTGGCCAGATCCTGGGCTTTTCCTTGTTTGGATCACGTAGTAATGTGGTACCACATTGAAGCAGTCAATTAAACCTGGTTACGATCAATATTTTAGAGGATAACACCGGTTAGGTATGGGTTTCGTCTGGGTTATGCCCGCATCTGGCTCATGATTTGACCTTCTTCGCATACTTGTTGGCCAGATCCTGGGTTTTTTTCGTGTTTGAATCACGTAGTAATGTGGTAACACACTGAAGCAGTCAATTAAACCTGGTTTCGATCAATGTTTCAGAGGATAACACCGGTTAGGTCTGGGTTAAGTCTGGGATATGCGCCCATCTGGCTTATACTTTCGCCTTTTTCGCAAACTTGTTGGCCAGATCCTGGGTTTTTTTCGTGTTTGAATCACGTAGTAATGTGGTAACACACTGAAGCAGTCAATTAAACCTGGTTTCGATCAATATTTTAGAGGATAACACCGGTTAGGTCTGGGTTAGGTCTGGGTTATGCCCGCACCTGGCTTATACTTTCGCCTTTTTCGCAAACTTGTTGGCTAGATCCTGGGTTTTTTTCGGGTTTGAATCTCGTAGTAATGTGGTACCACACAGAAGCAGTCCATTAAACCTGGATTCGGACAGTATTTTAGCGGATAACACCGGTTAGGTCTGGGTTTCGTCTGGGTTATGCCCGCATATGGCTAATGAATTTGCCTTCTTCGCATACTTGTTGGCCAGATCCTGGGTTTTTTTCGTGTTTGAATCACGTAGTAATGTGGTAACACATTGAAGCAGTCAATTAAACCTGGATTCGATCATTATTTTCGAGGATAACACCGGTTAGGTCTGGGTTAGGTCTGGGTTATGCCCGCATCTGGCTCATGATTTTGCCTTCTTCGCATACTTGTTGGCCAGATCCTGGGTTTTTTCGTGTTTGAATCACGTAGTAATGTGGTAACACACTGAAGCAGTCAATTAAACCTGGTTTCGATCAATATTTTAGAGGATAACACCGGTTAGGTCTGGGTTAGGTCTGGGATATGACCGCATCTGGCTCATGATTTGGCCTTTTTCGCAAATTTGTTGGCTAGATCCTGGGTTTTTTTCGGGTTTGATTCTCGTAGTAATGTGGTAACACACTGAAGCAGTCAATTAAACCTGGTTTCGATCAATATTTTAGAGGATAACATCGGTTAGGTCTGGGTTAGGTCTGGGATATGCGCGCATCTGGCTTATACTTTCGCCTTTTTCGCAATCTTGTTGGCCAGATCCTGGGTTTTTTTCGTGTTTGAATCACGTAGTAATGTGGTACAACACTGAAGCAGTCAATTAAACCTGGTTTCGATCAATATTTTAGAGGATAACACCGATTAGGTCTGGGTTAGGTCTGGGATATGACCGCATCTGGCTCATGATTTGGCCTTCTTCGCATACTTGTTCGCTAGATCCTGGGTTTTTTTCGTGTTTGAATCACGTAGTAATGTGGTACAACACTGAAGCAGTCAATTAAACCTGGTTTCGATCAATATTTTAGAGGATAACACCGGTTAGGTCTGGGATATGCGCGCATCTGGCTTATACTTTCGCCTTTTTCGCAAACTTGTTGGCTAGATCCTGGGTTTTTTTCGGGTTTGAATCTCGTAGTAATGTGGTACCACACAGAAACAGTCCATTAAACCTGGTTTCAGACAGTATTTTAGAGGATAACACCGGTTAGGTGTGGGTTTCGTCTGGGTTATGCCCGCATCAGGCTCATGATTTTGCCTTCTTCGGATACTTGTTGGCCAGATCCTGGGTTTTTTTCGTGTTTGAATCACGTAGTAATGTGGTAACACACTGAAGCAGTCAATTAAACCTGGTTTCGATCAATATTCTAGAGGATAACACCGGTTAGGTCTGGGTTAGGTCTGGGTTATGCCCGCATCTGGCTCACGGTTTGACCTTCTTCGCAAACTTGTTGGCCAGATCCTGGGTTTTTTTTCGTGTTTGAATCACGTAGTAATGTGGTAACACACTGAAGCAGTCAATTAAACCTGGTTTCAATCTATATTTTAGAGGATAACACCGGTTAGGTCTGGGTTAGGTCTGGGTTATGCCCGCATCTGGCTTATACTTTCGCCTTTTTCGCAAACTTGTTGGCTAGATCCAGGGTTTTTTTCGTGTATGAATCTCGTAGTAATGTGGTACCACACAGAAGCAGTCCATTAAACCTGGATTCGGACAGTATTTTAGCGGATAACACCGGTTAGGTCTGGGTTTCGTCTGGGTTATGCCCGCATATGGCTAATGAATTTGCCTTCTTCACATACTTGTTGGCCAGATCCTGGGTTTTTTTCGTGTTTGAATCTCGTAGTAATGTGGTATCACACTGAAGCAGTCAATTAAACCTGGTTTCGATCAATATTTTAGAGGATAACACCGGTTAGGTCTGGGATATGCGCGCATCTGGGTTATACTTTCGCCTTTTTCGCAAACTTGTTGGATAGATCCTGGGTTTTTTTCGGGTTTGAATCACGTAGTAATATGGTACTACACAGAAACAGTCCATTAAACCTGGATTCGGACAGTATTTTAGCCGATAACACCGGTTAGGTCTGGGTATCGTCTAGGTTCTGCCCGCATCTGGCTCTTGATTTTGCCTTCTTCGCATACTTGTTGGCCAGATCCTGGGATTTTTTTCGTGTTTGAATCACGTAGTAATGTGGTAACACACTGAAGCAGTCACTTAAACCTGGTTTCGATCAATATTTTAGAGGATAACACCGGTTAGGTCTGGGTTAGGTCTGGGTTAGGTCTGGGTTATGCCCGCATCTGGCTCATGATTTGGCCTTCTTCGCATACTTGTTGGCCAGATCCTGGGTCTTTTCGTGTTTGAATCACGTAGTAATGTGGTAACACACTGAAGCAGTCAATTAAACCTGGTTTCGATCAATGTTTTAGAGGATTACACCGGTTAGGTCTGGGTTAGGTCTGGGATATGCGCGCATCTGGCTTATACTTTCGCCTTTTTCGCAAACTTGTTGGTTAGATCCGGGGTTTTTTTCGGGTTTGAATCATGTAGTAATGTGGTACCACACAGAAACAGTCCATTAAACCTGGTTTCGGACAGTATTTTAGAGGATAACACCGGTTAGGTCTGGGTTTCGTCTGGGTTATGCCCGCATCAGGCTCATGATTTTGCCTTCTTCGCATACTTGTTCGCCAGATCCTGGGTTTTTTTCGTGTTTGAATCACATAGTAATGTGGTAACACACTGTAGCAGTCAATTAAACCTGGTTTCGATCAATATTTTAGAGGATAACACCGGTTAGGTCCGGGTTAGGTCTGGGATATGCGGCCCATCTGGCTTATACTTTCGCCTTTTTCGCAAACTGCTTGGCCAGATCCTGGGTTTTTTTCGTGTTTGAATCAGGTAGTAATGTGGTACCACATTGAAGCAGTCAATTAAACCTGGTTTCGATCAATGTTTTAGAGGATTACACCGGTTATGTCTGGGATATCCCCCCATCTGGCTTATACCTTCGCCTTTTTCACAAACTTGTTGGCCAGATCCTGGGTTTTTTTCGTGTTTGAATCACGTAGTAATGTGGTAACATACTGAAGCAATCAATTCAACCTGGTTTCGATCAATGTTTTAGAGGATAACACCGGTTAGGTCTGGGTTAAGTCTGGGATATGCGCGCATCTGGCTTATACTTTCGCCTATTTCGCAAACTTGTTGGCGAGATCCTGGGTTTTTTTCGTGTTTGAATCACGTAGTAATGTGGTAACACACTGAAGCAGTCAATTAAACCTGGATTCGATCATTATTTTCGAGGATAACACCGGTTAGGTCTGGGTTAGGTCTGGGATATGCGCGCATCTGGCTTATACTTTCGCCTTTTTCGCAAACTTGTTGGCCAGATCCTGGGTTTTTTTTCGTGTTTTAATCACGTAGTAATGTGGTACAACACTGCAGCAGTCAATTAAACCTGGCTTCGATCAATATTACAGAGGATAACACCGGTTAGGTCTGGGTTAGGTCTGGGATATTCGCGCATCTGGCTTATACCTTCGCCTTTTTCGCAGACTTGTTGGCTAGATCCTGGGTTTTTTTCGGGTTTGAATCTCGTAGTAATGTGGTGCCACACAGAAACAGTCCATTAAACCTGGTTTCAGACAGTATTTTAGAGGATAACACCGGTTAGTTATGGGTTTCGTCTGGGTTATGCCCGCATCAGGCTCATGATTTTGCCTTCTTCGCATACTTGTTGGCCAGATCCTGGGTTTTTTTCGTGTTTGAATCACGTAGTAATGTGGTAACACACTGAAGCAGTCAATAAAACCTGGTTTCGATCAATGTTTTAGAGGATAACACCGGTTAGGTCTGGGTTAGGTCTGGGATATGCGCCCATCTGGCTTATACTTTCGCCTTTTTCGCAAACTTGTTGGCCAGATCCTGGGCTTTTCCTTGTTTGGATCACGTAGTAATGTGGTACCACATTGAAGCAGTCAATTAAACCTGGTTACGATCAATATTTTAGAGGATAACACCGGTTAGGTATGGGTTTCGTCTGGGTTATGCCCGCATCTGGCTCATGATTTGACCTTCTTCGCATACTTGTTGGCCAGATCCTGGGTTTTTTTCGTGTTTTAATCACGTAGTAATGTGGTACAACACTGCAGCAGTCAATTAAACCTGGTTTCGGACAGTATTTTAGAGGATAACACCGGTTAGGTCTGGGTTTCGTCTGGGATATGCGCCCATCTGGCTTATACTTTCGCCTTTTTCGCAAACTTGTTGGCCAGATCCTGGGCTTTTCCTTGTTTGGATCACGTAGTAATGTGGTACCACATTGAAGCAGTCAATTAAACCTGGTTTCGATCAATATTTTAGAGAATAACACCGGTTAGGTCTGGGATATGCGCGCATCTGGCTCATACTTTCGCCTTTTTCGCAAATTTGTTGCCTAGATCCTGGATTTTTTTCGGGTTTGAATCTCGTAGTAATGTGGTACCACACAGAAACAGTCCATTAAACCTGGTTTCGATCAATATTTTAGAGGATAACACAGGTTAGGTCTGGGTTAGGTCTGGGATATGCGCGCATCTGGCTTATACTTTCGCCTTTTTCGCAAACTTCTTGGCTAGATCCTGGGTTTTTTTCGGGTTTGAATCTCGTAGTGATGTGGTACCACACAGAAACAGTCCATTAAACCTGGTTTCGGACAGTATTTTAGAGGATAACACCGGTTAGGTCTGGGATTCGTCTGGGTTATGCCCGCATCAGGCTCATGATTTTGGCTTCTTCGCATACTTGTTGGCCAGATCCTGAGTTTTGTTCGTGTTTGAATCACGTAGTAATGTGGTAACACACTGAAGCAGTCAATTAAACCTGGTTTCGATCAATATTTTAGAGGATAACACCGGTTAGGTCTGGGTTAGGTCTGGGTTAGGTCTGGGTTATGCCCGCATCTGGCTCATGATTTGGCCTTCTTCGCATACTTGTTGGCCAGATCCTGGGTCTTTTCGTGTTTGAATCACGTAGTAATGTGGTAACACACTGAAGCAGTCAATTAAACCTGGTTTCGATCAATGTTTTAGAGGATTACACCGGTTAGGTCTGGGTTAGGTCTGGGATATGCGCGCATCTGGCTTATACTTTCGCCTTTTTCGCAAACTTGTTGGCTAGATCCGGGGTTTTTTTCGGGTTTGAATCATGTAGTAATGTGGTACCACACAGAAACAGTCCATTAAACCTGGTTTCGGACAGTATTTTAGAGGATAACACCGGTTAGGTCTGGGTTTCGTCTGGGTTATGCCCGCATCAGGCTCATGATTTTGCCTTCTTCGCATACTTGTTCGCCAGATCCTGGGTTTTTTTCGTGTTTGAATCACATAGTAATGTGGTAACACACTGTAGCAGTCAATTAAACCTGGTTTCGATCAATATTTTAGAGGATAACACCGGTTAGGTCCGGGTTAGGTCTGGGATATGCGGCCCATCTGGCTTATACTTTCGCCTTTTTCGCAAACTGCTTGGCCAGATCCTGGGTTTTTTTCGTGTTTGAATCAGGTAGTAATGTGGTACCACATTGAAGCAGTCAATTAAACCTGGTTTCGATCAATATTTTAGAGGATTACACCGGTTATGTCTGGGATATCCCCCCATCTGGCTTATACCTTCGCCTTTTTCACAAACTTGTTGGCCAGATCCTGGGTTTTTTTCGTGTTTGAATCACGTAGTAATGTGGTAACATACTGAAGCAATCAATTCAACCTGGTTTCGATCAATGTTTTAGAGGATAACACCGGTTAGTTATGGGTTTCGTCTGGGTTATGCCCGCATCAGGCTCATGATTTTGCCTTCTTCGCATACTTGTTGGCCAGATCCTGGGTTTTTTTCGTGTTTGAATCACGTAGTAATGTGGTAACACACTGAAGCAGTCAATAAAACCTGGTTTCGATCAATATTTTAGAGGATAACACCGGTTAGGTCTGGGTTAGGTCTGGGTTATGCCCGCACCTGGCTTATACTTTCGCCTTTTTCGCAAACTTGTTGGCTAGATCCTGGGTTTTTTTCGGGTTTGAATCTCGTAGTAATGTGGTACCACACAGAAGCAGTCCATTAAACCTGGATTCGGACAGTATTTTAGCGGATAACACCGGTTAGGTCTGGGTTTCGTCTGGGTTATGCCCGCATATGGCTAATGAATTTGCCTTCTTCGCATACTTGTTGGCCAGATCCTGGGTTTTTTTCGTGTTTGAATCACGTAGTAATGTGGTAACACATTGAAGCAGTCAATTAAACCTGGATTCGATCATTATTTTCGAGGATAACACCGGTTAGGTCTGGGTTAGGTCTGGGTTATGCCCGCATCTGGCTCATGATTTTGCCTTCTTCGCATACTTGTTGGCCAGATCCTGGGTTTTTTCGTGTTTGAATCACGTAGTAATGTGGTAACACACTGAAGCAGTCAATTAAACCTTGTTTCGATCAATATTTTAGAGGATAACACCGGTTAGGTCTGGGTTAGGTCTGGGATATGACCGCATCTGGCTCATGATTTGGCCTTTTTCGCAAATTTGTTGGCTAGATCCTGGGTTTTTTTCGGGTTTGAATCTCGTAGTAATGTGGTAACACACTGAAGCAGTCAATTAAACCTGGTTTCGATCAATATTTTAGAGGATAACATCGGTTAGGTCTGGGTTAGGTCTGGGATATGCGCGCATCTGGCTTATACTTTCGCCTTTTTCGCAATCTTGTTGGCCAGATCCTGGGTTTTTTTCGTGTTTGAATCACGTAGTAATGTGGTACAACACTGAAGCAGTCAATTAAACCTGGTTTCGATCAATATTTTAGAGGATAACACCGGTTAGGTCTGGGTTAGGTCTGGGATATGACCGCATCTGGCTCATGATTTGGCCTTCTTCGCATACTTGTTCGCTAGATCCTGGGTTTTTTTCGTGTTTGAATCACGTAGTAATGTGGTACAACACTGAAGCAGTCAATTAAACCTGGTTTCGATCAATATTTTAGAGGATAACACCGGTTAGGTCTGGGATATGCGCGCATCTGGCTTATACTTTCGCCTTTTTCGCAAACTTGTTGGCTAGATCCTGGGTTTTTTTCGGGTTTGAATCTCGTAGTAATGTGGTACCACACAGAAACAGTCCATTAAACCTGGTTTCAGACAGTATTTTAGAGGATAACACCGGTTAGGTGTGGGTTTCGTCTGGGTTATGCCCGCATCAGGCTCATGATTTTGCCTTCTTCGGATACTTGTTGGCCAGATCCTGGGTTTTTTCGTGTTTGAATCACGTAGTAATGTGGTAACACACTGAAGCAGCCAATTAAACCTGGTTTCGATCAATATTCTAGAGGATAACACCGGTTAGGTCTGGGTTAGGTCTGGGTTATGCCCGCATCTGGCTCACGATTTGACCTTCTTCGCAAACTTGTTGGCCAGATCCTGGGTTTTTTTTCGTGTTTGAATCACGTAGTAATGTGGTAACACACTGAAGCAGTCCATTAAACCTGGATTCGGACAGTATTTTAGAGGATAACACCGGTTAGGTCTGGGATATGCGCGCATCTGGGTTATACTTTCGCCTTTTTCGCAAACTTGTTGGATAGATCCTGGGTTTTTTTCGGGTTTGAATCACGTAGTAATATGGTACTACACAGAAACAGTCCATTAAACCTGGATTCGGACAGTATTTTAGCCGATAACACCGGTTAGGTCTGGGTATCGTCCAGGTTCTGCCCGCATCTGGCTCTTGATTTTGCCTTCTTCGCATACTTGTTGGCCAGATCCTGGGATTTTTTTCTTGTTTGAATCACGTAGTAATGTGGTAACACACTGAAGCAGTCACTTAAACCTGGATTCGATCAATGTTTTAGAGGATAACACCGGTTAGGTCTGGGTTACGTCTGGGATATGCGCGCATCTGGCTTATACTTTCGCCTTTTTCGCAAACTTGTTGGCTAGATCCTGGGTTTTTTTCGGGTTTGAATCACGTAGTAATGTGGTAACACACTGAAGCAGTCAATTAAACCTGCTTTCGATCAATATTTTAGAGGATAACACCGGTTAGGTCTGGGTTAGGTCTGGGATATGCGCGCATCTGGCTTATACTTTCGCCTTTTTCGCAAACTTGTTGGCCAGATCCTGGGTTTTTTTCGTGTTTGAATCACGTAGTAATGTGGTAACACACTGAAGCAGTCAACTAAACCTGGTTTCGATCGATATTTTAGAGGATAACACCGGTTAGGTCTGGGTTAGGTCTGGGATATGCGCGCATCTGGCTTATACTTTCGCCTTTTTCGCAATCTTGTTGGCCAGATCCTGGGTTTTTTTCGTGTTTGAATCACGTAGTAATGTGGTACAACACTGAAGCAGTCAATTAAACCTGGTTTCGATCAATATTTTACAGGATAACACCGGTTAGGTCTGGGTTAGGTCTGGGATATGACCGCATCTGGCTCATGATTTGGCCTTCTTCGCATACTTGTTCGCCAGATCCTGGGTTTTTTTCGTGTTTGAATCACGTAGTAATGTGGTACAACACTGAAGCAGTCAATTAAACCTGGTTTCGATCAATATTTTAGAGGATAACACCGGTTAGGTCTGGGATATGCGCGTATCAGGCTTATACTTTCGCCTTTTTCGCAAACTTGTTGGCTAGATCCTGGGTTTTTTTCGGGTTTGAATCTCGTAGTAATGTGGTACCACACAGAAACAGTCCATTAAACCTGGTTTGAGACAGTATTTTAGAGGATAACACCGGTTAGGTATGGGTTTCGTCTGGGTTATGCCCGCATCTGGCTCATGATTTGACCTTCTTCGCAAACTTGTTGGCTAGATCCTGGGTTTTTTTCGGGTTTGAATCTCGTAGTAATGTGGTACCACACAGAAGCAGTCCATTAAACCTGGATTCGGACAGTATTTTAGCGGATAACACCGGTTAGGTCTGGGTTTCGTCTGGGTTATGCCCGCATATGGCTAATGAATTTGCCTTCTTCGCATACTTGTTGGCCAGATCCTGGGTTTTTTTCGTGTTTGAATCACGTAGTAATGTGGTAACACACTGAAGCAGTCACTTAAACCTGGTTTCGATCGATGTTTTAGAGGATAACACCGGTTAGGTCTGGGTTAGGTCTGGGATATGCGCCCATCTGGCTTATACTTTCGCCTTTTTCGCAAACTTGTTGGCCAGATCCTGGGTTTTTTTCGTGTTTGGATCACGTAGTAATGTGGTACCACATTGAAGCAGTCAATTAAACCTGGTTTCGATCAATATTTTAGAGGATAACACCGGTTAGGTCTGGGTTAGGTCTGGGTTATGCGCGCATCTGACTTATACTTTCGCCTTTTTCGCAAACTTGTTGGCTAGATTCTGGGTTTATTTCGGGTTTGAATCACGTAGTAATGTGGTAACACACTGAAGCAGTCAACTAAACCTGGTTTCGATCAATATTCTAGAGGATAACACCGGTTAGGTCTGGGTTAGGTCTGGTTTATGCCCGCATCTGGCTCATGATTTGACCTTCTTCGCAAACTTGTTGGCCAGATCCTGGGTTTTTTTTCGTGTTTGAATCACGTAGTAATGTGGTACCACACTGAAGCAGTCAATTAAACCTGGTTTCGATCAATATTTTAGAGGATAACACCGGTTAGGTCTGGGTTAGGTCTGGGATATGACCGCATCTGGCTCATGATTTGGCCTTCTTCGCATACTTGTTCGCCAGATCCTGGGTTTTTTTCGTGTTTGAATCACGTAGTAATGTGGTACAACACTGAAGCAGTCAATTAAACCTGGTTTCGATCAATATTTTAGAGGATAACACCGGTTAGGTCTGGGATATGCGCGCAACTGGCTTATACTTTCGCCTTTTTCGGAAACTTGTTGGCTAGATCCTGGGTTTTTTTCGGGTTTGAATCTCGTAGTAATGTGGTACCACACAGAAACAGTCCATTAAACCTGGTTTCAGACAGTATTTTAGAGGATAACACCGGTTAGGTGTGGGTTTCGTCTGGGTTATGCCCGCATCAGGCTCATGATTTTGCCTTCTTCGGATACTTGTTGGCCAGATCCTGGATTTTTTTCGTGTTTGAATCACGTAGTAATGTGGTAACACACTGTAGCAGTCACTTAAACCTGGATTCGATCAATGTTTTAGAGGATAACACCGGTTAGGTCTGGGTTAGGTCTGGGATATGCGCGCATCTGGCTTATACTTTCGCCTTTTTCGCAAACTTGTTGGCCAGATCCTGGGTTTTTTTCGTGTTTTAATCACGTAGTAATGTGGTAACACACTGAAGCAGTCAACTAAACCTGGTTTCGATCGATATTTTAGAGGATAACACCGGTTAGGTCTGGGTTAGGTCTGGGATATGCGCGCATCTGGCTTATACTTTCGCCTTTTTCGCAATCTTGTTGGCCAGATCCTGGGTTTTTTTCGTGTTTGAATCACGTAGTAATGTGGTACAACACTGAAGCAGTCAATTAAACCTGGTTTCGATCAATATTTTACAGGATAACACCGGTTAGGTCTGGGTTAGGTCTGGGATATGACCGCATCTGGCTCATGATTTGGCCTTCTTCGCATACTTGTTCGCCAGATCCTGGGTTTTTTTCGTGTTTGAATCACGTAGTAATGTGGTACAACACTGAAGCAGTCAATTAAACCTGGTTTCGATCAATATTTTAGAGGATAACACCGGTTAGGTCTGGGATATGCGCGCATCAGGCTTATACTTTCGCCTTTTTCGCAAACTTGTTGGCTAGATCCTGGGTTTTTTTCGGGTTTGAATCTCGTAGTAATGTGGTACCACACAGAAACAGTCCATTAAACCTGGTTTGAGACAGTATTTTAGAGGATAACACCGGTTAGGTATGGGTTTCGTCTGGGTTATGCCCGCATCTGGCTCATGATTTGACCTTCTTCGCATACTTGTTCGCCAGATCCTGGGTTTTTTTCGTGTTTGAATCACGTAGTAATATGGTAACACACTGAAGCAGTCAATTATACCTGGTTTCGATCAATGTTTCAGAGGATAACACCGGTTAGGTCTGGGTTAAGTCTGGGATATGCGCCCATCTGGCTTATACTTTCGCCTTCTTCGCAAACTTGTTGGCCAGATCCTGGGTTTTTTTCGTGTTTGAATCACGTAGTAATGTGGTAACACACTGAAGCAGTCAATTAAACCTGGTTTCGATCAATATTTTAGAGGATAACACCGGTTAGGTCTGGGTTAGGTCTGGGTTATGCCCGCATCTGGCTTATACTTTCGCCTTTTTCGCAAACTTGTTGGCTAGATCCTGGGTTTTTTTCGGGTTTGAATCTCGTAGTAATGTGGTACCACACAGAAGCAGTCCATTAAACCTGGATTCGGACAGTATTTTAGCGGATAACACCGGTTAGGTCTGGGTTTCGTCTGGGTTATGCCCGCATATGGCTAATGAATTTGCCTTCTTCGCATACTTGTTGGCCAGATCCTGGGTTTTTTTCGTGTTTGAATCACGTAGTAATGTGGTAACACACTGAAGCAGTCACTTAAACCTGGTTTCGATCAATATTTTACAGGATAACACCGGTTAGGTCTGGGTTAGGTCTGGGATATGACCGCATCTGGCTCATGATTTGGCCTTCTTCGCATACTTGTTCGCCAGATCCTGGGTTTTCTTCGTGTTTGAATCACGTAGTAATGTGGTACAACACTGAAGCAGTCAATTAAACCTGGATTCGATCAATGTTTTAGAGGATAACACCGGTTAGGTCTGGGTTACGTCTGGGATATGCGCGCATCTGGCTTATACTTTCGCCTTTTTCGCAAACTTGTTGGCTAGATCCTGGGTTTTTTTCGGGTTTGAATCACGTAGTAATGTGGTAACACACTGAAGCAGTCAATTAAACCTGCTTTCGATCAATATTTTAGAGGATAACACCGGTTAGGTCTGGGTTAGGTCCGGGATATGCGCGCATCTGGCTTATACTTTCGCCTTTTTCGCAAACTTGTTGGCCAGATCCTGGGTTTTTTTCGTGTTTGAATCACGTAGTAATATGGTAACACACTGAAGCAGTCAATTATACCTGGTTTCGATCAATGTTTCAGAGGATAACACCGGTTAGGTCTGGGTTAAGTCTGGGATATGCGCCCATCTGGCTTATACTTTCGCCTTCTTCGCAAACTTGTTGGCCAGATCCTGGGTTTTTTTCGTGTTTGAATCACGTAGTAATGTGGTAACACACTGAAGCAGTCAATTAAACCTGGTTTCGATCAATATTTTAGAAGATAACACCGGTTAGGTCTGGGTTAGGTCTGGGTTATGCCCGCATCTGGCTTATACTTTCGCCTTTTTCGCAAACTTGTTGGCTAGATCCTGGGTTTTTTTCGGGTTTGAATCTCGTAGTAATGTGGTACCACACAGAAGCAGTCCATTAAACCTGGATTCGGACAGTATTTTAGCGGATAACACCGGTTAGGTCTGGGTTTCGTCTGGGTTATGCCCGCATATGGCTAATGAATTTGCCTTCTTCGCATACTTGTTGGCCAGATCCTGGGTTTTTTTCGTGTTTGAATCACGTAGTAATGTGGTAACACACTGAAGCAGTCACTTAAACCTGGTTTCGATCAATATTTTACAGGATAACACCGGTTAGGTCTGGGTTAGGTCTGGGATATGACCGCATCTGGCTCATGATTTTGCCTTCTTCGCATACTTGTTGGCCAGATCCTGGGATTTTTTTCTTGTTTGAATCACGTAGTAATGTGGTAACACACTGAAGCAGTCACTTAAACCTGGATTCGATCAATGTTTTAGAGGATAACACCGGTTAGGTCTGGGTTAGGTCTGGGTTATGCCCGCATCTGGCTTATACTTTCGCCTTTTTCGCAAACTTGTTGGCTAGATCCTGGGTTTTTTTCGGGTTTGAATCTCGTAGTAATGTGGTACCACACAGAAGCAGTCCATTAAACCTGGATTCGGACAGTATTTTAGCGGATAACACCGGTTAGGTCTGGGTTTCGTCTGGGTTATGCCCGCATATGGCTAATGAATTTGCCTTCTTCGCATACTTGTTGGCCAGATCCTGGGTTTTTTTCGTGTTTGAATCACGTAGTAATGTGGTAACACACTGAAGCAGTCACTTAAACCTGGTTTCGATCAATATTTTACAGGATAACACCGGTTAGGTCTGGGTTAGGTCTGGGATATGACCGCATCTGGCTCATGATTTGGCCTTCTTCGCATACTTGTTCGCCAGATCCTGGGTTTTTTTCGTGTTTGAATCACGTAGTAATGTGGTACAACACTGAAGCAGTCAATTAAACCTGGATTCGATCAATGTTTTAGAGGATAACACCGGTTAGGTCTGGGTTACGTCTGGGATATGCGCGCATCTGGCTTATACTTTCGCCTTTTTCGCAAACTTGTTGGCTAGATCCTGGGTTTTTTTCGGGTTTGAATCACGTAGTAATGTGGTAACACACTGAAGCAGTCAATTAAACCTGCTTTCGATCAATATTTTAGAGGATAACACCGGTTAGGTCTGGGTTAGGTCTGGGATATGCGCGCATCTGGCTTATACTTTCGCCTTTTTCGCAAACTTGTTGGCCAGATCCTGGGTTTTTTTCGTGTTTGAATCACGTAGTAATATGGTAACACACTGAAGCAGTCAATTATACCTGGTTTCGATCAATGTTTCAGAGGATAACACCGGTTAGGTCTGGGTTAAGTCTGGGATATGCCCGCATCAGGCTTATACTTTCGCCTTTTTCGCAAACTTGTTGGCTAGATCCTGGGTTTTTTTCGGGTTTGAATCACGTAGTAATGTGGTAACACACTGAAGCAGTCAATTAAACCTGCTTTCGATCAATATTTTAGAGGATAACACCGGTTAGGTCTGGGTTAGGTCTGGGATATGCGCGCATCTGGCTTATACTTTCGCCTTCTTCGCAAACTTGTTGGCCAGATCCTGGGTTTTTTTCGTGTTTGAATCACGTAGTAATGTGGTAACACACTGAAGCAGTCAATTAAACCTGGTTTCGATCAATATTTTAGAGGATAACACCGGTTAGGTCTGGGTTAGGTCTGGGTTATGCCCGCATCTGGCTTATACTTTCGCCTTTTTCGCAAACTTGTTGGCTAGATCCTGGGTTTTTTTCGGGTTTGAATCTCGTAGTAATGTGGTACCACACAGAAGCAGTCCATTAAACCTGGATTCGGACAGTATTTTAGCGGATAACACCGGTTAGGTCTGGGTTTCGTCTGGGTTATGCCCGCATATGGCTAATGAATTTGCCTTCTTCGCATACTTGTTGGCCAGATCCTGGGTTTTTTTCGTGTTTGAATCACGTAGTAATGTGGTAACACACTGAAGCAGTCACTTAAACCTGGTTTCGATCAATATTTTACAGGATAACACCGGTTAGGTCTGGGTTAGGTCTGGGATATGACCGCATCTGGCTCATGATTTTGCCTTCTTCGCATACTTGTTGGCCAGATCCTGGGATTTTTTTCTTGTTTGAATCACGTAGTAATGTGGTAACACACTGAAGCAGTCACTTAAACCTGGATTCGATCAATGTTTTAGAGGATAACACCGGTTAGGTCTGGGTTACGTCTGGGATATGCGCGCATCTGGCTTATACTTTCGCCTTTTTCGCAAACTTGTTGGCTAGATCCTGGGTTTTTTTCGGGTTTGAATCTCGTAGTAATGTGGTACCACACAGAAACAGTCAATTAAACCTGCTTTCGATCAATATTTTAGAGGATAACACCGGTTAGGTCTGGGTTAGGTCTGGGATATGCGCGCATCTGGCTTATACTTTCGCCTTTTTCGCAAACTTGTTGGCCAGATCCTGGGTTTTTTTCGTGTTTGAATCACGTAGTAATGTGGTAACACACTGAAGCAGTCAACTAAACCTGGTTTCGATCGATATTTTAGAGGATAACACCGGTTAGGTCTGGGTTAGGTCTGGGATATGCGCGCATCTGGCTTATACTTTCGCCTTTTTCGCAAACTTGTTGGCTAGATCCTGGGTTTTTTTCGGGTTTGAATCACGTAGTAATGTGGTAACACACTGAAGCAGTCAATTAAACCTGCTTTCGATCAATATTTTAGAGGATAACACCGGTTAGGTCTGGGTTAGGTCTGGGATATGCGCGCATCTGGCTTATACTTTCGCCTTTTTCGCAAACTTGTTGGCCAGATCCTGGGTTTTTTTCGTGTTTGAATCACGTAGTAATATGGTAACACACTGAAGCAGTCAATTATACCTGGTTTCGATCAATGTTTCAGAGGATAACACCGGTTAGGTCTGGGTTAAGTCTGGGATATGCCCGCATCAGGCTTATACTTTCGCCTTTTTCGCAAACTTGTTGGCTAGATCCTGGGTTTTTTTCGGGTTTGAATCACGTAGTAATGTGGTAACACACTGAAGCAGTCAATTAAACCTGCTTTCGATCAATATTTTAGAGGATAACACCGGTTAGGTCTGGGTTAGGTCTGGGATATGCGCGCATCTGGCTTATACTTTCGCCTTCTTCGCAAACTTGTTGGCCAGATCCTGGGTTTTTTTCGTGTTTGAATCACGTAGTAATGTGGTAACACACTGAAGCAGTCAATTAAACCTGGTTTCGATCAATATTTTAGAGGATAACACCGGTTAGGTCTGGGTTAGGTCTGGGTTATGCCCGCATCTGGCTTATACTTTCGCCTTTTTCGCAAACTTGTTGGCTAGATCCTGGGTTTTTTTCGGGTTTGAATCTCGTAGTAATGTGGTACCACACAGAAGCAGTCCATTAAACCTGGATTCGGACAGTATTTTAGCGGATAACACCGGTTAGGTCTGGGTTTCGTCTGGGTTATGCCCGCATATGGCTAATGAATTTGCCTTCTTCGCATACTTGTTGGCCAGATCCTGGGTTTTTTTCGTGTTTGAATCACGTAGTAATGTGGTAACACACTGAAGCAGTCACTTAAACCTGGTTTCGATCAATATTTTACAGGATAACACCGGTTAGGTCTGGGTTAGGTCTGGGATATGACCGCATCTGGCTCATGATTTTGCCTTCTTCGCATACTTGTTGGCCAGATCCTGGGATTTTTTTCTTGTTTGAATCACGTAGTAATGTGGTAACACACTGAAGCAGTCACTTAAACCTGGATTCGATCAATGTTTTAGAGGATAACACCGGTTAGGTCTGGGTTACGTCTGGGATATGCGCGCATCTGGCTTATACTTTCGCCTTTTTCGCAAACTTGTTGGCTAGATCCTGGGTTTTTTTCGGGTTTGAATCACGTAGTAATGTGGTAACACACTGAAGCAGTCAATTAAACCTGCTTTCGATCAATATTTTAGAGGATAACACCGGTTAGGTCTGGGTTAGGTCTGGGATATGCGCGCATCTGGCTTATACTTTCGCCTTTTTCGCAAACTTGTTGGCCAGATCCTGGGTTTTTTTCGTGTTTGAATCACGTAGTAATGTGGTAACACACTGAAGCAGTCAACTAAACCTGGTTTCGATCGATATTTTAGAGGATAACACCGGTTAGGTCTGGGTTAGGTCTGGGATATGCGCGCATCTGGCTTATACTTTCGCCTTTTTCGCAATCTTGTTGGCCAGATCCTGGGTTTTTTTCGTGTTTGAATCACGTAGTAATGTGGTACAACACTGAAGCAGTCAATTAAACCTGGTTTCGATCAATATTTTACAGGATAACACCGGTTAGGTCTGGGTTAGGTCTGGGATATGACCGCATCTGGCTCATGATTTGGCCTTCTTCGCATACTTGTTCGCCAGATCCTGGGTTTTTTTCGTGTTTGAATCACGTAGTAATGTGGTACAACACTGAAGCAGTCAATTAAACCTGGTTTCGATCAATATTTTAGAGGATAACACCGGTTAGGTCTGGGATATGCGCGTATCAGGCTTATACTTTCGCCTTTTTCGCAAACTTGTTGGCTAGATCCTGGGTTTTTTTCGGGTTTGAATCTCGTAGTAATGTGGTACCACACAGAAACAGTCCATTAAACCTGGTTTGAGACAGTATTTTAGAGGATAACACCGGTTAGGTATGGGTTTCGTCTGGGTTATGCCCGCATCTGGCTCATGATTTGACCTTCTTCGCAAACTTGTTGGCTAGATCCTGGGTTTTTTTCGGGTTTGAATCTCGTAGTAATGTGGTACCACACAGAAGCAGTCCATTAAACCTGGATTCGGACAGTATTTTAGCGGATAACACCGGTTAGGTCTGGGTTTCGTCTGGGTTATGCCCGCATATGGCTAATGAATTTGCCTTCTTCGCATACTTGTTGGCCAGATCCTGGGTTTTTTTCGTGTTTGAATCACGTAGTAATGTGGTAACACACTGAAGCAGTCACTTAAACCTGGTTTCGATCAATATTTTACAGGATAACACCGGTTAGGTCTGGGTTAGGTCTGGGATATGACCGCATCTGGCTCATGATTTGGCCTTCTTCGCATACTTGTTCGCCAGATCCTGGGTTTTTTTCGTGTTTGAATCACGTAGTAATGTGGTACAACACTGAAGCAGTCAATTAAACCTGGATTCGATCAATGTTTTAGAGGATAACACCGGTTAGGTCTGGGTTACGTCTGGGATATGCGCGCATCTGGCTTATACTTTCGCCTTTTTCGCAAACTTGTTGGCTAGATCCTGGGTTTTTTTCGGGTTTGAATCACGTAGTAATGTGGTAACACACTGAAGCAGTCAATTAAACCTGCTTTCGATCAATATTTTAGAGGATAACACCGGTTAGGTCTGGGTTAGGTCCGGGATATGCGCGCATCTGGCTTATACTTTCGCCTTTTTCGCAAACTTGTTGGCCAGATCCTGGGTTTTTTTCGTGTTTGAATCACGTAGTAATATGGTAACACACTGAAGCAGTCAATTATACCTGGTTTCGATCAATGTTTCAGAGGATAACACCGGTTAGGTCTGGGTTAAGTCTGGGATATGCGCCCATCTGGCTTATACTTTCGCCTTCTTCGCAAACTTGTTGGCCAGATCCTGGGTTTTTTTCGTGTTTGAATCACGTAGTAATGTGGTAACACACTGAAGCAGTCAATTAAACCTGGTTTCGATCAATATTTTAGAGGATAACACCGGTTAGGTCTGGGTTAGGTCTGGGTTATGCCCGCATCTGGCTTATACTTTCGCCTTTTTCGCAAACTTGTTGGCTAGATCCTGGGTTTTTTTCGGGTTTGAATCTCGTAGTAATGTGGTACCACACAGAAGCAGTCCATTAAACCTGGATTCGGACAGTATTTTAGCGGATAACACCGGTTAGGTCTGGGTTTCGTCTGGGTTATGCCCGCATATGGCTAATGAATTTGCCTTCTTCGCATACTTGTTGGCCAGATCCTGGGTTTTTTTCGTGTTTGAATCACGTAGTAATGTGGTAACACACTGAAGCAGTCACTTAAACCTGGTTTCGATCAATATTTTACAGGATAACACCGGTTAGGTCTGGGTTAGGTCTGGGATATGACCGCATCTGGCTCATGATTTTGCCTTCTTCGCATACTTGTTGGCCAGATCCTGGGATTTTTTTCTTGTTTGAATCACGTAGTAATGTGGTAACACACTGAAGCAGTCACTTAAACCTGGATTCGATCAATGTTTTAGAGGATAACACCGGTTAGGTCTGGGTTAGGTCTGGGTTATGCCCGCATCTGGCTTATACTTTCGCCTTTTTCGCAAACTTGTTGGCTAGATCCTGGGTTTTTTTCGGGTTTGAATCTCGTAGTAATGTGGTACCACACAGAAGCAGTCCATTAAACCTGGATTCGGACAGTATTTTAGCGGATAACACCGGTTAGGTCTGGGTTTCGTCTGGGTTATGCCCGCATATGGCTAATGAATTTGCCTTCTTCGCATACTTGTTGGCCAGATCCTGGGTTTTTTTCGTGTTTGAATCACGTAGTAATGTGGTAACACACTGAAGCAGTCACTTAAACCTGGTTTCGATCAATATTTTACAGGATAACACCGGTTAGGTCTGGGTTAGGTCTGGGATATGACCGCATCTGGCTCATGATTTGGCCTTCTTCGCATACTTGTTCGCCAGATCCTGGGTTTTTTTCGTGTTTGAATCACGTAGTAATGTGGTACAACACTGAAGCAGTCAATTAAACCTGGATTCGATCAATGTTTTAGAGGATAACACCGGTTAGGTCTGGGTTACGTCTGGGATATGCGCGCATCTGGCTTATACTTTCGCCTTTTTCGCAAACTTGTTGGCTAGATCCTGGGTTTTTTTCGGGTTTGAATCACGTAGTAATGTGGTAACACACTGAAGCAGTCAATTAAACCTGCTTTCGATCAATATTTTAGAGGATAACACCGGTTAGGTCTGGGTTAGGTCTGGGATATGCGCGCATCTGGCTTATACTTTCGCCTTTTTCGCAAACTTGTTGGCCAGATCCTGGGTTTTTTTCGTGTTTGAATCACGTAGTAATATGGTAACACACTGAAGCAGTCAATTATACCTGGTTTCGATCAATGTTTCAGAGGATAACACCGGTTAGGTCTGGGTTAAGTCTGGGATATGCCCGCATCAGGCTTATACTTTCGCCTTTTTCGCAAACTTGTTGGCTAGATCCTGGGTTTTTTTCGGGTTTGAATCACGTAGTAATGTGGTAACACACTGAAGCAGTGAATTAAACCTGCTTTCGATCAATATTTTAGAGGATAACACCGGTTAGGTCTGGGTTAGGTCTGGGATATGCGCGCATCTGGCTTATACTTTCGCCTTCTTCGCAAACTTGTTGGCCAGATCCTGGGTTTTTTTCGTGTTTGAATCACGTAGTAATGTGGTAACACACTGAAGCAGTCAATTAAACCTGGTTTCGATCAATATTTTAGAGGATAACACCGGTTAGGTCTGGGTTAGGTCTGGGTTATGCCCGCATCTGGCTTATACTTTCGCCTTTTTCGCAAACTTGTTGGCTAGATCCTGGGTTTTTTTCGGGTTTGAATCTCGTAGTAATGTGGTACCACACAGAAGCAGTCCATTAAACCTGGATTCGGACAGTATTTTAGCGGATAACACCGGTTAGGTCTGGGTTTCGTCTGGGTTATGCCCGCATATGGCTAATGAATTTGCCTTCTTCGCATACTTGTTGGCCAGATCCTGGGTTTTTTTCGTGTTTGAATCACGTAGTAATGTGGTAACACACTGAAGCAGTCACTTAAACCTGGTTTCGATCAATATTTTACAGGATAACACCGGTTAGGTCTGGGTTAGGTCTGGGATATGACCGCATCTGGCTCATGATTTTGCCTTCTTCGCATACTTGTTGGCCAGATCCTGGGATTTTTTTCTTGTTTGAATCACGTAGTAATGTGGTAACACACTGAAGCAGTCACTTAAACCTGGATTCGATCAATGTTTTAGAGGATAACACCGGTTAGGTCTGGGTTACGTCTGGGATATGCGCGCATCTGGCTTATACTTTCGCCTTTTTCGCAAACTTGTTGGCTAGATCCTGGGTTTTTTTCGGGTTTGAATCACGTAGTAATGTGGTAACACACTGAAGCAGTCAATTAAACCTGCTTTCGATCAATATTTTAGAGGATAACACCGGTTAGGTCTGGGTTAGGTCTGGGATATGCGCGCATCTGGCTTATACTTTCGCCTTTTTCGCAAACTTGTTGGCCAGATCCTGGGTTTTTTTCGTGTTTGAATCACGTAGTAATGTGGTAACACACTGAAGCAGTCAACTAAACCTGGTTTCGATCGATATTTTAGAGGATAACACCGGTTAGGTCTGGGTTAGGTCTGGGATATGCGCGCATCTGGCTTATACTTTCGCCTTTTTCGCAATCTTGTTGGCCAGATCCTGGGTTTTTTTCGTGTTTGAATCACGTAGTAATGTGGTACAACACTGAAGCAGTCAATTAAACCTGGTTTCGATCAATATTTTACAGGATAACACCGGTTAGGTCTGGGTTAGGTCTGGGATATGACCGCATCTGGCTCATGATTTGGCCTTCTTCGCATACTTGTTCGCCAGATCCTGGGTTTTTTTCGTGTTTGAATCACGTAGTAATGTGGTACAACACTGAAGCAGTCAATTAAACCTGGTTTCGATCAATATTTTAGAGGATAACACCGGTTAGGTCTGGGATATGCGCGTATCAGGCTTATACTTTCGCCTTTTTCGCAAACTTGTTGGCTAGATCCTGGGTTTTTTTCGGGTTTGAATCTCGTAGTAATGTGGTACCACACAGAAACAGTCAATTAAACCTGCTTTCGATCAATATTTTAGAGGATAACACCGGTTAGGTCTGGGTTAGGTCTGGGATATGCGCGCATCTGGCTTATACTTTCGCCTTTTTCGCAAACTTGTTGGCCAGATCCTGGGTTTTTTTCGTGTTTGAATCACGTAGTAATGTGGTAACACACTGAAGCAGTCAACTAAACCTGGTTTCGATCGATATTTTAGAGGATAACACCGGTTAGGTCTGGGTTAGGTCTGGGATATGCGCGCATCTGGCTTATACTTTCGCCTTTTTCGCAAACTTGTTGGCTAGATCCTGGGTTTTTTTCGGGTTTGAATCACGTAGTAATGTGGTAACACACTGAAGCAGTCAATTAAACCTGCTTTCGATCAATATTTTAGAGGATAACACCGGTTAGGTCTGGGTTAGGTCTGGGATATGCGCGCATCTGGCTTATACTTTCGCCTTTTTCGCAAACTTGTTGGCCAGATCCTGGGTTTTTTTCGTGTTTGAATCACGTAGTAATATGGTAACACACTGAAGCAGTCAATTATACCTGGTTTCGATCAATGTTTCAGAGGATAACACCGGTTAGGTCTGGGTTAAGTCTGGGATATGCCCGCATCAGGCTTATACTTTCGCCTTTTTCGCAAACTTGTTGGCTAGATCCTGGGTTTTTTTCGGGTTTGAATCACGTAGTAATGTGGTAACACACTGAAGCAGTCAATTAAACCTGCTTTCGATCAATATTTTAGAGGATAACACCGGTTAGGTCTGGGTTAGGTCTGGGATATGCGCGCATCTGGCTTATACTTTCGCCTTCTTCGCAAACTTGTTGGCCAGATCCTGGGTTTTTTTCGTGTTTGAATCACGTAGTAATGTGGTAACACACTGAAGCAGTCAATTAAACCTGGTTTCGATCAATATTTTAGAGGATAACACCGGTTAGGTCTGGGTTAGGTCTGGGTTATGCCCGCATCTGGCTTATACTTTCGCCTTTTTCGCAAACTTGTTGGCTAGATCCTGGGTTTTTTTCGGGTTTGAATCTCGTAGTAATGTGGTACCACACAGAAGCAGTCCATTAAACCTGGATTCGGACAGTATTTTAGCGGATAACACCGGTTAGGTCTGGGTTTCGTCTGGGTTATGCCCGCATATGGCTAATGAATTTGCCTTCTTCGCATACTTGTTGGCCAGATCCTGGGTTTTTTTCGTGTTTGAATCACGTAGTAATGTGGTAACACACTGAAGCAGTCACTTAAACCTGGTTTCGATCAATATTTTACAGGATAACACCGGTTAGGTCTGGGTTAGGTCTGGGATATGACCGCATCTGGCTCATGATTTTGCCTTCTTCGCATACTTGTTGGCCAGATCCTGGGATTTTTTTCTTGTTTGAATCACGTAGTAATGTGGTAACACACTGAAGCAGTCACTTAAACCTGGATTCGATCAATGTTTTAGAGGATAACACCGGTTAGGTCTGGGTTACGTCTGGGATATGCGCGCATCTGGCTTATACTTTCGCCTTTTTCGCAAACTTGTTGGCTAGATCCTGGGTTTTTTTCGGGTTTGAATCACGTAGTAATGTGGTAACACACTGAAGCAGTCAATTAAACCTGCTTTCGATCAATATTTTAGAGGATAACACCGGTTAGGTCTGGGTTAGGTCTGGGATATGCGCGCATCTGGCTTATACTTTCGCCTTTTTCGCAAACTTGTTGGCCAGATCCTGGGTTTTTTTCGTGTTTGAATCACGTAGTAATGTGGTAACACACTGAAGCAGTCAACTAAACCTGGTTTCGATCGATATTTTAGAGGATAACACCGGTTAGGTCTGGGTTAGGTCTGGGATATGCGCGCATCTGGCTTATACTTTCGCCTTTTTCGCAATCTTGTTGGCCAGATCCTGGGTTTTTTTCGTGTTTGAATCACGTAGTAATGTGGTACAACACTGAAGCAGTCAATTAAACCTGGTTTCGATCAATATTTTACAGGATAACACCGGTTAGGTCTGGGTTAGGTCTGGGATATGACCGCATCTGGCTCATGATTTGGCCTTCTTCGCATACTTGTTCGCCAGATCCTGGGTTTTTTTCGTGTTTGAATCACGTAGTAATGTGGTACAACACTGAAGCAGTCAATTAAACCTGGTTTCGATCAATATTTTAGAGGATAACACCGGTTAGGTCTGGGATATGCGCGTATCAGGCTTATACTTTCGCCTTTTTCGCAAACTTGTTGGCTAGATCCTGGGTTTTTTTCGGGTTTGAATCTCGTAGTAATGTGGTACCACACAGAAACAGTCCATTAAACCTGGTTTGAGACAGTATTTTAGAGGATAACACCGGTTAGGTATGGGTTTCGTCTGGGTTATGCCCGCATCTGGCTCATGATTTGACCTTCTTCGCAAACTTGTTGGCTAGATCCTGGGTTTTTTTCGGGTTTGAATCTCGTAGTAATGTGGTACCACACAGAAGCAGTCCATTAAACCTGGATTCGGACAGTATTTTAGCGGATAACACCGGTTAGGTCTGGGTTTCGTCTGGGTTATGCCCGCATATGGCTAATGAATTTGCCTTCTTCGCATACTTGTTGGCCAGATCCTGGGTTTTTTTCGTGTTTGAATCACGTAGTAATGTGGTAACACACTGAAGCAGTCACTTAAACCTGGTTTCGATCGATGTTTTAGAGGATAACACCGGTTAGGTCTGGGTTAGGTCTGGGATATGCGCCCATCTGGCTTATACTTTCGCCTTTTTCGCAAACTTGTTGGCCAGATCCTGGGTTTTTTTCGTGTTTGGATCACGTAGTAATGTGGTACCACATTGAAGCAGTCAATTAAACCTGGTTTCGATCAATATTTTAGAGGATAACACCGGTTAGGTCTGGGTTAGGTCTGGGTTATGCGCGCATCTGACTTATACTTTCGCCTTTTTCGCAAACTTGTTGGCTAGATTCTGGGTTTATTTCGGGTTTGAATCACGTAGTAATGTGGTAACACACTGAAGCAGTCAACTAAACCTGGTTTCGATCAATATTCTAGAGGATAACACCGGTTAGGTCTGGGTTAGGTCTGGTTTATGCCCGCATCTGGCTCATGATTTGACCTTCTTCGCAAACTTGTTGGCCAGATCCTGGGTTTTTTTTCGTGTTTGAATCACGTAGTAATGTGGTACCACACTGAAGCAGTCAATTAAACCTGGTTTCGATCAATATTTTAGAGGATAACACCGGTTAGGTCTGGGTTAGGTCTGGGATATGACCGCATCTGGCTCATGATTTGGCCTTCTTCGCATACTTGTTCGCCAGATCCTGGGTTTTTTTCGTGTTTGAATCACGTAGTAATGTGGTACAACACTGAAGCAGTCAATTAAACCTGGTTTCGATCAATATTTTAGAGGATAACACCGGTTAGGTCTGGGATATGCGCGCAACTGGCTTATACTTTCGCCTTTTTCGCAAACTTGTTGGCTAGATCCTGGGTTTTTTTCGGGTTTGAATCTCGTAGTAATGTGGTACCACACAGAAACAGTCCATTAAACCTGGTTTCAGACAGTATTTTAGAGGATAACACCGGTTAGGTCTGGGGTAGGTCTGGGTTATGCCCGCATCTGGCTCATGATTTGACCTTCTTCGCAAACTTGTTGGCCAGATCCTGGGTTTTTTTTCGTGTCTGAATCACGTAGTAATGTGGTAACACACTGAAGCAGTCAATTAAACCTGGTTTCGATCTATATTTTAGAGGATAACACCGGTTAGGTCTGGTTTAGGTCTGGGTTATGCCCGCATCTGGCTTATACTTTCGCCTTTTTCGCAAACTTGTTGGCTAGATCCTGGGTTTTTTTCGGGTATGAATCTCGTAGTAATGTGGTACCACACAGAAGCAGTCCATTAAACGTGGATTCGGACAGTATTTTAGCGGATAACACCGGTTAGGTCTGGGTTTCGTCTGGGTTATGCCCGCATTTGGCTAATGAATTAGCCTTCTTCACATATTTGTTGGCCTGATCCTGGGTTTTTTTCATGTTTGAATCACGTAGTAATGTGGTATCACACTGAAGCAGTCAATTAAACCTGGTTTCGATCAATATTTTAGAGGATAACACCGGTTAGGTCTGGGATATGCGCGCATCTGGGTTATACTTTCGCCTTTTTCGCAAACTTGTTGGATAGATCCTGGGTTTTTTTCGGGTTTGAATCACGTAGTAATGTGGTACCACACAGAAACAGTCCATTAAACCTGGATTCGGACAGTATTTTAGCCGATAACACCGGTTAGGTCTGGGTATCGTCTAGGTTCTGCCCGCATCTGGCTCTTGATTTTGCCTTCTTCGCATACTTGTTGGCCAGATCCTGGGATTTTTTTCGTGTTTGAATCACGTAGTAATGTGGTAACACACTGTAGCAGTCACTTAAACCTGGATTCGATCAATGTTTTAGAGGATAACACCGGTTAGGTCTGGGTTAGGTCTGGGATATGCGCGCATCTGGCTTATACTTTCGCCTTTTTCGCAAACTTGTTGGCCAGATCCTGGGTTTTTTTCGTGTTTGAATCACGTAGTAATGTGGTAACACACTGAAGCAGTCAACTAAACCTGGTTTCGATCGATATTTTAGAGGATAACACCGGTTAGGTCTGGGTTAGGTCTGGGATATGCGCGCATCTGGCTTATACTTTTTTTTTTTTTTTTTTTTTTTTTTTTTTTTTTTTTGTCGTGGGGAAAATCTTCGAAAGACTCCCTCCCACCTCCTTGGGGAGAGGTGGGAGGGGTGTGTGGGATTCCCCGCGCCCGTACAACGACAGGCGCAGGACCTACCCACTAAAAACCCCACGGTGACCCTTCGGCACGCTTTGGGAGGATACTGGGAATCGCTCGAAGCATTCTTCCGGTATCCTCCCCGTGCCCGCGCTTTCGCGCCCATCCCCCGGGGGGACAATCGGTCCCCCCAGTAGACACACTGCCTCATAGCGGCGGGACGGGGCCACACCATCCCGCCGCTATCCGTCCCGGGGCCGCGTTTAGTGGCGGCTGCGAGCCCCAACTCGCAACCGCCCGCGACCCCGTTTCCACCCCTCGGCGGCCGGGCGTTCACGGCCGCACCAGACCGCCGAGGGTGCCTCCCCTTGCGTCGGACCGGTAGGGGGAGGCACTCCTACCCCCAACCGGTCCGACCCGGCGCCGCCTGGCGGGAGGAGGGTCCCCTCAGGACCCCCCTCCCAGCCTAGGTCATCCGCCACGCCGAGGCGGCCGCCCGCGACGCCTCGCGACCGGGCGACGACCTCGGGCCACCGCACGAGCGCGCGCTTCAGCACGCCGCTGAAGCTCGCGCTCCCTCCCCGCGGCCTCCTTCTGCAACATTACGTTCTCGCAGAAGGAGGCCACGGCCCTCCACTTCTCCTCGCTGCCGAGCATGGCGCGCACCACGCCCGGCAGCGAGACATCCCGCCCGACGACGCCGACCAGGACACGGCGCTCCCCCTCCCACGCGGGGCATACCTCCAGGGTATGATCCGCCGTGTCCTGCTCAGCGTCGCAGTGGCAGCAACGCGCCGTCGGCTCCTTCCCTATCCGGCACAGGTATCTTCCGAAGCTGCCATGCCCGGAAAATACCTGTGCCATCCGGTAGGTGAGGCTGCCATGGCCTCTGTCCAGCCACTCCTTCAGGAGTGGCCGAACCGCCCCGACAGTCCGGTGCCCCGCGGTTGGCAGAGCCAGCCGCTCCTGCCACGCGAGTAACACGGACTGCCGGGCCTGGCGCTTCAAATCGCCCCAAGCAGGTTCCTGCCCGCCCGGGACCGCCCCCACCCCCGCGCGACGGTCGACGCGGTGCCGGTACATCACCGCGTGCGACCGCGCGAGCAGGTCCATGGGCGGCATCCCCGCTAGAACCGTCGCCGCCTCATGTGACATGGTCCGATACCCGCGGACGACCCTGAGCGCCATGCGCCTCTGCACCCGACGCAGCATAGTCATGCTGCGCCGGGAGGCAGCCAGGTCGTCCGCCCAGACGGGGGCCCCGTATAGGGCCACCGACTGGACCATTGCCACATAGAGGCGACGAACTCGGCCCGCCGGGCCCCCCAGGTTGGGCAGGATCCGGCCCAGGGCCGCAACCATCCTTTCCAACCGGGGGACCAGGCAGCGGAAATGCTTCTCGAAACGCCAGTGGCTATCGAGGATTAGCCCCAGATACCTGATCTGGGGCTTCACCTCGATGTCAGCCCCACCCACCCGAATCAGAGGGGGTGGCGGATCCTGCCGAGGTGAATGAAACGCAATCACCTCGGTCTTATGGACCGCCACCGTCATCCCCATCCCCCTGATCCGGTCGACGACGCGTTGCGACCCCTCCTCCGCGCGACGCATGGCCCTCCCCCAGTGCGCCCCGACGGCCAGCACCAGTGTGTCATCCGCATAACACACCGTGCTGACGCCGTCGGGGAGGCCGGCCCGCAACACCGAGTCGTACGCGATGTTCCACAGGAGTGGCCCGAGGACCGACCCCTGCGGAACACCGCAGTACACCTCCCTCCGCATATCACCATCCCGGCCCGGATACTCGATCCACCTGCCGCGGAGATAATCCCCGACGACTGCCCTGAGACAAGGGGGGACTCGATGATATTCGAGCCCCCTCCTTATCTCTTCCCAGGGGAGGGTGTTAAAGGCATTGGCAATATCCAAGGATATTGCCAATGCCACCCCTCCCCGGGAGACGGCCGCCCCCGAGAGGGCCCTCACACGACCTATCGCGTCGATAGTCGATCGGCCCCCCCGGAAACCGAACTGGCAGTCGGCCAGACCGGGATCACCCCGCGACAGGTGCTCGACGAGGCGGGCAGCAATCACACGCTCGAAGAGCTTGCCCACCTCGTCGAGGAGACAAATAGGCCGGTATGCGGAGGGAGACTCCGCGGGCCGACCCTCCTTCCGAAGGAGGACCATCCTCGCCACCTTCCAACTGGGGGGGAATCGCCCGTCCCTCAGGCAGCGGTCGAACAACCGCCTGAGGTCGGCCCCAAGGACGCCCTGGGTCAAGACCCAAACCCGGCCGGGCACACCATCCGGACCCGGGGCCGTGTTACGAACCCCGAGCCGTCTGATGGCCGCTGCCAGCTCCTCCTGCGTGACCCCCAGCTCGGCCGCCCACTCCACTGGGACAGCCGCCGCCGCCGGAGGACGCGGTTCCCTCTCCCCAATTGGGAAGAGTGTATTGACCACGTCCTCCAGCAGCCGGGGGTCAAGACCCTCGGTGACGGGGGGCGCCCACGGGCGGAGCTTATTCAGCACCACCTTATATGGGCGCCCCCATGGATCGTCATCAAGGGTCTGGAGGAGCTCCTTCCATGCCTGGGTCTTGGCCCGTTTGATGGCGACCTGCAGAGCAACCCGCGCCACGCGGTATGCTCCATACAGGTCATCAGCTGCCCTCGCTCGCGCCACGCCGTCGCCTGTACGTTGACGACGGCGCGCGCGGGTGTACTGGCGTCGGGCGCGGACAGTCGCGACTCGCAACTCCATCTGGCTTATACTTTCGCCTTTTTCGCAATCTTGTTGGCCAGATCCTGGGTTTTTTTCGTGTTTGAATCACGTAGTAATGTGGTACAACACTGAAGCAGTCAATTAAACCTGGTTTCGATCAATATTTTACAGGATAACACCGGTTAGGTCTGGGTTAGGTCTGGGATATGACCGCATCTGGCTCATGATTTGGCCTTCTTCGCATACTTGTTCGCCAGATCCTGGGTTTTTTTCGTGTTTGAATCACGTAGTAATGTGGTACAACACTGAAGCAGTCAATTAAACCTGGTTTCGATCAATATTTTAGAGGATAACACCGGTTAGGTCTGGGATATGCGCGCATCAGGCTTATACTTTCGCCTTTTTCGCAAACTTGTTGGCTAGATCCTGGGTTTTTTTCGGGTTTGAATCTCGTAGTAATGTGGTACCACACAGAAACAGTCCATTAAACCTGGTTTGAGACAGTATTTTAGAGGATAACACCGGTTAGGTATGGGTTTCGTCTGGGTTATGCCCGCATCTGGCTCATGATTTGACCTTCTTCGCATACTTGTTCGCCAGATCCTGGGTTTTTTTCGTGTTTGAATCACGTAGTAATATGGTAACACACTGAAGCAGTCAATTATACCTGGTTTCGATCAATGTTTCAGAGGATAACACCGGTTAGGTCTGGGTTAAGTCTGGGATATGCGCCCATCTGGCTTATACTTTCGCCTTCTTCGCAAACTTGTTGGCCAGATCCTGGGTTTTTTTCGTGTTTGAATCACGTAGTAATGTGGTAACACACTGAAGCAGTCAATTAAACCTGGTTTCGATCAATATTTTAGAGGATAACACCGGTTAGGTCTGGGTTAGGTCTGGGTTATGCCTGGCAGTAAAAAGAAGGGTGGTGTCCAGGTTCCGGCGGCCAAACTGCCGAGGCTGCCGAAGAATGCGGCAGTCTCGGTGACCGCCGCCTCCGGACGAGAAGGAGATTTGGGCCCCCTCCTCAATAGGGTGATGCCCGAGATTTGCAAAGATCTCGGGCTCACCGGGATGCGCCCCACCAGGGCAGTTACCGGGGCGCTATTGCTAGCGATCCCCGGTGAGAAGGGGAAAGAAAAGGCGACCGCCCTGAGGGCGCGTCTTGAGGGGGCCCTCCAGGTCGAGGGTGTTCGGGTGGCTTGCCCCCAAAAACAGGCCGAGTTAAGGGTGTCCGGCCTGTCGGAGGCAGCCACCCAGCAGGCTGTCAGGGAGGCCCTTGCCACAGCCGGGGGTTGCGGCGCTGCGGAGGTAAACGTTGGTGACCTCCGCCGGGACAGCTCGGGCATGTTTACTGCCTGGGCCCGCTGTCCCCTTCGCGCCGCAACCAAGCTCGCGAAGTCCGGCCGATTAATGGTCGGCTTCTTCGAGGCCCGGCTGGCAGTACTCGCAGCGAGGCCGCTGCAGTGCCACCGCTGCCTGGAGTTCGGACATGTCCGGCAGCGGTGCACCAGCACTGTCGATCGCAGCGGCCTCTGTTACCGCTGCGGAGGGGCCTCCCACACCGCACGAGAGTGCACGGCCGCCCCTAAATGCCCCCTTTGTGTGGGCTTGGGGCGGCCAGCGGATCACCGCATGGGTGGGGCGGCGTGCCGTCCCCCCAAACGCAAGGGGAAGAAGGCGAAAGGGTCGAGTGTGACCCCACCCACGGTGCCGGCTGGTGTTGAGCCGGCGCCGGTGCCCGTCGCGATGGAGGTCCAAGGGGCGGCTTGTACCCAGCCGTCCCCAGCTGTGGTGTCGGGTGCTATACCCGCCCCAGCCTCTGTTGTGACGGGAGGGGTGGTGGTGGCGGGAGTGACCGCCCCGCAGACAGTGACGGAGATGATGGAGGTGGATGTGGCGCCTTGCGACTCGGCGCCCACCACCTCCACGAAGTCGGAATGCATTTTGTCCGGGGGTGGCCCTGCAGAGTCCCCACTCCAATCGACATCCCAGCCGCCGTGCGGGTCAGAGCCCCTTAGTCGGGGGGTGATGGCCTCGTACGGCGGCAAAGATCCGGGGCGCACAGAGGCGTCCATAAGCACTGGAAGGGGAGGCCTGGAGGAGGCCGCGGGTGAGACCCGATAATGTCTCAACGCCTCCTCCAGGTAAATTTGAACCACTGCCGGGGGGCTCAGGATCTCATGCTCCAAACCCTCCGGCAGTGGAACATCGGGATGGCCGTGATCGCCGAGCCCTACCGTGTCCCCAAACACCCCGCTTGGGTGGGGGACCTTAACGGGGTCTCGGCGATCACCTGGCAGTACGGGCGCGGCACGTTGCCGTGCCCCGTAGTGGGGAGGGGCCACGGTTTTGTGGCGGTGAAGTGGGGGGAACTCGTGGTTGCCGGGTGTTACGCGTCGCCCGCTATGGGCCTCAGCGAATTTGAGGCGTACCTCGACGAGGTGGGGAGATGCATCTCCCCACATCTCGCCAGTGGGGTACTCGTCCTGGGCGATTTTAATGCCCACGCTGCAGCCTGGGGCTGCCCCAGGACGACCGTGAAGGGCGACGCGATGCTCGAATGGGCGGCGGGTCACGGCCTCGTAGTTTTGAATCAAGGGGCCGTGAGCACGTGCGTGCACGCGCGGGGCGAGTCGATCGTCGATATATCGTTGGGGAGCCCCGCCATAGCACGCCGTGTGTCCGACTGGAGGGTCGCGGAAGAGGTGGCCACGTTAAGCGACCACCTCTACATTACGTTTTCCGTATCCGCGACCCCCGGCTTAAATGGACCCCGCCAACCGGACAGGGATGCACACCCGGCGCCACGCTGGTCCGCCAAGAGGCTGGACCCGGACGCCCTTGCGATGGCAGCCTCCGTTGTGGCATGGCAGGAGATGCCACGCCGGACCCTCGGCAATCCATCTGCCGGGGCGCGTTGGTTCCGGGAGACTATGACGTCGTTGTGTGACGCAGTCATGCCCCGGGCCACCGCCCCGAGCCGAGGGGGGTCCGTGTACTGGTGGTCGGGCGAGATCGAGGATTTACGCACTCGGTGCGTTGTCGCCCGACGCCGGTACACCCGCGCCAGGAGACGGCGCGGGGCGACGGAGGCAGAGGTGGTGGGGTTGCGCGGGGAATTTTCCCTGGCGCGAAGAACCCTCCGCCGGGCCATCGCGACCGCGAAAGCCCAAGCATGGACGGAGCTCCTCGGGTCTCTGGATGCAAATCCATGGGGGCGCCCTTATCATATGGTCGTAGGGAAGATGCGATCATGGGCGCCCCCGATCACAGAGAGCCTCGACCCCCAGCTGCTCGGGGAAACTATGCGCGTCCTCTTCCCCGCTGGGGGAGAGGCGTTCCTGCATCCCCCCGAGCCACAGCCGGATCACCCGCCTTGGTGGTCCGACGAACTGGGGGTCTCCGAGGAGGAGCTAGCTAGGGCCGTCCGGAGAATGGCTGCCAAGAAGACGGCGCCAGGACCGGACGGCATACCCGGCCAGGCCTGGGCAGTAGCGGTGGGCGTTTTGGGTGGCGGGTTGATACGCGTCTTCGACGCGTGCCTCCAGACCGGTCAGTTCCCCCCCATATGGAAGGTGGCGAGGTTGGTCCTCCTCCACAAGCCAGGGAAGCCCGCGGATTCTCCATCCGCGTTCCGACCCATTTGTCTGTTGGACGAGGCTGGGAAACTCCTCGAGCGGGTCATTGTATCCCGTCTCGAGGGGCATCTGTCCCGCGTCGGCCCTGATCTGGCCGACCGACAGTTCGGCTTTCGCCGGGGCCGCTCCACTGTCGACGCCATAGCGACCGTGCGGACCCTGGCGGAATCGGCAGTCTCCCGGGGGGGTGTGGCGTTGGCAGTCTCGTTGGACATAGCCAACGCCTTTAACACCGTCTCCTGGGGGGCGATAGGTCGGGCACTCCAGTACCACCGGGTGCCCGCCTATCTGTGTCGACTGATCGGGGACTATCTGCGGGGCAGGGTAGTCCAATATCCGGGTCGGAACGGGATGGAGCAGAGAGCGGTGCACCGCGGCGTTCCACAGGGGTCGGTCCTCGGGCCGCTCCTGTGGAACTTGGCGTATGACGCGGTGCTGCGGGCTGACCTCCCCGTCGGCGTGTCGTTGGTTTGTTATGCCGACGACACCCTGGTGATAGCCGGCGGGGATACGTGGTGGAGGGCCGTGGCCCTCGCGGAGGAAGGGACGGCACGAGTCGTCGCCGAGATAGAGCGTCTGGGGTTGCGCGTGGCACCCCAAAAGACCGAGGCCATCTGGCTGTGTAACGTCAGTGGTCGAGGGGTGCCGCGCCAGGCGTCTCTACGGGTGGGTGGAGCCCAAGTCGGGGTGGGGCGCCGGATGAAGTACCTGGGCCTCACCCTCGACAGCTACTGGCGGTTCGGGCATCATTTGGAAGGGTTGGGTCCCCGTATTGAAAGGGCAGCGGCCGCGTTAGGTCGCATAATGCCCAATCTCGGGGGACCCAACATGGCGGCACGGCGGCTGTATTTGGGAGTCGTCCGGTCCATGGCGCTTTATGGCGCGCCTATATGGGCCGGCGGTCTGATGGCCAATCGGCGGGGTGCATTTGTACTCCGTCGGTTACAGAGGTTGGTCGCCATCAGAGTCGTGCGGGGTTATCGCACGATCTCCTACACAGCCGCCACCTTGCTGGCGGGTTCCGCACCGTTTCACCTGCTGGCGAAAATGGACGCAGAGGTCTATCAAAACCTCTGCGACCTTCGCCAGCGGGGTGTGGACCCGCACGGCGAGGAGGCCGCCAGGGCCCGAAGCCAGGCGTGGCGACGCGTCTATAGTCGGTGGCTGGTCTGGTTATCCAAGCCAGACCAGCGGGATGATCGCGTCGCCGCGGCGGTCCGCCCAGAGTTTTATGCCTGGGTGGGCCGTAGCTGGGGTACGCCCACCTACCGCCTGACACAGGTACTGACCGGACACGGTTGCTTCGGTCGGTACCTGCATCGGATAGGGCGGGAGGCGACGGCTGCGTGCCATCATTGCAGGGGAAGGGAGGACACCGCGCAGCACACGCTGCAGTTTTGCCCGGCGTGGGCAGCGCAGCGCGGTGTCCTTATTAGAGCGATTGGAGCGGACCTCTCGCTGCCGGCCGTCATTCGTGCGATGGTCGGCAGTAAGGAGGCGTGGGCGGCCATGGCCTTGTTTTGTGAAGAGGTCATGGCCGCGAAGGAGGACGCCGAAAGGGCGCGAGAGGAGGTGGGGGGCAGGCGGCGACGCCGACCGTAAGACCCTCCACCGCTCCCCGTGGCAGGGGGAGCGCGAAGGGGTCGGTGATGGTGTTTGTGGTGCGACGTGAGGGACTTTATCCCCTCATTCCCCCTCGCACCCAGCCCATCACCGGACCGGGGGCCCGTGGTAGGGGCCCCGTCTAGCGGGGGCGGCAGTGTTAGCCGGCCCCGCAGCCGTGGTCGCGATCGGGTGGGGGCCCGGTCGCGGCTAGTAGCAACGGCGCGAGTGGGGGCGACGTCGCGTGTGACCGCGCGGCGTCGCCGGGGGGCAATCAGTTTAGTTTGCCCCCCATTGGGGGAGGAGGATCGCTTCTCCTCCCCCGGGAAGGGCCCGTAGTAGGGTGTTGCGCCAACGGGGAGAGCCACGGTAGTATCGCTAGTTTGGTTCCCGTGACTCTCCCCAGATAAAGGGCGCAGGCGGTCACCGTGGTGTTTTAGCCGGTAAGAGTCCGGCACTACCCCGGCCTCCCCCCCAGGGAGCCGGGGTGTCCATGAGGATTTCACCACGTTAAAAAAAAAAAAAAAAAAAAAAAAAAGGTCTGGGTTATGCCCGCATCTGGCTTATACTTTCGCCTTTTTCGCAAACTTGTTGGCTAGATCCTGGGTTTTTTTCGGGTTTGAATCTCGTAGTAATGTGGTACCACACAGAAGCAGTCCATTAAACCTGGATTCGGACAGTATTTTAGCGGACAACACCGGTTAGGTCTGGGTTTCGTCTGGGTTATGCCCGCATATGGCTAATGAATTTGCCTTCTTCGCATACTTGTTGGCCAGATCCTGGGTTTTTTTCGTGTTTGAATCACGTAGTAATGTGGTAACACACTGAAGCAGTCACTTAAACCTGGTTTCGATCGATGTTTTAGAGGATAACACCGGTTAGGTCTGGGTTAGGTCTGGGATATGCGCCCATCTGGCTTATACTTTCGCCTTTTTCGCAAACTTGTTGGCCAGATCCTGGGTTTTTTTCGTGTTTGGATCACGTAGTAATGTGGTACCACATTGAAGCAGTCAATTAAACCTGGTTTCGATCAATATTTTAGAGGATAACACCGGTTAGGTCTGGGTTAGGTCTGGGTTATGCGCGCATCTGACTTATACTTTCGCCTTTTTCGCAAACTTGTTGGCTAGATTCTGGGTTTATTTCGGGTTTGAATCACGTAGTAATGTGGTAACACACTGAAGCAGTCAACTAAACCTGGTTTCGATCAATATTCTAGAGGATAACACCGGTTAGGTCTGGGTTAGGTCTGGTTTATGCCCGCATCTGGCTCATGATTTGACCTTCTTCGCAAACTTGTTGGCCAGATCCTGGGTTTTTTTTCGTGTTTGAATCACGTAGTAATGTGGTACCACACTGAAGCAGTCAATTAAACCTGGTTTCGATCAATATTTTAGAGGATAACACCGGTTAGGTCTGGGTTAGGTCTGGGATATGACCGCATCTGGCTCATGATTTGGCCTTCTTCGCATACTTGTTCGCCAGATCCTGGGTTTTTTTCGTGTTTGAATCACGTAGTAATGTGGTACAACACTGAAGCAGTCAATTAAACCTGGTTTCGATCAATATTTTAGAGGATAACACCGGTTAGGTCTGGGATATGCGCGCAACTGGCAAACTTGTTGGCTAGATCCTGGGTTTTTTTCGGGTTTGAATCTCGTAGTAATGTGGTACCACACAGAAACAGTCCATTAAACCTGGTTTCAGACAGTATTTTAGAGGATAACACCGGTTAGGTGTGGGTTTCGTCTGGGTTATGCCCGCATCAGGCTCATGATTTTGCCTTCTTCGGATACTTGTTGGCCAGATCCTGGGTTTTTTTCGTGTTTGAATCACGTAGTAATGTGGTAACACACTGAAGCAGTCAATTAAACCTGGTTTCGATCAATATTCTAGAGGATAACACCGGTTAGGTCTGGGTTAGGTCTGGGTTATGCCCGCATCTGGCTCATGATTTGACCTTCTTCGCAAACTTGTTGGCCAGATCCTGGGTTTTTTTTCGTGTTTGAATCACGTAGTAATGTGGTAACACACTGAAGCAGTCAATTAAACCTGGTTTCGATCTATATTTTAGAGGATAACACCGGTTAGGTCTGGGTTAGGTCTGGGTTATGCCCGCATCTGGCTTATACTTTCGCCTTTTTCGCAAACTTGTTGGCTAGATCCTGGGTTTTTTTCGGGTATGAATCTCGTAGTAATGTGGTACCACACAGAAGCAGTCCATTAAACGTGGATTCGGACAGTATTTTAGCGGATAACACCGGTTAGGTCTGGGTTTCGTCTGGGTTATGCCCGCATTTGGCTAATGAATTTGCCTTCTTCACATATTTGTTGGCCAGATCCTGGGTTTTTTTCGTGTTTGAATCACGTAGTAATGTGGTATCACACTGAAGCAGTCAATTAAACCTGGTTTCGATCAATATTTTAGAGGATAACACCGGTTAGGTCTGGGATATGCGCGCATCTGGGTTATACTTTCGCCTTTTTCGCAAACTTGTTGGATAGATCCTGGGTTTTTTTCGGGTTTGAATCACGTAGTAATGTGGTACCACACAGAAACAGTCCATTAAACCTGGATTCGGACAGTATTTTAGCCGATAACACCGGTTAGGTCTGGGTATCGTCTAGGTTCTGCCCGCATCTGGCTCTTGATTTTGCCTTCTTCGCATACTTGTTGGCCAGATCCTGGGATTTTTTTCGTGTTTGAATCACGTAGTAATGTGGTAACACACTGTAGCAGTCACTTAAACCTGGATTCGATCAATGTTTTAGAGGATAACACCGGCTAGGTCTGGGTTAGGTCTGGGATATGCGCGCATCTGGCTTATACTTTCGCCTTTTTCGCAAACTTTTTGGCTAGATCCTGGGTTTTTTTCGGGCTTGAATCACGTAGTAATGTGGCAACTCACTGAAGCAGTCAATTAAACCTGCTTTCGATCAATATTTTAGATGATAACACCGGTTAGGTCTGGGTTAGGTCTGGGATATGCGCGCATCTGGCTTATACTTTCGCCTTTTTCGCAAACTTGTTGGCCAGATCCTGGGTTTTTTTCGTGTTTGAATCACGTAGTAATGTGGTAACACACTGAAGCAGTCAACTAAACCTGGTTTCGATCGATATTTTAGAGGATAACACCGGTTAGGTCTGGGTTAGGTCTGGGATATGCGCGCATCTGGCTTATACTTTCGCCTTTTTCGCAATCTTGTTGGCCAGATCCTGGGTTTTTTTCGTGTTTCAATCACGTAGTAATGTGGTACAACACTGAAGCAGTCAATTAAACCTGGTTTCGATCAATATTTTAGAGGATAACACCGGTTAGGTCTGGGTTAGGTCTGGGATATGACCGCATCTGGCTCATGATTTGGCCTTCTTCGCATACTTGTTCGCCAGATCCTGGGGTTTTTTCGTGTTTGAATCACGTAGTAATGTGGTACAACACTGAAGCAGTCAATTAAACCTGGTTTCGATCAATATTTTAGAGGTTAACACCGGTTAGGTCTGGGATATGCGCGCATCTGGCTTATACTTTCGCCTTTTTCGCAAACTTGTTGGCTAGATCCTGGGTTTTTTTCGGGTTTGAATCTCGTAGTAATGTGGTACCACACAGAAACAGTCCATCAAACCTGGTTTCAGACAGTATATTAGAGGATAACACCGGTTAGGTGTGGGTTTCGTCTGGGTTATGCCCGCATCAGGCTTATACTTTCGCCTTTTTCGCAAACTTGTTGGCTAGATCCTGGGTTTTTTCGTCTTTGAATCACGTAGTAATGTGGTAACACACTGAAGCAGTCAATTAAACCTGGTTTCGACCTATATTTTAGAGGATAACACCGGTTAGGTCTGGGTTTGGTCTGGGATATGCGCGCGTCTGGCTTATACTTTCGCCTTTTTCGCAAACTTGTTGGCTAGATCCTGGGGTTTTTCGTCTTTGAATCACGTAGTAATGTGGTGCCACACAGAAACAGTCCATTAAACCTGGTTTCAGACAGTATTTTAGAGGATAACACCGGTTAGGTATGGGTTTCGTCTGGGTTATGCCCGCATCAGGCTCATGATTTTGCATTCTTCGCATACTTGTTGGCCAGATCCTGGGTTTTTTTCGTGTTTGAATCACGTAGTAATGTGGTAACACACTGAAGCAGTCAATTAAACCTGGTTTCGATCAATATTCTAGAGGATAACACCGGTTAGGTCTGGGTTAGGTCTGGGTTATGCCCGCATCTGGCTCATGATTTGACATTCTTCGCATACTTGTTGGCCAGATCCTGGGTTTTTTTCGTGTTTGAATCACGTAGTAATGTGGTAACACACTGAAGCAGTCAATTAAACCTGGTTTCGATCAATGTTTCAGAGGATAACAACGGTTAGGTCTGGGTTAGGTTTGGGTTATGCCCGCATCTGGCTCATGATTTGGCCTTCTTCGCATACTTGTTGGCCAGATCCTGGGTCTTTTCGTGTGTGAATCACGTAGTAATGTGGTAACACACTGAAGCAGTCAATTAAACCTGGTTTCGACCAATATTTTAATGGATAACACCGGTTAGGTCTGGGTTAGGTCTGGGATATGCGCGCATCTGGCTTATACTTTCGTCTTTTTCGCAAACTTGTTGGCCAGATCTTGGGTTTTTTTCGTGTGTGAATCACGTAGTAATGTGGTAACACACTGAAGCAGTCAATTAAACCTGGTTTCGACCAATATTTTAAAGGATAACACCGGTTAGGTCTGGGTTAGGTCTGGGATATGCGCGCATCTGGCTTATACTTTCGTCTTTTTCGCAAACTTGTTGGCCAGATCTTGGGTTTTTTTCGTGTGTGAATCACGTAGTAATGTGGTAACACACTGAAGCAGTCAATTAAACCTGGTTTCGATCAATATTTTAGAGGATAACACCGGTTAGGTCTGGGTTTCGTCTGGGTTATGCCCGCATCAGGCTCATGATTTTGCCTTCTTCGCATACTTGTTGGCCAGATCCTGGGTTTTTTTCGTGTTTGAATCACGTAGTAATGTGGTAACACACTGAAGCAGTCAATTAAACCTGGTTTCGATCAATATTTTAGAGGATAACACCGGTTAGGTCTGGGTTAGGTCTGGGATATGCGCGCAACTGGCTTATACTTTCGCCTTTTTCGCAAACTTGTTGGCCAGATCTTGGGTTTTTTTTCGTGTGTGAATCACGTAGTAATGTGGTAACACACTGAAGCAGTCAATTAAACCTGGTTTCGACCAATATTTTAAAGGATAACACCGGTTAGGTCTGGGTTAGGTCTGGTATATGCGCGCATCTAGCTTATACTTTCGTCTTTTTCGCAAAATTGCTGGCCAGAGCCTGGGTTTTTTTCGGGTTTGAATCACGTAGTAATGTGGCACAACACTGAAGCAGTCAATTAAAACTGGTTACGATCAATATTTTAGAGGATTACATCGGTTAGGTCTGGGATATTCGCTCATCTGGCTTATACTTTCGCCTTTTTCGCAAACTTATTGGCCAGATCCTGGGTTTTTTCGTGTTTGAAACACGTAGTAATGTGGTACAACACTGAAGCAGTCAATTAAACTTGATTTCGATCAATATTTTAGTGGATAACACCGGTTAGGTCTGGGATATGCGCGCATCTGGCTTATACTTTCGCCATTTTCGCAAACTTGTTGGCTAGATCCTGGGTTTTTTTCGGGTTTGAATCACGTAGTAATGTGGTACCACACAGAAACAGACCAATAAACCCGGATTCGATCAATGTTTTAGGTGGATAACACCGGTTAGGTCTGGGTTAGGTCTGGGATATGCGCGCATCTGGCTTATACTTTCGCCTTTTTCGCAAACTTGTTGCCTAGATCCTGGGTTTTTTCGGGTTTGAATCACGTAGTAATGTGGTACCACACAGAAGCAGTCCAATAAACCTGGATTCAGACAGTATTTTAGAGGATAACACCGGTTAGGTCTGGGTTTCGTCTGGGTTATGCCCGCATCTGGCTCATGATTTTGCCTTCTTCGCATACTTGTTGGCCAGATCCTGTGTTTTTTTCGTGTTTGAATCACGTAGTAATGTGGTACAACACTGAAGCAGTCAATTAAACCTGGTTTCGATCAATGATTTAGACGATAACACCGGTTAGGTCTGGGTTAGGTCTGGGATATGCGCGCATCTGGCTTATACTTTCGCCTTTTTCGCAAACTTGTTGGCTAGATCCTGGGTTTTTTTCGGGTTTGAATCAGGTAGTAATGTGGTTCCACACAGAAACAGTCCATTAAACCTGGATTCGGACAGTATTTTAGAGGATAACACCGGTTAGATCTGGGTTAGGTCTGGGTTATACCAGCATCTGGCTCATGATTTCGCCTTTTTCGCAAACTTGTTGGCCAGATCCTGGGTTTTTTTCGTGTTTGAATCACGTAGTAATGTGGTAACACACTGAAGCAGTCAATTAAACCTGGTTTCGATCAATATTTTAGAGGATAACACCGGTTAGGTCTGGGTTAGGTCTGGGTTATGCCCGCATCTGGCTTATACTTTCGCCTTTTTCGCAAACTTGTTGGCTAGATCCTGGGTTTTTTTCGGGTTTGAATCTCGTAGTAATGTGGTACCACACAGAAGCAGTCCATTAAACCTGGATTCGGACAGTATTATAGCGGATAACACCGGTTAGGTCTGGGTTTCGTCTGGGTTATGCCCGCATATGGCTAATGAATTTGCCTTCTTCGCATACTTGTTGGCCACATCCTGGGTTTTTTTCGTGTTTGAATCACGTAGTAATGTGGTAACACACTGAAGCAGTCACTTAAACCTGGTTTCGATCGATGTTTTAGAGGATAACACCGGTTAGGTCTGGGTTAGGTCTGGGTTATGCGCGCATCTGACTTATACTTTCGCCTTTTTCGCAAACTTGTTGGCTAGATTCTGGGTTTATTTCGGGTTTGAATCACGTAGTAATGTGGTAACACACTGAAGCAGTCAACTAAACCTGGTTTCGATCAATATTCTAGAGGATAACACCGGTTAGGTCTGGGTTAGGTCTGGTTTATGCCCGCATCTGGCTCATGATTTGGCCTTCTTCGCATACTTGTTCGCCAGATCCTGGGTTTTTTTCGTGTTTGAATCACGTAGTAATGTGGTACAACACTGAAGCAGTCAATTAAACCTGGTTTCGATCAATATTTTAGAGGATAACACCGGTTAGGTCTGGGATATGCGCGCATCAGGCTTATACTTTCGCCTTTTTCGCAAACTTGTTGGCTAGATCCTGGGTTTTTTTCGGGTTTGAATCTCGTAGTAATGTGGTACCACACAGAAACAGTCCATTAAACCTGGTTTGAGACAGTATTTTAGAGGATAACACCGGTTAGGTATGGGTTTCGTCTGGGTTATGCCCGCATCTGGCTCATGATTTGACCTTCTTCGCATACTTGTTCGCCAGATCCTGGGTTTTTTTCGTGTTTGAATCACGTAGTAATATGGTAACACACTGAAGCAGTCAATTATACCTGGTTTCGATCAATGTTTCAGAGGATAACACCGGTTAGGTCTGGGTTAAGTCTGGGATATGCGCCCATCTGGCTTATACTTTCGCCTTCTTCGCAAACTTGTTGGCCAGATCCTGGGTTTTTTTCGTGTTTGAATCACGTAGTAATGTGGTAACACACTGAAGCAGTCAATTAAACCTGGTTTCGATCAATATTTTAGAGGATAACACCGGTTAGGTCTGGGTTAGGTCTGGGTTATGCCTGGCAGTAAAAAGAAGGGTGGTGTCCAGGTTCCGGCGGCCAAACTGCCGAGGCTGCCGAAGAATGCGGCAGTCTCGGTGACCGCCGCCTCCGGACGAGAAGGAGATTTGGGCCCCCTCCTCAATAGGGTGATGCCCGAGATTTGCAAAGATCTCGGGCTCACCGGGATGCGCCCCACCAGGGCAGTTACCGGGGCGCTATTGCTAGCGATCCCCGGTGAGAAGGGGAAAGAAAAGGCGACCGCCCTGAGGGCGCGTCTTGAGGGGGCCCTCCAGGTCGAGGGTGTTCGGGTGGCTTGCCCCCAAAAACAGGCCGAGTTAAGGGTGTCCGGCCTGTCGGAGGCAGCCACCCAGCAGGCTGTCAGGGAGGCCCTTGCCACAGCCGGGGGTTGCGGCGCTGCGGAGGTAAACGTTGGTGACCTCCGCCGGGACAGCTCGGGCATGTTTACTGCCTGGGCCCGCTGTCCCCTTCGCGCCGCAACCAAGCTCGCGAAGTCCGGCCGATTAATGGTCGGCTTCTTCGAGGCCCGGCTGGCAGTACTCGCAGCGAGGCCGCTGCAGTGCCACCGCTGCCTGGAGTTCGGACATGTCCGGCAGCGGTGCACCAGCACTGTCGATCGCAGCGGCCTCTGTTACCGCTGCGGAGGGGCCTCCCACACCGCACGAGAGTGCACGGCCGCCCCTAAATGCCCCCTTTGTGTGGGCTTGGGGCGGCCAGCGGATCACCGCATGGGTGGGGCGGCGTGCCGTCCCCCCAAACGCAAGGGGAAGAAGGCGAAAGGGTCGAGTGTGACCCCACCCACGGTGCCGGCTGGTGTTGAGCCGGCGCCGGTGCCCGTCGCGATGGAGGTCCAAGGGGCGGCTTGTACCCAGCCGTCCCCAGCTGTGGTGTCGGGTGCTATACCCGCCCCAGCCTCTGTTGTGACGGGAGGGGTGGTGGTGGCGGGAGTGACCGCCCCGCAGACAGTGACGGAGATGATGGAGGTGGATGTGGCGCCTTGCGACTCGGCGCCCACCACCTCCACGAAGTCGGAATGCATTTTGTCCGGGGGTGGCCCTGCAGAGTCCCCACTCCAATCGACATCCCAGCCGCCGTGCGGGTCAGAGCCCCTTAGTCGGGGGGTGATGGCCTCGTACGGCGGCAAAGATCCGGGGCGCACAGAGGCGTCCATAAGCACTGGAAGGGGAGGCCTGGAGGAGGCCGCGGGTGAGACCCGATAATGTCTCAACGCCTCCTCCAGGTAAATTTGAACCACTGCCGGGGGGCTCAGGATCTCATGCTCCAAACCCTCCGGCAGTGGAACATCGGGATGGCCGTGATCGCCGAGCCCTACCGTGTCCCCAAACACCCCGCTTGGGTGGGGGACCTTAACGGGGTCTCGGCGATCACCTGGCAGTACGGGCGCGGCACGTTGCCGTGCCCCGTAGTGGGGAGGGGCCACGGTTTTGTGGCGGTGAAGTGGGGGGAACTCGTGGTTGCCGGGTGTTACGCGTCGCCCGCTATGGGCCTCAGCGAATTTGAGGCGTACCTCGACGAGGTGGGGAGATGCATCTCCCCACATCTCGCCAGTGGGGTACTCGTCCTGGGCGATTTTAATGCCCACGCTGCAGCCTGGGGCTGCCCCAGGACGACCGTGAAGGGCGACGCGATGCTCGAATGGGCGGCGGGTCACGGCCTCGTAGTTTTGAATCAAGGGGCCGTGAGCACGTGCGTGCACGCGCGGGGCGAGTCGATCGTCGATATATCGTTGGGGAGCCCCGCCATAGCACGCCGTGTGTCCGACTGGAGGGTCGCGGAAGAGGTGGCCACGTTAAGCGACCACCTCTACATTACGTTTTCCGTATCCGCGACCCCCGGCTTAAATGGACCCCGCCAACCGGACAGGGATGCACACCCGGCGCCACGCTGGTCCGCCAAGAGGCTGGACCCGGACGCCCTTGCGATGGCAGCCTCCGTTGTGGCATGGCAGGAGATGCCACGCCGGACCCTCGGCAATCCATCTGCCGGGGCGCGTTGGTTCCGGGAGACTATGACGTCGTTGTGTGACGCAGTCATGCCCCGGGCCACCGCCCCGAGCCGAGGGGGGTCCGTGTACTGGTGGTCGGGCGAGATCGAGGATTTACGCACTCGGTGCGTTGTCGCCCGACGCCGGTACACCCGCGCCAGGAGACGGCGCGGGGCGACGGAGGCAGAGGTGGTGGGGTTGCGCGGGGAATTTTCCCTGGCGCGAAGAACCCTCCGCCGGGCCATCGCGACCGCGAAAGCCCAAGCATGGACGGAGCTCCTCGGGTCTCTGGATGCAAATCCATGGGGGCGCCCTTATCATATGGTCGTAGGGAAGATGCGATCATGGGCGCCCCCGATCACAGAGAGCCTCGACCCCCAGCTGCTCGGGGAAACTATGCGCGTCCTCTTCCCCGCTGGGGGAGAGGCGTTCCTGCATCCCCCCGAGCCACAGCCGGATCACCCGCCTTGGTGGTCCGACGAACTGGGGGTCTCCGAGGAGGAGCTAGCTAGGGCCGTCCGGAGAATGGCTGCCAAGAAGACGGCGCCAGGACCGGACGGCATACCCGGCCAGGCCTGGGCAGTAGCGGTGGGCGTTTTGGGTGGCGGGTTGATACGCGTCTTCGACGCGTGCCTCCAGACCGGTCAGTTCCCCCCCATATGGAAGGTGGCGAGGTTGGTCCTCCTCCACAAGCCAGGGAAGCCCGCGGATTCTCCATCCGCGTTCCGACCCATTTGTCTGTTGGACGAGGCTGGGAAACTCCTCGAGCGGGTCATTGTATCCCGTCTCGAGGGGCATCTGTCCCGCGTCGGCCCTGATCTGGCCGACCGACAGTTCGGCTTTCGCCGGGGCCGCTCCACTGTCGACGCCATAGCGACCGTGCGGACCCTGGCGGAATCGGCAGTCTCCCGGGGGGGTGTGGCGTTGGCAGTCTCGTTGGACATAGCCAACGCCTTTAACACCGTCTCCTGGGGGGCGATAGGTCGGGCACTCCAGTACCACCGGGTGCCCGCCTATCTGTGTCGACTGATCGGGGACTATCTGCGGGGCAGGGTAGTCCAATATCCGGGTCGGAACGGGATGGAGCAGAGAGCGGTGCACCGCGGCGTTCCACAGGGGTCGGTCCTCGGGCCGCTCCTGTGGAACTTGGCGTATGACGCGGTGCTGCGGGCTGACCTCCCCGTCGGCGTGTCGTTGGTTTGTTATGCCGACGACACCCTGGTGATAGCCGGCGGGGATACGTGGTGGAGGGCCGTGGCCCTCGCGGAGGAAGGGACGGCACGAGTCGTCGCCGAGATAGAGCGTCTGGGGTTGCGCGTGGCACCCCAAAAGACCGAGGCCATCTGGCTGTGTAACGTCAGTGGTCGAGGGGTGCCGCGCCAGGCGTCTCTACGGGTGGGTGGAGCCCAAGTCGGGGTGGGGCGCCGGATGAAGTACCTGGGCCTCACCCTCGACAGCTACTGGCGGTTCGGGCATCATTTGGAAGGGTTGGGTCCCCGTATTGAAAGGGCAGCGGCCGCGTTAGGTCGCATAATGCCCAATCTCGGGGGACCCAACATGGCGGCACGGCGGCTGTATTTGGGAGTCGTCCGGTCCATGGCGCTTTATGGCGCGCCTATATGGGCCGGCGGTCTGATGGCCAATCGGCGGGGTGCATTTGTACTCCGTCGGTTACAGAGGTTGGTCGCCATCAGAGTCGTGCGGGGTTATCGCACGATCTCCTACACAGCCGCCACCTTGCTGGCGGGTTCCGCACCGTTTCACCTGCTGGCGAAAATGGACGCAGAGGTCTATCAAAACCTCTGCGACCTTCGCCAGCGGGGTGTGGACCCGCACGGCGAGGAGGCCGCCAGGGCCCGAAGCCAGGCGTGGCGACGCGTCTATAGTCGGTGGCTGGTCTGGTTATCCAAGCCAGACCAGCGGGATGATCGCGTCGCCGCGGCGGTCCGCCCAGAGTTTTATGCCTGGGTGGGCCGTAGCTGGGGTACGCCCACCTACCGCCTGACACAGGTACTGACCGGACACGGTTGCTTCGGTCGGTACCTGCATCGGATAGGGCGGGAGGCGACGGCTGCGTGCCATCATTGCAGGGGAAGGGAGGACACCGCGCAGCACACGCTGCAGTTTTGCCCGGCGTGGGCAGCGCAGCGCGGTGTCCTTATTAGAGCGATTGGAGCGGACCTCTCGCTGCCGGCCGTCATTCGTGCGATGGTCGGCAGTAAGGAGGCGTGGGCGGCCATGGCCTTGTTTTGTGAAGAGGTCATGGCCGCGAAGGAGGACGCCGAAAGGGCGCGAGAGGAGGTGGGGGGCAGGCGGCGACGCCGACCGTAAGACCCTCCACCGCTCCCCGTGGCAGGGGGAGCGCGAAGGGGTCGGTGATGGTGTTTGTGGTGCGACGTGAGGGACTTTATCCCCTCATTCCCCCTCGCACCCAGCCCATCACCGGACCGGGGGCCCGTGGTAGGGGCCCCGTCTAGCGGGGGCGGCAGTGTTAGCCGGCCCCGCAGCCGTGGTCGCGATCGGGTGGGGGCCCGGTCGCGGCTAGTAGCAACGGCGCGAGTGGGGGCGACGTCGCGTGTGACCGCGCGGCGTCGCCGGGGGGCAATCAGTTTAGTTTGCCCCCCATTGGGGGAGGAGGATCGCTTCTCCTCCCCCGGGAAGGGCCCGTAGTAGGGTGTTGCGCCAACGGGGAGAGCCACGGTAGTATCGCTAGTTTGGTTCCCGTGACTCTCCCCAGATAAAGGGCGCAGGCGGTCACCGTGGTGTTTTAGCCGGTAAGAGTCCGGCACTACCCCGGCCTCCCCCCCAGGGAGCCGGGGTGTCCATGAGGATTTCACCACGTTAAAAAAAAAAAAAAAAAAAAAAAAAAGGTCTGGGTTATGCCCGCATCTGGCTTATACTTTCGCCTTTTTCGCAAACTTGTTGGCTAGATCCTGGGTTTTTTTCGGGTTTGAATCTCGTAGTAATGTGGTACCACACAGAAGCAGTCCATTAAACCTGGATTCGGACAGTATTTTAGCGGATAACACCGGTTAGGTCTGGGTTTCGTCTGGGTTATGCCCGCATATGGCTAATGAATTTGCCTTCTTCGCATACTTGTTGGCCAGATCCTGGGTTTTTTTCGTGTTTGAATCACGTAGTAATGTGGTAACACACTGAAGCAGTCACTTAAACCTGGTTTCGATCGATGTTTTAGAGGATAACACCGGTTAGGTCTGGGTTAGGTCTGGGATATGCGCCCATCTGGCTTATACTTTCGCCTTTTTCGCAAACTTGTTGGCCAGATCCTGGGTTTTTTTCGTGTTTGGATCACGTAGTAATGTGGTACCACATTGAAGCAGTCAATTAAACCTGGTTTCGATCAATATTTTAGAGGATAACACCGGTTAGGTCTGGGTTAGGTCTGGGTTATGCGCGCATCTGACTTATACTTTCGCCTTTTTCGCAAACTTGTTGGCTAGATTCTGGGTTTATTTCGGGTTTGAATCACGTAGTAATGTGGTAACACACTGAAGCAGTCAACTAAACCTGGTTTCGATCAATATTCTAGAGGATAACACCGGTTAGGTCTGGGTTAGGTCTGGTTTATGCCCGCATCTGGCTCATGATTTGACCTTCTTCGCAAACTTGTTGGCCAGATCCTGGGTTTTTTTTCGTGTTTGAATCACGTAGTAATGTGGTACCACACTGAAGCAGTCAATTAAACCTGGTTTCGATCAATATTTTAGAGGATAACACCGGTTAGGTCTGGGTTAGGTCTGGGATATGACCGCATCTGGCTCATGATTTGGCCTTCTTCGCATACTTGTTCGCCAGATCCTGGGTTTTTTTCGTGTTTGAATCACGTAGTAATGTGGTACAACACTGAAGCAGTCAATTAAACCTGGTTTCGATCAATATTTTAGAGGATAACACCGGTTAGGTCTGGGATATGCGCGCAACTGGCTTATACTTTCGCCTTTTTCGCAAACTTGTTGGCTAGATCCTGGGTTTTTTTCGGGTTTGAATCTCGTAGTAATGTGGTACCACACAGAAACAGTCCATTAAACCTGGTTTCAGACAGTATTTTAGAGGATAACACCGGTTAGGTGTGGGTTTCGTCTGGGTTATGCCCGCATCAGGCTCATGATTTTGCCTTCTTCGGATACTTGTTGGCCAGATCCTGGATTTTTTTCGTGTTTGAATCACGTAGTAATGTGGTAACACACTGAAGCAGTCAATTAAACCTGGTTTCGATCAATATTCTAGAGGATAACACCGGTTAGGTCTGGGTTAGGTCTGGGTTATGCCCGCATCTGGCTCATGATTTGACCTTCTTCGCAAACTTGTTGGCCAGATCCTGGGTTTTTTTTCGTGTTTGAATCACGTAGTAATGTGGTAACACACTGAAGCAGTCAATTAAACCTGGTTTCGATCTATATTTTAGAGGATAACACCGGTTAGGTCTGGGTTAGGTCTGGGTTATGCCCGCATCTGGCTTATACTTTCGCCTTTTTCGCAAACTTGTTGGCTAGATCCTGGGTTTTTTTCGGGTATGAATCTCGTAGTAATGTGGTACCACACAGAAGCAGTCCATTAAACGTGGATTCGGACAGTATTTTAGCGGATAACACCGGTTAGGTCTGGGTTTCGTCTGGGTTATGCCCGCATTTGGCTAATGAATTTGCCTTCTTCACATATTTGTTGGCCAGATCCTGGGTTTTTTTCGTGTTTGAATCACGTAGTAATGTGGTATCACACTGAAGCAGTCAATTAAACCTGGTTTCGATCAATATTTTAGAGGATAACACCGGTTAGGTCTGGGATATGCGCGCATCTGGGTTATACTTTCGCCTTTTTCGCAAACTTGTTGGATAGATCCTGGGTTTTTTTCGGGTTTGAATCACGTAGTAATGTGGTACCACACAGAAACAGTCCATTAAACCTGGATTCGGACAGTATTTTAGCCGATAACACCGGTTAGGTCTGGGTATCGTCTAGGTTCTGCCCGCATCTGGCTCTTGATTTTGCCTTCTTCGCATACTTGTTGGCCAGATCCTGGGATTTTTTTCGTGTTTGAATCACGTAGTAATGTGGTAACACACTGTAGCAGTCACTTAAACCTGGATTCGATCAATGTTTTAGAGGATAACACCGGCTAGGTCTGGGTTAGGTCTGGGATATGCGCGCATCTGGCTTATACTTTCGCCTTTTTCGCAAACTTTTTGGCTAGATCCTGGGTTTTTTTCGGGCTTGAATCACGTAGTAATGTGGCAACTCACTGAAGCAGTCAATTAAACCTGCTTTCGATCAATATTTTAGATGATAACACCGGTTAGGTCTGGGTTAGGTCTGGGATATGCGCGCATCTGGCTTATACTTTCGCCTTTTTCGCAAACTTGTTGGCCAGATCCTGGGTTTTTTTCGTGTTTGAATCACGTAGTAATGTGGTAACACACTGAAGCAGTCAACTAAACCTGGTTTCGATCGATATTTTAGAGGATAACACCGGTTAGGTCTGGGTTAGGTCTGGGATATGCGCGCATCTGGCTTATACTTTCGCCTTTTTCGCAATCTTGTTGGCCAGATCCTGGGTTTTTTTCGTGTTTCAATCACGTAGTAATGTGGTACAACACTGAAGCAGTCAATTAAACCTGGTTTCGATCAATATTTTAGAGGATAACACCGGTTAGGTCTGGGTTAGGTCTGGGATATGACCGCATCTGGCTCATGATTTGGCCTTCTTCGCATACTTGTTCGCCAGATCCTGGGGTTTTTTCGTGTTTGAATCACGTAGTAATGTGGTACAACACTGAAGCAGTCAATTAAACCTGGTTTCGATCAATATTTTAGAGGTTAACACCGGTTAGGTCTGGGATATGCGCGCATCTGGCTTATACTTTCGCCTTTTTCGCAAACTTGTTGGCTAGATCCTGGGTTTTTTTCGGGTTTGAATCTCGTAGTAATGTGGTACCACACAGAAACAGTCCATCAAACCTGGTTTCAGACAGTATATTAGAGGATAACACCGGTTAGGTGTGGGTTTCGTCTGGGTTATGCCCGCATCAGGCTTATACTTTCGCCTTTTTCGCAAACTTGTTGGCTAGATCCTGGGTTTTTTCGTCTTTGAATCACGTAGTAATGTGGTAACACACTGAAGCAGTCAATTAAACCTGGTTTCGACCTATATTTTAGAGGATAACACCGGTTAGGTCTGGGTTTGGTCTGGGATATGCGCGCGTCTGGCTTATACTTTCGCCTTTTTCGCAAACTTGTTGGCTAGATCCTGGGGTTTTTCGTCTTTGAATCACGTAGTAATGTGGTGCCACACAGAAACAGTCCATTAAACCTGGTTTCAGACAGTATTTTAGAGGATAACACCGGTTAGGTCTGGGTTAGGTTTGGGTTATGCCCGCATCTGGCTCATGATTTGGCCTTCTTCGCATACTTGTTGGCCAGATCCTGGGTCTTTTCGTGTGTGAATCACGTAGTAATGTGGTAACACACTGAAGCAGTCAATTAAACCTGGTTTCGACCAATATTTTAATGGATAACACCGGTTAGGTCTGGGTTAGATCTGGGATATGCGCGCATCTGGCTTATACTTTCGTCTTTTTCGCAAACTTGTTGGCCAGATCTTGGGTTTTTTTCGTGTGTGAATCACGTAGTAATGTGGTAACACACTGAAGCAGTCAATTAAACCTGGTTTCGACCAATATTTTAAAGGATAACACCGGTTAGGTCTGGGTTAGGTCTGGGATATGCGCGCATCTGGCTTATACTTTCGTCTTTTTCGCAAACTTGTTGGCCAGATCTTGGGTTTTTTTCGTGTGTGAATCACGTAGTAATGTGGTAACACACTGAAGCAGTCAATTAAACCTGGTTTCGATCAATATTTTAGAGGATAACACCGGTTAGGTCTGGGTTTCGTCTGGGTTATGCCCGCATCAGGCTCATGATTTTGCCTTCTTCGCATACTTGTTGGCCAGATCCTGGGTTTTTTTCGTGTTTGAATCACGTAGTAATGTGGTAACACACTGAAGCAGTCAATTAAACCTGGTTTCGATCAATATTTTAGAGGATAACACCGGTTAGGTCTGGGTTAGGTCTGGGATATGCGCGCAACTGGCTTATACTTTCGCCTTTTTCGCAAACTTGTTGGCCAGATCTTGGGTTTTTTTTCGTGTGTGAATCACGTAGTAATGTGGTAACACACTGAAGCAGTCAATTAAACCTGGTTTCGACCAATATTTTAAAGGATAACACCGGTTAGGTCTGGGTTAGGTCTGGTATATGCGCGCATCTAGCTTATACTTTCGTCTTTTTCGCAAAATTGCTGGCCAGAGCCTGGGTTTTTTTCGGGTTTGAATCACGTAGTAATGTGGCACAACACTGAAGCAGTCAATTAAAACTGGTTACGATCAATATTTTAGAGGATTACATCGGTTAGGTCTGGGATATTCGCTCATCTGGCTTATACTTTCGCCTTTTTCGCAAACTTATTGGCCAGATCCTGGGTTTTTTCGTGTTTGAAACACGTAGTAATGTGGTACAACACTGAAGCAGTCAATTAAACTTGATTTCGATCAATATTTTAGTGGATAACACCGGTTAGGTCTGGGATATGCGCGCATCTGGCTTATACTTTCGCCATTTTCGCAAACTTGTTGGCTAGATCCTGGGTTTTTTTCGGGTTTGAATCACGTAGTAATGTGGTACCACACAGAAACAGACCAATAAACCCGGATTCGATCAATGTTTTAGGTGGATAACACCGGTTAGGTCTGGGTTAGGTCTGGGATATGCGCGCATCTGGCTTATACTTTCGCCTTTTTCGCAAACTTGTTGCCTAGATCCTGGGTTTTTTCGGGTTTGAATCACGTAGTAATGTGGTACCACACAGAAGCAGTCCAATAAACCTGGATTCAGACAGTATTTTAGAGGATAACACCGGTTAGGTCTGGGTTTCGTCTGGGTTATGCCCGCATCTGGCTCATGATTTTGCCTTCTTCGCATACTTGTTGGCCAGATCCTGTGTTTTTTTCGTGTTTGAATCACGTAGTAATGTGGTACAACACTGAAGCAGTCAATTAAACCTGGTTTCGATCAATGATTTAGACGATAACACCGGTTAGGTCTGGGTTAGGTCTGGGATATGCGCGCATCTAGCTTATACTTTCGCCTTTTTCGCAAACCTGTTGACTAGATCCTGGGTTTTTTCGGGTTTGAATCACGTAGTAATGTGGTACCACACAGAAGCAGTCCAATAAACCTGGTTTCGATCAATATTTTAGAGGATAACACCGGTTAGATCTGGGTTAGGTCTGGGTTATACCAGCATCTGGCTCATGATTTCGCCTTTTTCGCAAACTTGTTGGCTAGATCCTGGGTTTTTTTCGGGTTTGAATCACGTAGTAATGTGGTACCACACAGAAACAGTCAATTAAACCTGGTTTCGATCAATATTTTAGAGGATAACACCGGTTAGGTCTGGGATATGCGCGCATCTGGCTTATACTTTCGCCTTTTTCGCAAACTTGTTGGCCAGATCTTGGGTTTTTTTCGTGTTTGAATCACGCAGTAATGTGGTAACACACGGAAGCAGTCAATTAAACCTGGTTTCGATCAATATTTTAGAGGATAACACCGGTTAGGTCTGGGATATGCGCGCATCTGGCTTATACTTTTGCCTTCCTCGCATACTTGTTGGCCAGATCCTGGGTTTTTTTCGTGTTTGAATCACGTAGTAATGTGGTAACACACTGAGGCAGTCATTTAAACCTGGTTTCGATCAATATTTTAGAGGATAACACCGGTTAGGTCTGGGATATGCGCGCATCTGTCTTATACTTTCGCCTTTTTCGCAAACTTGTTGGCTAGATCCTGGGTTTTTTTCGGGTTTGAATCCCGTAGTAATGTGGTACCACACAGAAACAGTCCATTAAACCTGGTTACGGACAGTATTTTAGAGGATAACACCGGTTAGGTCTGGGTTTCGTCTGGGTTATGCCCGCATCCGGCTCATGATTTTGCCTTCTTCGCATACTTGTTGGCCAGATCCTGGGTTTTTTTCGTGTTTGAATCACGTAGTAACGTGGTACAACACTGAAGCAGTCAATTAAACCTGGTTTCGATCAATATTTTAGAGGATAACACCGGTTACGTCTGGGATACGCGCGCATCTGGCTCATACTTTTGCCCTTTTCGCAAACTTCTTGGCCAGATCCTGGGTTTTTTTCGTCTTTGAATCACGTAGTAATGTGGTAACACACTGAAGCAGTCAATTAAACCTGGTTTCGATCAATATTTTAGAGGATAACACCGGTTAGATCTGGGTTAGGTCTGGGTTATACCAGCATCTGGCTCATGATTTCGCCTTTTTCGCAAACTTGTTGGCTAGATCCTGGGTTTTTTTCGGGTTTGAATCACGTAGTAATGTGTTACCACACAGAAACAGTCCATTAAACCTGGTTTCGATCTATATTTTAGAGGATAACACCGGTTAGGTCGGGGTTAGGTCTGGGATATGCGCGCATCTGGCTTATACTTTCGCCTTTTTCGCAAACTTGTTGGCTAGATCCTGGGTTTTTTTCGGGTTTGAATCAGGTAGTAATGTGGTTCCACACAGAAACAGTCCATTAAACCTGGATTCGGACAGTATTTTAGCGGATAACACCGGTTAGGTCTGGGTTAGGTCTGGGATATGCGCGCATCTGGCTTATACTTTCGCCTTTTTCGCAAACTTCTTGGCCAGATCCTGGGTTTTTTTCGTGTTTGAATCACGTAGTAATGTGGTACAACACTGAAGCAGTCAATTAAACCTGGTTTCGATCAATATTTTAGAGGATAACACCGGTTAGATCTGGGTTAGGTCTGGGTTATACCAGCATCTGGCTCATGATTTCGCCTTTTTCGCAAACTTGTTGGCCAGATCCTGGGTTTTTTTCGTGTTTGAATCACGTAGTAATGTGGTAACACACTGAAGCAGTCAATTAAACCTGGTTTCGATCAATATTTTAGAGGATAACACCGGTTAGGTCTGGGTTAGGTCTGGGTTATGCCCGCATCTGGCTTATACTTTCGCCTTTTTCGCAAACTTGTTGGCTAGATCCTGGGTTTTTTTCGGGTTTGAATCTCGTAGTAATGTGGTACCACACAGAAGCAGTCCATTAAACCTGGATTCGGACAGTATTATAGCGGATAACACCGGTTAGGTCTGGGTTTCGTCTGGGTTATGCCCGCATATGGCTAATGAATTTGCCTTCTTCGCATACTTGTTGGCCACATCCTGGGTTTTTTTCGTGTTTGAATCACGTAGTAATGTGGTAACACACTGAAGCAGTCACTTAAACCTGGTTTCGATCGATGTTTTAGAGGATAACACCGGTTAGGTCTGGGTTAGGTCTGGGTTATGCGCGCATCTGACTTATACTTTCGCCTTTTTCGCAAACTTGTTGGCTAGATTCTGGGTTTATTTCGGGTTTGAATCACGTAGTAATGTGGTAACACACTGAAGCAGTCAACTAAACCTGGTTTCGATCAATATTCTAGAGGATAACACCGGTTAGGTCTGGGTTAGGTCTGGTTTATGCCCGCATCTGGCTCATGATTTGACCTTCTTCGCAAACTTGTTGGCCAGATCCTGGGTTTTTTTTCGTGTTTGAATCACGTAGTAATGTGGTACCACACTGAAGCAGTCAATTAAACCTGGTTTCGATCAATATTTTAGAGGATAACACCGGTTAGGTCTGGGTTAGGTCTGGGATATGACCGCATCTGGCTCATGATTTGGCCTTCTTCGCATACTTGTTCGCCAGATCCTGGGTTTTTTTCGTGTTTGAATCACGTAGTAATGTGGTACAACACTGAAGCAGTCAATTAAACCTGGTTTCGATCAATATTTTAGAGGATAACACCGGTTAGGTCTGGGATATGCGCGCAACTGGCTTATACTTTCGCCTTTTTCGCAAACTTGTTGGCTAGATCCTGGGTTTTTTTCGGGTTTGAATCTCGTAGTAATGTGGTACCACACAGAAACAGTCCATTAAACCTGGTTTCAGACAGTATTTTAGAGGATAACACCGGTTAGGTGTGGGTTTCGTCTGGGTTATGCCCGCATCAGGCTCATGATTTTGCCTTCTTCGGATACTTGTTGGCCAGATCCTGGGTTTTTTTCGTGTTTGAATCACGTAGTAATGTGGTAACACACTGAAGCAGTCAATTAAACCTGGTTTCGATCAATATTCTAGAGGATAACACCGGTTAGGTCTGGGTTAGGTCTGGGTTATGCCCGCATCTGGCTCATGATTTGACCTTCTTCGCAAACTTGTTGGCCAGATCCTGGGTTTTTTTTCGTGTTTGAATCACGTAGTAATGTGGTAACACACTGAAGCAGTCAATTAAACCTGGTTTCGATCTATATTTTAGAGGATAACACCGGTTAGGTCTGGGTTAGGTCTGGGTTATGCCCGCATCTGGCTTATACTTTCGCCTTTTTCGCAAACTTGTTGGCTAGATCCTGGGTTTTTTTCGGGTATGAATCTCGTAGTAATGTGGTACCACACAGAAGCAGTCCATTAAACGTGGATTCGGACAGTATTTTAGCGGATAACACCGGTTAGGTCTGGGTTTCGTCTGGGTTATGCCCGCATTTGGCTAATGAATTTGCCTTCTTCACATACTTGTTGGCCAGATCCTGGATTTTTTTCGTGTTTGAATCACGTAGTAATGTGGTATCACACTGAAGCAGTCAATTAAACCTGGTTTCGATCAATATTTTAGAGGATAACACCGGTTAGGTCTGGGATATGCGCGCATCTGGGTTATACTTTCGCCTTTTTCGCAAACTTGTTGGATAGATCCTGGGTTTTTTTCGGGTTTGAATCACGTAGTAATGTGGTACCACACAGAAACAGTCCATTAAACCTGGATTCGGACAGTATTTTAGCCGATAACACCGGTTAGGTCTGGGTATCGTCTAGGTTCTGCCCGCATCTGGCTCTCGATTTTGCCTTCTTCGCATACTTGTTGGCCAGATCCTGGGATTTTTTTCGTGTTTGAATCACGTAGTAATGTGGTAACACACTGTAGCAGTCACTTAAACCTGGATTCGATCAATGTTTTAGAGGATAACACCGGTTAGGTCTGGGTTAGGTCTGGGATATGCGCGCATCTGGCTTATACTTTCGCCTTTTTCGCAAACTTTTTGGCTAGATCCTGGGTTTTTTTCGGGTTTGAATCACGTAGTAATGTGGCAACACACTGAAGCAGTCAATTAAACCTGCTTTCGATCAATATTTTAGATGATAACACCGGTTAGGTCTGGGTTAGGTCTGGGATATGCGCGCATCTGGCTTATACTTTCGCCTTTTTCGCAAACTTGTTGGCCAGATCCTGGGTTTTTTTCGTGTTTGAATCACGTAGTAATGTGGTAACACACTGAAGCAGTCAACTAAACCTGGTTTCGATCGATATTTTAGAGGATAACACCGGTTAGGTCTGGGTTAGGTCTGGGATATGCGCGCATCTGGCTTATACTTTCGCCTTTTTCGCAATCTTGTTGGCCAGATCCTGGGTTTTTTTCGTGTTTGAATCACGTAGTAATGTGGTACAACACTGAAGCAGTCAATTAAACCTGGTTTCGATCAATATTTTAGAGGATAACACCGGTTAGGTCTGGGTTAGGTCTGGGATATGACCGCATCTGGCTCATGATTTGGCCTTCTTCGCATACTTGTTCGCCAGATCCTGGGGTTTTTTCGTGTTTGAATCACGTAGTAATGTGGTACAACACTGAAGCAGTCAATTAAACCTGGTTTCGATCAATATTTTAGAGGTTAACACCGGTTAGGTCTGGGATATGCGCGCATCTGGCTTATACTTTCGCCTTTTTCGCAAACTTGTTGGCTAGATCCTAGGTTTTTTTGTCTTTGAATCACGTAGTAATGTGGTAACACACTGAAGCAGTCAATTAAACCTGGTTTCGACCTATATTTTAGAGGATAACACCGGTTAGGTCTGGGTTTGGTCTGGGATATGCGCGCGTCTGGCTTATACTTTCGCCTTTTTCGCAAACTTGTTGGCTAGATCCTGGGGTTTTTCGTCTTTGAATCACGTAGTAATGTGGTGCCACACAGAAACAGTCCATTAAACCTGGTTTCAGACAGTATTTTAGAGGATAACACCGGTTAGGTATGGGTTTCGTCTGGGTTATGCCCGCATCAGGCTCATGATTTTGCATTCTTCGCATACTTGTTGGCCAGATCCTGGGTTTTTTTCGTGTTTGAATCACGTAGTAATGTGGTAACACACTGAAGCAGTCAATTAAACCTGGTTTCGATCAATATTCTAGAGGATAACACCGGTTAGGTCTGGGTTAGGTCTGGGTTATGCCCGCATCTGGCTCATGATTTGACATTCTTCGCATACTTGTTGGCCAGATCCTGGGTTTTTTTCGTGTTTGAATCACGTAGTAATGTGGTAACACACTGAAGCAGTCAATTAAACCTGGTTTCGATCAATGTTTCAGAGGATAACAACGGTTAGGTCTGGGTTAGGTTTGGGTTATGCCCGCATCTGGCTCATGATTTGGCCTTCCTCGCATACTTGTTGGCCAGATCCTGGGTCTTTTCGTGTGTGAATCACGTAGTAATGTGGTAACACACTGAAGCAGTCAATTAAACCTGGTTTCGACCAATATTTTAAAGGATAACACCGGTTAGGTCTGGGTTAGGTCTGGGATATGCGCGCATCTGGCTTATACTTTCGTCTTTTTCGCAAACTTGTTGGCCAGATCTTGGGTTTTTTTCGTGTGTGAATCACGTAGTAATGTGGTAACACACTGAAGCAGTCAATTAAACCTGGTTTCGACCAATATTTTAAAGGATAACACCGGTTAGGTCTGGGTTAGGTCTGGGATATGCGCGCATCTGGCTTATACTTTCGTCTTTTTCGCAAACTTGTTGGCCAGATCTTGGGTTTTTTTCGTGTGTGAATCACGTAGTAATGTGGTAACACACTGAAGCAGTCAATTAAACCTGGTTTCGATCAATATTTTAGAGGATAACACCGGTTAGGTCTGGGTTTCGTCTGGGTTATGCCCGCATCAGGCTCATGATTTTGCCTTCTTCGCATACTTGTTGGCCAGATCCTGGGTTTTTTTCGTGTTTGAATCACGTAGTAATGTGGTAACACACTGAAGCAGTCAATTAAACCTGGTTTCGATCAATATTTTAGAGGATAACACCGGTTAGGTCTGGGTTAGGTCTGGGATATGCGCGCATCTGGCTTATACTTTCGCCTTTTTCGCAAACTTGTTGGCCAGATCTTGGGTTTTTTTCGTGTGTGAATCACGTAGTAATGTGGTAACACACTGAAGCAGTCAATTAAACCTGGTTTCGACCAATATTTTAAAGGATAACACCGGTTAGGTCTGGGTTAGGTCTGGTATATGCGCGCATCTAGCTTATACTTTCGTCTTTTTCGCAAAATTGCTGGCCAGAGCCTGGGTTTTTTTCGGGTTTGAATCACGTAGTAATGTGGCACGACACTGAAGCAGTCAATTAAAACTGGTTACGATCAATATTTTAGAGGATTACATCGGTTAGGTCTGGGATATTCGCTCATCTGGCTTATACTTTCGCCTTTTTCGCAAACTTATTGGCCAGATCCTGGGTTTTTTCGTGTTTGAAACACGTAGTAATGTGGTACAACACTGAAGCAGTCAATTAAACTTGATTTCGATCAATATTTTAGTGGATAACACCGGTTAGGTCTGGGATATGCGCGCATCTGGCTTATACTTTCGCCATTTTCGCAAACTTGTTGGCTAGATCCTGGGTTTTTTTCGGGTTTGAATCACGTAGTAATGTGGTACCACACAGAAACAGACCAATAAACCCGGATTCGATCAATGTTTTAGGTGGATAACACCGGTTAGGTCTGGGTTAGGTCTGGGATATGCGCGCATCTGGCTTATACTTTCGCCTTTTTCGCAAACTTGTTGCCTAGATCCTGGGTTTTTTCGGGTTTGAATCACGTAGTAATGTGGTACCACACAGAAGCAGTCCAATAAACCTGGATTCAGACAGTATTTTAGAGGATAACACCGGTTAGGTCTGGGTTTCGTCTGGGTTATGCCCGCATCTGGCTCATGATTTTGCCTTCTTCGCATACTTGTTGGCCAGATCCTGTGTTTTTTTCGTGTTTGAATCACGTAGTAATGTGGTACAACACTGAAGCAGTCAATTAAACCTGGTTTCGATCAATGATTTAGACGATAACACCGGTTAGGTCTGGGTTAGGTCTGGGATATGCGCGCATCTAGCTTATACTTTCGCCTTTTTCGCAAACCTGTTGACTAGATCCTGGGTTTTTTCGGGTTTGAATCACGTAGTAATGTGGTACCACACAGAAGCAGTCCAATAAACCTGGATTCGGACAGTATTTTAGAGGATAACACCGGTTAGGTCTGGGTTAGGTCTGGGATATGCGCGCATCTGGCTTATACTTTCGCCTTTTTCGCAAACTTGTTGGCCAGATCTTGGGTTTTTTTCGTGTTTGAATCACGCAGTAATGTGGTAACACACGGAAGCAGTCAATTAAACCTGGTTTCGATCAATATTTCAGAGGATAACACCGGTTAGGTCTGGGATATGCGCGCATCTGGCTTATACTTTTGCCTTCCTCGCATACTTGTTGGCCAGATCCTGGGTTTTTTTCGTGTTTGAATCACGTAGTAATGTGGTAACACACTGAGGCAGTCATTTAAACCTGGTTTCGATCAATATTTTAGAGGATAACACCGGTTAGGTCTGGGATATGCGCGCATCTGTCTTATACTTTCGCCTTTTTCGCAAACTTGTTGGCTAGATCCTAGGTTTTTTTCGGGTTTGAATCTCGTAGTAATGTGGTACCACACAGAAACAGTCCATTAAACCTGGTTACGGACAGTATTTTAGAGGATAACACCGGTTAGGTCTGGGTTTCGTCTGGGTTATGCCCGCATCCGGCTCATGATTTTGCCTTCTTCGCATACTTGTTGGCCAGATCCTGGGTTTTTTTCGTGTTTGAATCTCGTAGTAACGTGGTACAACACTGAAGCAGTCAATTAAACCTGGTTTCGATCAATATTTTAGAGGATAACACCGGTTACGTCTGGGATACGCGCGCATCTGGCTCATACTTTTGCCCTTTTCGCAAACTTCTTGGCCAGATCCTGGGTTTTTTTCGTCTTTGAATCACGTAGTAATGTGGTAACACACTGAAGCAGTCAATTAAACCTGGTTTCGATCAATATTTTAGAGGATAACACCGGTTAGATCTGGGTTAGGTCTGGGTTATACCAGCATCTGGCTCATGATTTCGCCTCTTTCGCAAACTTGTTGGCTAGATCCTGGGTTTTTTTCGGGTTTGAATCACGTAGTAATGTGGTACCACACAGAAACAGTCCATTAAACCTGGTTTCGATCTATATTTTAGAGGATAACACCGGTTAGGTCGGGGTTAGGTCTGGGATATGCGCGCATCTGGCTTATACTTTCGCCTTTTTCGCAAACTTGTTGGCTAGATCCTGGGTTTTTTTCGGGTTTGAATCAGGTAGTAATGTGGTTCCACACAGAAACAGTCCATTAAACCTGGATTCGGACAGTATTTTAGCGGATAACACCGGTTAGGTCTGGGTTAGGTCTGGGATATGCGCGCATCTGGCTTATACTTTCGCCTTTTTCGCAAACTTCTTGGCCAGATCCTGGGTTTTTTTCGTGTTTGAATCACGTAGTAATGTGGTAACACACTGAAGCAGTCAATTAAACCTGGTTTCGATCAATATTTTAGAGGATAACACCGGTTAGATCTGGGTTTGGTCTGGGTTATACCAGCATCTGGCTCATGATTTCGCCTTCTTCGCATACGTGTTGGCCAGATCCTGGGTTTTTTTCGTGTTTGAATCACGTAGTAATGTGGTAACACACTGAAGCAGTCAATTAATCCTGGTTTCGATCAATATTTTAGAGGATAACACCGGTTAGGTCTGGGTTAGGTCTGGGATATGCGCGCATCTGGCTTATACTTTCGCCTTTTTCGCAAACTTCTTGGCTAGATCCTGGGTTTTTTCGTCTTTGAATCACGTAGTAATGTGGTACCACACAGAAACAGTCCATTAAACCTGGATTCGATCAATGTTTTAGAGGATAGCACCGGTTAGGTCTGGGTTAGGTCTGGGATATGCCCGCATCTGGCTCATGATTTTGCCTTTTTCGCAAACTTGTTGGCTAGATCCTGGGTTTTTTTCGTGTTTGAATCACGTAGTAATGTGGTACCACATTGAAGCAGTCCATTAAACCTGGTTTCGATCAATATTTTAGAGGATAACGCCGGTTAGGTCTGGGTTAGGTCTGGGTTATGCCCGCATCTGGCTCATGATTTTGCCATTTTCGCAAACTTACTGGCTAGATCCTGGGTTTTTTTCGTCTTTGAATCACGTAGTAATGTGGTACCACACAGAAACAGTCCATTAAACCTGGTTTCGGACAGTATTTTAGAGAATAACACCGGATAGGTCTGGGTTTCGTCTGGGTTATGCCCGCATCTGGCTCATGATTTTGCCTTCTTCGCATACTTGTTGGCCAGATCCTGGGTTTTTTTCGTGTTTGAATCACGTAGTAATGTGGTAAGACACTGAAGCAGTCAATTAAACCTGGTTTCGATCAATATTTTAGAGGATAACACCGGTTAGATCTGGGTAAGGTCTGGGTTATACCAGCATCTGGCTCATGATTTCACCTTCTTCGCATACTTGTTGGCCAGATCCTGGGTTTTTTTCGGGTTTGAATCACGTAGTAATGTGGTAACACACTGAAGCAGTCAATTAAACCTGGTTTCGACCAATATTTTAGAGGATAACACCGGTTAGGTCTGGGTTAGGTCTGGGATATGCGCGCATCTGGCTTATACTTTCGCCTTTTTCGCAAACTTGTTGGGCAGATCCTGGGTTCTTTTCGTGTTTCAATCACGTAGTAATGTGGTACAACACTGAAGCAGTCAATTAAACCTGGTTTCGATCAATATTTTAGAGGATAACACCGGTTAGGTCTGGGATATGCGCGCATCTGGCTTATACTTTCGCCTTTTTCGCAAACTTGTTGGCTAGATCCTGGGTTTTTTCGTCTTTGAATCACGTAGTAATGTGGTAACGCACTGAAGCAGTCAATTAAACCTGGTTTCGATCAATATTTTAGAGGATAACACCGGTTAGGTCTGGGATATGCCCGCATCTGGCTCATGATTTTGCCTTCTTCGCATACTTGTTGGCCAGATCCTGGGTTTTTTTCGTGTTTGAATCACGTAGTAATGTGGTAACACACTGAAGCAGTCAATTAAACCTGGTTTCGACCAATATTTTAGAGGATAACACCGGTTAGGTCTGGGTTAGGTCTGGGATATGCGCGCATCTGGCTTATACTTTTGCCATTTTCGCAAACTTGTTGGCTAGATCCTGGGTTTTTTTCGGGTTTGAATCACGTAGTAAAGTGGTACCACACAGAAACAGTCCATTAAACCTGGATTCGATCAATGTTTTGAGGATAACACCGGTTAGGTCTGGGTTAGGTCTGGGATAAGTGCGCATCTGGCTTATACTTTCGCCTTTTTCGCAAACTTGTTGGCTAGATCCTGGGTTTTTTTCGGGTTTGAATCACGTAGTGATGTGGTACCACACAGAAGCAGTCCATTAAATCTGGTTTCGATCAATATTTTAGAGGATAACACCGGTTAGGTCTGGGTTAGGTCTGGGTTATACCAGCATCTGGCTCATGATTTTGCCTTCTTCGCATACTTGTTGGCCAGATCCTGGGTTTTTTTCGTGTCTGAATCACGTAGTAATGTGGTAACGCACTGAAGCAGTCAATTAAACCTGGTTTCGATCAATATTTTAGAGGATAACACCTGTTAGGTCTGGGTTAGGTCTGGGATATGCGCGCATCTGGCTTATACTTTCCCCTTTTTCGCAAACTTGTTGGCCAGATCCTGGGTTTCTTCGTGTTTGAATCACGTAGTAATGTGGTAACACACTGAAGCAGTCAATTAAACCTGGTTTCAATCAATATTTTAGAGGATAACACCGGTTAGGTCTGGGATCGGCGCGCATCTGGCTTATACTTTCGCCTTTTTCGCAAACTTGTTGGCTAGATCCTGGGTTTTCTCGTCTTTGAATCACGTAGTAATGTGGTAACACACTGAAGCAGTCAATTAAACCTGCTTTCGATCAATATTTTAGAGGATAACACCGGTTAGGTCTGGGTTAGGTCTGGGATATGCGCGCATCTGGCTCATGATTTTGCCTTCTTCGCATACTTGTTGGCCAGATCCTGGGTTTTTTCGTGTTTGAATCACGTAGTAATGTGGTAACACACTGAAGCAGTCAATTAAACCTGCTTTCGATCAATATTTTAGAGGATAACACCGGTTAGGTCTGGGTTAGGTCTGGGATATGCGCGCATCTGGCTTATACTTTCGCCCTTTTCGCAAACTTGTTGGCTAGATTCTGGGTTTTTTTCGGGTTTGCATCTCGTAGTAATGTGGTACCACACAGAAACAGTCCATTAAACCTGGTCTCGATCAATATTTTAGAGGAAAACACCGGTTAGGTCTGGGTAAGGTCTGGGTTATACCAGCATCTGGCTCATGATTTTGCCTTCTTCGCATACTTGTTGGCCAGATCCTGGGTTTTTTTCGTGTCTGAATCACGTAGTAATGTGGTAACGCACTGAAGCAGTCAATTAAACCTGGTTTCGATCAATATTTTAGAGGATAACACCTGTTAGGTCTGGGTTAGGTCTGGGATATGCGCGCATCTGGCTTATACTTTCCCCTTTTTCGCAAACTTGTTGGCCAGATCCTGGGTTTCTTCGTGTTTGAATCACGTAGTAATGTGGTAACACACTGAAGCAGTCAATTAAACCTGGTTTCAATCAATATTTTAGAGGATAACACCGGTTAGGTCTGGGATCGGCGCGCATCTGGCTTATACTTTCGCCTTTTTCGCAAACTTGTTGGCTAGATCCTGGGTTTTCTCGTCTTTGAATCACGTAGTAATGTGGTAACACACTGAAGCAGTCAATTAAACCTGCTTTCGATCAATATTTTAGAGGATAACACCGGTTAGGTCTGGGTTAGGTCTGGGATATGCGCGCATCTGGCTCATGATTTTGCCTTCTTCGCATACTTGTTGGCCAGATCCTGGGTTTTTTCGTGTTTGAATCACGTAGTAATGTGGTAACACACTGAAGCAGTCAATTAAACCTGCTTTCGATCAATATTTTAGAGGATAACACCGGTTAGGTCTGGGTTAGGTCTGGGATATGCGCGCATCTGGCTTATACTTTCGCCCTTTTCGCAAACTTGTTGGCTAGATTCTGGGTTTTTTTCGGGTTTGCATCTCGTAGTAATGTGGTACCACACAGAAACAGTCCATTAAACCTGGTCTCGATCAATATTTTAGAGGAAAACACCGGTTAGGTCTGGGTAAGGTCTGGGTTATACCAGCATCTGGCTCATGATTTCGCCTTCTTCGCATACTTGTTGGCCAGATCCTGGGTTTTTTTGGGGTTTGAATCACGTAGTAATGTGGTAACACACTGAAGCAGTCAATTAAACCTGGCTTCGACCAATATTTTAGAGGATAACACCGGTTAGGTCTGGGTTAGGTCTGGGATATGCGCGCATCTGGCTTATACTTTCGCCTTTTTCGCAAACTTGTTGGCCAGATCCTGGGTTTTTTTCGTGTTTGAATCACGTAGTTATGTGGTACAACACTGAAGCAGACAATTAAACCTGGCTTCGATCAATATTTTAGAGGATAACACCGGTTAGGTCTGGGATATGCGCGCATCTGGCTTATACTTTCGCCTTTTTCGCAAACTTGTTGGCTAGATCCTGGGTTTTTTCGTCTTTGAATCACGTAGTAATCTGGTAACGCACTGAAGCAGTCAATTAAACCTGGTTTCGACCAATATTTTAGAGGATAACACCGGTTAGGTCTGGGTTAGGTCTGGGATATGCGCGCATCTGGCTTATACTTTCGCCTTTTTCGCAAACTTGTTGGGCAGATCCTGGGTTCTTTTCGTGTTTCAATCACGTAGTAATGTGGTACAACACTGAAGCAGTCAATTAAACCTGGTTTCGATCAATATTTTAGAGGATAACACCGGTTAGGTCTGGGATATGCGCGCATCTGGCTTATACTTTCGCCTTTTTCGCAAACTTGTTGGCTAGATCCTGGGTTTTTTCGTCTTTGAATCACGTAGTAATGTGGTAACGCACTGAAGCAGTCAATTAAACCTGGTTTCGAGCAATATTATAGAGGATAACACCGGGTAGGTCTGGGTTGGGTCTGGGATATGCGCGCATCTGGCTTATACTTTCGCCTTTTTCGCAAACTTGTTGGCCAGATCCTGGGTTTCTTCGTGTTTGAATCACGTAGTAATGTGGTAACACACTGAAGCAGTCAATTAAACCTGGTTTCGACCAATATTTTAGAGGATAACACCGGTTAGGTCTGGGTTAGGTCTGGGATAAGTGCGCATCTGGCTTATACTTTCGCCTTTTTCGCAAACTTGTTGGCTAGATCCTGGGTTTTTTTCGGGTTTGAATCACGTAGTGATGTGGTACCACACAGAAGCAGTCCATTAAATCTGGTTTCGATCAATATTTTAGAGGATAACACCGGTTAGGTCTGGGTTAGGTCTGGGTTATACCAGCATCTGGCTCATGATTTTGCATTCTTCGCATACTTGTTGGCCAGATCCTGGGTTTTTTTCGTGTCTGAATCACGTAGTAATGTGGTAACGCACTGAAGCAGTCAATTAAACCTGGTTTCGATCAATATTTTAGAGGATAACACCTGTTAGGTCTGGGTTAGGTCTGGGATATGCGCGCATCTGGCTTATACTTTCCCCTTTTTCGCAAACTTGTTGGCCAGATCCTGGGTTTCTTCGTGTTTGAATCACGTAGTAATGTGGTAACACACTGAAGCAGTCAATTAAACCTGGTTTCAATCAATATTTTAGAGGATAACACCGGTTAGGTCTGGGATCGGCGCGCATCTGGCTTATACTTTCGCCTTTTTCGCAAACTTGTTGGCTAGATCCTGGGTTTTCTCGTCTTTGAATCACGTAGTAATGTGGTAACACACTGAAGCAGTCAATTAAACCTGCTTTCGATCAATATTTTAGAGGATAACACCGGTTAGGTCTGGGTTAGGTCTGGGATATGCGCGCATCTGGCTCATGATTTTGCCTTCTTCGCATACTTGTTGGCCAGATCCTGGGTTTTTTCGTGTTTGAATCACGTAGTAATGTGGTAACACACTGAAGCAGTCAATTAAACCTGCTTTCGATCAATATTTTAGAGGATAACACCGGTTAGGTCTGGGTTAGGTCTGGGATATGCGCGCATCTGGCTTATACTTTCGCCCTTTTCGCAAACTTGTTGGCTAGATTCTGGGTTTTTTTCGGGTTTGCATCTCGTAGTAATGTGGTACCACACAGAAACAGTCCATTAAACCTGGTCTCGATCAATATTTTAGAGGAAAACACCGGTTAGGTCTGGGTAAGGTCTGGGTTATACCAGCATCTGGCTCATGATTTTGCCTTCTTCGCATACTTGTTGGCCAGATCCTGGGTTTTTTTCGTGTCTGAATCACGTAGTAATGTGGTAACGCACTGAAGCAGTCAATTAAACCTGGTTTCGATCAATATTTTAGAGGATAACACCTGTTAGGTCTGGGTTAGGTCTGGGATATGCGCGCATCTGGCTTATACTTTCCCCTTTTTCGCAAACTTGTTGGCCAGATCCTGGGTTTCTTCGTGTTTGAATCACGTAGTAATGTGGTAACACACTGAAGCAGTCAATTAAACCTGGTTTCAATCAATATTTTAGAGGATAACACCGGTTAGGTCTGGGATCGGCGCGCATCTGGCTTATACTTTCGCCTTTTTCGCAAACTTGTTGGCTAGATCCTGGGTTTTCTCGTCTTTGAATCACGTAGTAATGTGGTAACACACTGAAGCAGTCAATTAAACCTGCTTTCGATCAATATTTTAGAGGATAACACCGGTTAGGTCTGGGTTAGGTCTGGGATATGCGCGCATCTGGCTGATGATTTTGCCTTCTTCGCATACTTGTTGGCCAGATCCTGGGTTTTTTCGTGTTTGAATCACGTAGTAATGTGGTAACACACTGAAGCAGTCAATTAAACCTGCTTTCGATCAATATTTTAGAGGATAACACCGGTTAGGTCTGGGTTAGGTCTGGGATATGCGCGCATCTGGCTTATACTTTCGCCCTTTTCGCAAACTTGTTGGCTAGATTCTGGGTTTTTTTCGGGTTTGCATCTCGTAGTAATGTGGTACCACACAGAAACAGTCCATTAAACCTGGTCTCGATCAATATTTTAGAGGAAAACACCGGTTAGGTCTGGGTAAGGTCTGGGTTATACCAGCATCTGGCTCATGATTTCGCCTTCTTCGCATACTTGTTGGCCAGATCCTGGGTTTTTTTGGGGTTTGAATCACGTAGTAATGTGGTAACACACTGAAGCAGTCAATTAAACCTGGTTTCGACCAATATTTTAGAGGATAACACCGGTTAGGTCTGGGTTAGGTCTGGGATATGCGCGCATCTGGCTTATACTTTCGCCTTTTTCGCAAACTTGTTGGCCAGATCCTGGGTTTTTTTCGTGTTTGAATCACGTAGTTATGTGGTACAACACTGAAGCAGACAATTAAACCTGGCTTCGATCAATATTTTAGAGGATAACACCGGTTAGGTCTGGGATATGCGCGCATCTGGCTTATACTTTCGCCTTTTTCACAAACTTGTTGGCTAGATCCTGGGTTTTTTCGTCTTTGAATCACGTAGTAATCTGGTAACGCACTGAAGCAGTCAATTAAACCTGGTTTCGACCAATATTTTAGAGGATAACACCGGTTAGGTCTGGGTTAGGTCTGGGATATGCGCGCATCTGGCTTATACTTTCGCCTTTTTCGCAAACTTGTTGGGCAGATCCTGGGTTCTTTTCGTGTTTCAATCACGTAGTAATGTGGTACAACACTGAAGCAGTCAATTAAACCTGGTTTCGATCAATATTTTAGAGGATAACACCGGTTAGGTCTGGGATATGCGCGCATCTGGCTTATACTTTCGCCTTTTTCGCAAACTTGTTGGCTAGATCCTGGGTTTTTTCGTCTTTGAATCACGTAGTAATGTGGTAACGCACTGAAGCAGTCAATTAAACCTGGTTTCGAGCAATATTATAGAGGATAACACCGGGTAGGTCTGGGTTGGGTCTGGGATATGCGCGCATCTGGCTTATACTTTCGCCTTTTTCGCAAACTTGTTGGCCAGATCCTGGGTTTCTTCGTGTTTGAATCACGTAGTAATGTGGTAACACACTGAAGCAGTCAATTAAACCTGGTTTCGACCAATATTTTAGAGGATAACACCGGTTAGGTCTGGGTTAGGTCTGGGTTATACCAGCAACTGGCTCATGATTTTGCCTTCTTCGCATACTTGTTGGCCAGATCCTGGGTTTTTTTCGTGTCTGAATCACGTAGTAATGTGGTAACGCACTGAAGCAGTCAATTAAACCTGGTTTCGATCAATATTTTAGAGGATAACACCTGTTAGGTCTGGGTTAGGTCTGGGATATGCGCGCATCTGGCTTATACTTTCGCCTTTTTCGCAAACTTGTTGGCCAGATCCTGGGTTTCTTCGTGTTTGAATCACGTAGTAATGTGGTAACACACTGAAGCAGTCAATTAAACCTGCTTTCGATCAATATTTTAGAGGATAACACCGGTTAGGTCTGGGATCGGCGCGCATCTGGCTTATACTTTCGCCTTTTTCGTAAACTTGTTGGCTAGATCCTGGGTTTTCTCGTCTTTGAATCACATAGTAATGTGGTAACACACTGAAGCAGTCAATTAAACCTGGTTTCGACCAATATTTTAGAGGATAACACCGGTTAGGTCTGGGTTAGGTCTGGGATATGCGCCCATCTGGCTTATACTTTCGCCTTTTTCGCAAACTTGTTGGCCAGATCCTGGGTTTTTTTCGTGTTTGAATCACGTAGTAATGTGGTAACACACTGAAGCAGTCAATTAAACCTGGATTCGGACAGTATTTTAGCCAATAACACCGGTTAGGTCTGGGTTTCGTCTAGGTTCTGCCCGCATCTGGCTCATGATTTTGCCTTCTTCGCATACTTGTTGGCTAGATCCTGGGTCTTTTTCGTGTTTGAATCACGTAGTAATGTGGTAACACACTGAACCAGTCAATTAAACCTGTTTCGATCAATATTTTAGAGGATAACACCGGTTAGGTCTGGGTTAGGTCTGGGTTATGCCCGCATCTGGCTCATGATTTTGCCTTCTTCGCATACTTGTTGGCCAGATCCTGAGTTTTTTTCGTGTTTGAATCACGTAGCAATGTGGTAACACCCCTGAATCAGTCAATTAAACCTGATTTCGATCAATATTTTAGAGGATAACACCGGTTAGGTCTGGGTTATGCCCGCATCTGGCTCATGATTTTGCCTCCTTCACATACTTGTTGGCCAGATCCTGGGTTTTTTCGTGTTTGAATCACGTAGTAATGTGGTACCACACTGAAGCAGTCAATTAAACCTGGTTTCGATCAATATTTTAGAGGATAACACCGGTTAGGTCTGGGTTAGGTCTGGGTTATGCGCGCATCTGGCTCATGATTTTGCCATCTTCGCATACTTGTTGGCCAGATCCAGGGTTTTTTTCGGGTTTGAATCACGTAGTAATGTGGTACCACACAGAAACAGTCCAGTAAACCTGGATTCGGGCAGTATTTTAGAGGATAACACCGGTTAGGTCTGGGTTTCGTGTGGGATATGCGCGCGTCTGGCTTATACTTTCGCCTTTTTCGCAAACTTGTTGGCCAGATCCTGGGTTTTTTCGTGTTTGAATCACGTAGTAATGTGGTAACACACTGAATCATTCAATTAAACCTGGTTTCGATCAATATTTTAGAGGATAACACCGGTTAGGTCTTGGTTAGGTCTAGGATATGCGCGCATCTGGCTTATACGTTCGCCTTTTTCGCAAACTTGTTGGCCAGACCCTGGGTTTTTTTCGTGCTTGAATCACGTAGTAATGTGGTACCACACTGAAGCAGTCAATTAAACCTGGTTTCGATCAATATTTTAGAGGATAACACCGGTTAGGTCTGGGTTAGGTCTGGGTTATGCGCGCATCTGGCTCATGATTTTGCCATCTTCGCATACTTGTTGGCCAGATCCAGGGTTTTTTTCGGGTTTGAATCACGTAGTACTGTGGTACCACACAGAAACAGTCCAGTAAACCTGGATTCGGGCAGTATTTTAGAGGATAACACCGGTTAGGTCTGGGTTTCGTGTGGGATATGCGCGCGTCTGGCTTATACTTTCGCCTTTTTCGCAAACTTGTTGGCCAGATCCTGGGTTTTTTCGTGTTTGAATCACGTAGTAATGTGGTAACACACTGAATCATTCAATTAAACCTGGTTTCGATCAATATTTTAGAGGATAACACCGGTTAGGTCTTGGTTAGGTCTAGGATATGCGCGCATCTGGCTTATACGTTCGCCTTTTTCGCAAACTTGTTCGCCAGACCCTGGGTTTTTTTCGTGCTTGAATCAAGTAGTAATGTGGTTCCACACTGAATCAGTCAATTAAACCTGGTTTCGATCAATATTTTAGAGGATAACACCGGTTAGGTCTGGGTTAGGTCTGGGTTATGCCCGCATCTGGCTCATGATTTTGCCTTCTTCGCATACTTGTTGGCCAGATCCTGAGTTTTCTTCGTGTTTGAATCACGTAGTAATGTGGTAACACACTGAATCAGTCCATTAAACCTGGATTCGGACAGTATTTTAAAGGATAACACCGGTTAGGTCTGGGTTAGGTCTGGGTTATGCCCGCATCTGCCTCATGATTTTGCCTTCTTCGCATACTTGTTGGCCAGATCCTGAGTTTTTTTCGTGTTTGAATCACGCAGTAATGTGGTAACTTTTTATAATAACTGTTAAAATACTGTTTATATTATTTATTATAATGAATCTTGTTACAAAACAAACACACTTATTTTCCATTGTGAAAAGAAAACTTAAAAACTAAAAGAACATTCCTCGACGTGTGCTTCTTTCATACACACAAACCACACTACCCCTCTTGTCTGAAACGGTAAACTCCTAAACACTAAAGAAACTAACGAATTTTAAGTCATATTTCTAACAATAACAGTAACAGTTTATAAAAAAATAACGAATTTCCACAGATGCATAGAAATGCATATCAATAATGTACTGAATTAGGCGAATCGAATAATGTATAACTCACCCCGATCCGTGAACGGGCCTAGCGTTTGCTAGGAATGTTCCATAACTTTTCAACAAAGTCTAAAATTTTTCCCAAGGGTGAATACCTATACACTGTATAGATATCCTGTTTCCTTCAACCGAACGACACGTGTCCCTAAAAAATATACAGGGTGTCCCGTAAATAGTGTAGGAGCCGGAAATGTGGGGTAGCTGAGACGATTCTGAACAACAATTTCCTTTGCAAAAATGTCGGATGGAGCTTCGTTTTTGAATTATTAACGAAAAACACTGACGAATCACGGTGCGTGCCTGCCGCGCGCTCAGGGCCGTCCGAACTAAGAGAGCCACCGTGTCGGGTAGGTAGCAAGATGTGCATCGGAGATACGTCGAGGAACGAATACAAATAATTAAAAATACTACCACTGCAACTGTTACCTCTGCGGATTGGATAAATCAGTCAGATAAATCGAATTTATTAATTATTTGTATTCGCTGTTTCCAAGAAAGAAGAAATAAAATGTGGGAAGATGCTCTCGGAATTTTTAGGAAATTAATTCTTCGCACCTGAGTGACGCTTCTCGCCAGAGTGTGTTAAAATTAAAATAAGAATTATTTTCAGAAAATTAAAATAAATACGGTAAGAACCATTTGTAATCGTTTGTTATTAAAAACTGTACTGGAAAAGCAGACTGGATTTGTGCGTACCGAAACATTTTTCGCATGCAAGGGGTTAATAGAGAATTAATTGAAATTCGCCTTACCCATTTACTTGCAAGTTGCAATAGGGCCAGTTAGTGCACCCCTGTCGATCATGGAAAGGTCGAAGACCCCAATAAAAATCAGCTGATGGGACGGCCCGGTCACTGCACCCGCTTCTTACCCCGAAAATGTAAAAGTGAAAAGTGCTAGTGACCGTACTGTAAAGTGTTTTCGGGGTAAGAAGCGAGTGCAGTGACCGGGTCGTCCCATCAGCTGATTTTTATTGGGGTCTTCGACCTTTCCATGATCGACAGGGGTGCACTAACTGGCCCTATTGCAACTTGTAAGTAAATGGGTAAGGCGAATTTCAATTAATTCTCTATTAACCCCTTGCATGCGAAAAATGTTTCGGTACGCACAAATCCAGTCTGCTTTTCCAGTACAGTTTTTAATAACAAACGATTACAAATGGTTCTTACCGTATTTATTTTAATTTTCTGAAAATAATTCTTATTTTAATTTTAACACACTCTGGCGAGAAGCGTCACTCAGGTGCGAAGAATTAATTTCCTAAAAATTCCGAGAGCATCTTCCCACATTTTATTTCTTCTTTCTTGGAAACAGCGAATACAAATAATTAATAAATTCGATTTATCTGACTGATTTATCCAATCCGCAGAGGTAACAGTTGCAGTGGTAGTATTTTTAATTATTTGTATTCGTTCCTCGACGTATCTCCGATGCACATCTTGCTACCTACCCGACACGGTGGCTCTCTTAGTTCGGACGGCCCTGAGCGCGCGGCAGGCACGCGCCGTGATTCGTCAGTGTTTTTCGTTAATAATTCAAAAACGAAGCTCCATCCGACATTTTTGCAAAGGAAATTGTTGTTCAGAATCGTCTCAGCTACCCCACATTTCCGGCTCCTACACTATTTACGGGACACCCTGTATTTATAAAGTAAGTCGGTCAAGTAGGAAGAATATTCAGATATTTAAGAATATGAATATATTGGTAAAAATATCCATTCCTCTTACCTTTATGTCCTGTGTATTGGATAATATAGATTTACATACTTTTACCGCTGAATTCGAAATTCTGAACTAAACATAGGTACAGGACTCGTCAAAACCGTTTTTCATTCTTTTTATAGTTTTATCTGTTTTCCACAAAACAACCAATTAAATTAAGTTGCAAGAATGCAAAAGCGATAAAACTTACAGAGGCTTTAAATGTTTACTTAAGACTTTACCTTTTGTAAAAACCGGCGATATTGACTGTGTGTGTGTAAATCGTCGTACGTTCGTGCCCGGTGCAGTAAAACACGTGCATCGATCTAGGTTACGTACGTTCCTCACGTGCCACTTTCTCAATCTATACTTTTACATAAAAATTTTCGATGAGGTGCATTTGTAGCTATTACGTGTAGCATCATGAGCAAACTCTTAGAAAATCACTCCTACTCCTCATTTGGACAGAATTTTTACTTTCATGATTTTAGCGAAAAGTCGTTTTCCTGCTCGGGGAACACATATGTACAGGGTGTTCGGCCACCCCTGGGAAAAATTTTAATGGGGGATTCTAGATGCCAAAATACGAAAATACAGACGAAAATCAAGAATACCAATTTGTTGATAGAGGCTACGTTGAAAAGTTATTAACAATTAAACTCAAAAATTTCAAATCGTTCTGGAAAAATTGTTATCGGTTGCGGGGGTCAATTGCAATCATTTTTGGTGAATACACATACCTCCGAAATCTTACCCACTTTCGAGATAAAAATTCGAGAATGTGTGAAATTTTTTCGATGGAAAAGAAAAATTTCAAATCGTTTTGGAAAAATTGTTATCGGTTGCGGGGGTTACTTACAACCATTTTGGGTGAATCGTCATACCCCCCTAATCATGCGCATTTTCGAGAAAGAAATTCAGTACGGGCGGAACTTTAAACGTTAATAACTTTTTAATAAAGCCTCCATTAACAAATTGGTATTCTTGATTTTCGTCTTACTTTGGTCTCTAGAATCCCCTGGGAGAAATTGTAATGGGAGATTCTAGAGGTTAAAGTAGGACGAAAATCAAGAATACCAATTTGTTGATGGAATAATACGATACTAAACAAGTTATTGACGTTTAAAGTTCCGCTCTTACTTTCGAATTTTTTTCTCGAAAATGCGCAGGATTTCGTATGTGGTATGTCTATTCACCGAAAATAATTTTAATTGACCCCCGAAACCGAAAGTAATTTTTTCAGAACGATTTGAAATTTTCTTTTTTTTTCGTCGAAAAATTTAGGCACTGCCTGTCGATTTTTCTTAAAAATTCCTTTTTGATTTTTATTCAGTTTGTTTGTGGCCCGACAAAATAGTTGTTTAATAATACTCTTTGTGTAGGTACCCATGAGCTCTACTCGCGAAAAAAAACGTTTCATTGGAATATATTCACTATTCACTATATCAGTAGGAGTTGCGGGGGCTGTTTGAAAATTTGACCAGTTATATGGGATTTTTCTCACTTTACGGGGTCAAGGAACAACTTTTCCAACATCTGTACATATTCTCCATTAAAATATGCGTTGTGTTGCTGTTTGAAACATTAACCCCTGCAACGAAAACTAATTCTTCCAAGACGATTCGAAATTCTTTTTTACTTGAATTTTTTTTGTCGAAACTGAGTAGGATTTCGGGGGTACGATTCTAACTGACCTCCGCGACCAAAAATAATTTTTTCAGAACGATTTGAAATTTTTTTATTTAATGTTATTAATAACTACTTTTTAACGAAACCTCAGTCGAAAAATTGATATTCTTAATTTTCGTCTTATTTTGGCTTCTAGAATCTCCCATTAAAATTTTTCCCAGGGGTGGCCAAACACCCTGTATATATTAAATCAATATTAATGAAATTACACCTTGACCGAATTCATTTCAATCCCCCCACACTAATACATATATTGTGTGTAGCCCATAAATGGTTGAGAATGGAGTCACCTTTCCTATACTGGTATTATTAGATGGTCGCAGGTCCTGCATAAATTTCAATTTACATAATTTTTGTTTTGAGTAAACTCATTTTACTTTTTTGTATATTACCTAATGCAACTCATATTTTCCAGCCATGCGATGTAGGAATATTTAGACGATTAAAAGTTGCATGGCGAAAGGTAGTACAGGAACATAGACAAAGTACGTAGGTAGACTAAACCCATTACGAAGGTGAATTTCGCACCAATATATCATACCATATATAAATTCCATGAAGAAGGAAATGCTTTTAAAGCTTGTGGTGGCCTATGACCGTTTAACTCAAATACAATTTACTACACAAAACGTATTTCAGAAAGAAGAAAGTAAATTAGAATTCATGTCGCCAGATGAAACTGACATCAATGACAGCAATATAGGTAGTTTTACATAGCATTCAAGAGCATATTCCAGATGATCTGAGAGGGGAACAATTTTGTTTTCTATATAGAAAATATTAAAATACAATCGGGACACAACTAAGACACAACACAAGACACAACTCGCAGAGAGAAAGCACTGCTGATGTTCAACGCAGTGCAGTTCATAGTAACAGTAAAACCAATACCAGTGTAGAAGACTAATTTAACAACGTTTCGCTAGAAGAAACTAATATATGATATACTGATCATTAATTAACTTTAATATTTCATGACAATGATGCTTTTACTTTTTTCTAATGGGAATTGTTTTGTTTCCGATGGTACTGAAATCAAACTACATTAATTCTACAACATTACTTTACTTATTTTCTCGTAAAGACAAAGATTCTTCAGAATCTATTCTGGATAAACATTATCAACATTATCAAAAAATTGAAAAAACAACAAAGAAAAGAAAAGAAAAGAAAAGAAATATAGAAAGGTGTGTGCAATCAAAGTTACATCAAAGACATGGAAATAGGCTCAGCTTGAAAAAATAGAAGCAATTGATAACCAGGAAAAAGAAAAACAAAGAATGAAAGAAGAACGATTAGAAAAGAAAAAAACAAGCCGAGAAATTAAAAGAAGAAAAGCTATTGAAAAAAGAAAGAAAAACAGAAAAATGAAAAGGAAAAGGAGAAAGAAAAGCAAGACGAAGAGAAGGAGAAATGTAAAACTCAAACTAAAAATAAAAATAAAGTTAAGAACGTGAAAAGAAAATAATAAATAATATTATTTTGTGTGTGTGTTTTTTACAGGGTGAATGTAGTAACTGAACCAGGTGGTTATGACTATGCAACATTTTTATTAGCATCTTTTTCAAACTCCACTTGGAACAACACTGTACGTATGTATGTATGGGATTATCAGGAACCGTGTTTGTTCGTTAATCGGCACACTCGTATTTATTTCGTTAAACACAGTCACACCTACTACGTACTTTTCTTCAATCTTTCTCTCTTCCGTGCTGTCTTTTCTCGCTTTCTGGGTTATTCACCCATCAGCTGTTCGGCCGTACGTTCGCCGCGTGTTGACGGCTTTTTCGGCGGTAACCGTCTTCGCTCGTGCAAGCTCGTGGACAGCGAACGATTCGCTGTTCGGCCAAAAATTCGTGCGCGATTTAATAATTTTCAACTGCACGGTTCCCTACATACAGGGTGTTCGGCCATCCATGGGAAAAATTTTAATGGGGGATTCTAGAGGTCAAAATAAGACGAAAATCAAGAATACCAATTTGTTGATGGAGGCACTGTTAAAAAGTTATTAATGTTTAAAGTTCCGCTCGTACTGAATTTTTTTCTCGAAAATGCGCAAGATTTCGGGGGTATGTCTATACATAAAAAATGATTGTCACCGACCCTCGCAACTGAAAATAATTTTTCACAGAACGATTTGAAATCTTTTTCTTTCATCGAAAAATATAGGCACCCGATTAGATTTTCGGTAAGGAATTTTTTTCTCGAAAGTGCGTAGGATTTCGGGGGTATGTGTAATGACCAAAAATGATTGTAATTGACCCCTGCAACCGAAAATAATTTTTTTAGAAAAATTTTTGAAAAATTTGTTTTTCGCCGAAAAATATCAACACATACTCGAATTTTTTTCTCGAAACTGAGTAGGATTTCGAATATATGTCTATTCACTAAAAATGCTTGTAATTGACCTCCGCAGCCGAAAATAATTTTTCTGGAACGATCTGAAATTTTTGAATTTAATTGATAATAACTTTTTAACGAAGCCTCCATCAACAAATTGGTATTCTTGATTTTCGTCTTAGTTTGGCCTCTAGAATCTCCTATTAAAATGTTCCTCAGGGCTGGCCGAACACCATCTATACTACTATGTTTGCTAGATCCTGGGTTTTTTTCGGGTTTGAATCACGTAGTAATGTGGTACCACACAGAAACAGTCCATTAAACCTGGATTCGGACAGTATTTTAGCCAATAACACCGGTTAGGTCTGGGTTTCGTCTAGGTTCTGCCCGCATCTGGCTCATGATTTTGCCTTCTTCGCATACTTGTTGGCCAGATCCTGGGTTTTTTTCGTGTTTGAATCACGTAGTAATGTGGTAACACACTCAAGCAGTCAATTAAACCTGGTTTCGATCAATATTTTAGAGGATAACACCGGTTAGGTCTGAGTTAGGTCTGGGTTATGCCCGCACTTGGCTAATGATTTTGCCTTCATCGCATACTTGTTGGCTAGATCCTGGGTTTTTTTCGGGTTTGAATCACGTAGTAATGTGGTACCACACAGAAACAGTCCATTAAACCTGGATTCGGACAGTATTTTAGCCGATAACACCGGTTAAGTCTGGGTATCGTCTAGGTTCTGCCCGCATCTGGCTCATGATTTCGCCTTCTTCGCATACGTGTTGGCCACGTGTTGGCGATAAAACTGTAAGATAAAGAATGAATTAAGTTCCAAGTCCCTAAAATTTTCCAAATCATAGATTTAAAAATGAGTTAGATATTTGCATGATTTTAGTGTGGGTATTTATACAAGTATGTAAATCTCTATTTATGCATAACATGTTACCCCTAAATGGGCAAGTTAATGAATTATATACATGTTAATTGTATAATAATAACCCTTTGTTCCTCATAAAAATTCACAACTGAATTGTTATCATTCTTAAAAAATCCATCCCAAAATATATTATCAAAACTAGTAATAAATTATTTGAACACGGTGATAACAGATTTGAAATATTTAATAAAATTTAAATACCAGAGATTGATAGTATTAATAAAAGATAATATTAATACTATTTTGACACTGTTATTTGATTTTAATATTAATTATAGATACTTTGATTATTGATTTATTAAAGCATAAAGTTAATGAAGTCCCAGTAGATTATAAATATTTTAAAGAGCATGAATTAGCATAGAATTTCATAAAAAATTTGATGAGTGATAGAAGTAACTTGAATAATCTGAATTTTGTAGCTTTTACTATATCTTTGGATATGGAATCACAGATTCATTTTATTAATAAAAATAGAGATAGTACTGATGATTTACTCAGACTCGTTAAAGTAAGTGGGCCAAGTGGGAAGAATATTAAGATAGATGGATAGATATTGGTAAAAGTATTCTTCTTGTCCTTATATAGGAAATCTTTAATATTACAAATAAACTCTTTCTGTAAAATCTTGAACTTATCATTATAATTTATAGAATTAAAGTCAACGCATCTAATAATGAAAGTAGAAACTGACTTTAAAATCTTGTCTATTGGATAACATAGAGTTAGATTCTTTTATCGATGAATTATGAACAAACTGAACTGAAGTATTTTATAGACTTGTCAAGAACGTTTTTTGGTATATTCCTAGCAAACGACCCGTTCAACGATCGGGATGAGTTATACGTAATTCGATTCGTCTAATTCAGTATATTATTTATATGCATTTCATTATCTGCGGAAATTCGGTATTTTTACAAAGTAACTAAGTATTTTAAATTTATTCTGATAGGTTCACAGGTGGAAACAAGTGACTGTCGTTACATGTGTTCAAAATGCCAGCTAGTCAAATGCTAATTTGTTAACAATAACATTTATTGAATGAAATTTCTGCTATTTCTGCAAATATCTCATTGAATAAATCACCATCTTTCTATTATATATACATTTACTAAATACATAATGGCTCAGGTATCCAATGAAGTTACTCTTATTGAAAATATAAAATATTGATAGTATTATATGTTAGAAAAAAGTGGTTTGTTCAATTTAATTCATGTAAGCATCAGTAATGAGATCTTGAAAATTGACGCTGTGATTAATTTTCAAATGGCCTCTGTGCCATTATTTCTACAACAAAATGTTGATTCATCAGTCTCTATCTACTCTACCCTTCCACAATTGCTGCGCAGTATTTTTATTTAATGTTAGTTATATAATATCACGACATTGCTCATAATTATATGTTAGCATATATGGTAATTTTAAAACAATATCTGTAACTGAGTTTGTTTTTAGAAAACCACGTTCTTTGCTTTTCAAATATCTTTATATAATGCAATGGCTTTTAAAAAATAAGGGTATAAACATCTCACCGTAAACCGTAAATAGTTTACATTTTAAAGATCCAGAAACAGGCGCTCATACGAATAAAACAGAAACTACGTGGAAGCATAGTAAACACTTTTTGCCTGAATATTGTCGGTTAGTATTTGCAGTTCCACACGTTTTTTAATATGTTTTTCTAACATATAACACAAAATAATAAATATTATATTTTCTATTTTCAGCAAAAAAGATAATTTCATTGGGTACTTAAGCCATTACGTGTTTTATAAACCTTCCAAGCAAGGAAAGGATGATTTATTTAATCAGTTCTTAAAAGAAATTTCAGAAATTTCATTTGATGATTGATTCTGTAAAAAATCAAAATATACCAGACTTAGATGATAATGAAATTTAATAATAAAAACAAGTTAAACCAACGTACTGCGTACAATAGTAATTTACTATATATTGTAAACACTGTCAGCGACGGGGAGACATTTTTTACTGTTGCTGCATGTACTGTCTACATACCTGGTTTTAATACTGTCCACCTGACCGACTCGTGGAAGTTCTATGCCTAAAAAAATGATTTTTATGCATCATACACGTTCTACAAATTCCCATTTGACAATGTAGAATAGATCCAATTAGATAAATTATTTATAATTTTTAAAATGAACATAGCAACGATGGTCACTAGTTTCTATCTGTGAACCTGTCAAAAAATCTACTTGACCTTACTTTTTTACTGTAACTTTTTATAATAACTGTTAAAATACTGTTTATATTATTTATTATAATGAATCTTGTTACAAAACAAACACACTTATTTTCCATTGTGAAAAGAAAACTTAAAAACTAAAAGAACATTCCTCTACATGTGCTTCTTTCACACACACACACACCACACTACCCCTCTTATCTGAAACGGTAAACTCCTAAACACTAAAGAAACTAACGAATTTTAAGTCATATTTCTAACACGCCTTCTTGACTTAAAATTTATCAAAACAACAACAAAAATTTTGTCTTTCCTAACGATTTAGTCAGTATATCTGCAATTTGATCGTCCGTAGTCACACTTATTAGTCCCTTTTTTTCATAATCATAAACAAAATTATAACTTATATCTATATGCTTGGAATTTTTTGAAAATTTTCCATTTTTTGATAAGGCTATCGCTCCACTATTGTCTTCATATATTTTTACCGGATTGTCATTCTTCACGTCAAAAACAGATAAAATGCCCTTAATTGGAATGATTTCTTCTACACAATCAGCAAGAGCGTAATATTCAGCATGCGTTGAGGCTCTGGAGACAATTTTTTGTTTTTGCGATTTCCATAGTACCACATTTCCAAAAACTCGTATGATTATCCCTGTAGTCGATTTTCTGTCCGTAGTGTCTGCAGCCCAATCAGCGTCAACAAATGCATCCATTATTTCCTGAGTAGTTGAGTTATAAACAAGATTTATGGAACGAGTGTGATACAAGTATTTTAGAACACGTGTGCTGTCATAGCTATTTTGGAATCGACTTAGGTAATTGACCGCAAATGAAATGTCTGGGCGAGTACCATTTGCAATATACAATAATGCTCCAATTAAATTCCTATATTTCAGTTCTTCATCCACTATATCAGCAGGTTCAATTTTTCGATTCATTTCCATAGGTGTATCGAACCTTTTACTATTTATTATTCCGTACTTATGACTAAGATTTTCAATATATTTTTCTTGATTCAAGTATATTTCCTCTTTACTTTGGTTACGTTGTACTTCAATTCCCAAGTATTGCTTTATTTGTCCCAAGTCTTTCATGCGAAATCGTTTATTAAGCATGATCTTAACTTCATCTATAGCCATTTCATTTATACCACTGATTAATATATCATCCACATATAAAATAATATATATTTTTGTGTCGTTTATCTCTCCAGTATACAGACAGTAATCATAATCAGATCTTTTAAAATGCAAGCTTATCATGTAATTATGAAAACAATCATACCAGTCACGTGGACTTTCTCTCAATCCATAAAGCGCCTTCTTAAGTAAACAAACCTTATCTGACTGTATATTACTACCATCAGGAGGGTAGATGTAAACTTCAGACTTGATATTTCCGTTTAAAAAAGCTGTTTGAACATCCATTTGTTCTATTTTTAAATTTTTAACACATGCAATTGACAGCAACACCTTTAGCGTGCTCATTCTTGCAACCGGTGAATAAACTTCTTCATCGCTTTGGTACAACTGTTGGAAATGCGACTTTGGCGACAATGCGCGCTTTGTATACTCCATCTGTCTTAATTCTATATATCCACTTTACTTCAATTATTTTCTTATTTATTGGAACGTTGACCAAATCCCATGTGTCGTTTTCTTTTAAACCATCAAGTTCTTGTTTCATAGCCGCTTTCCATTTTCTTGACTCTTCGCAGTTCAATGGTTCTTGGTAGTTTTCAGGTATCAAAGCATTGCAATAGTTTGTATATACGACATGATCATCAAATTTCACAACATTTCACACATTATGTTACGCTTGGGGCGTGTATCTTATTTAACTTCCTCGGTTTTGCTGCATTGATCATCGTCAGTTTTATTTTCTTTTATTTTCAAAACTCTTTCTTCTTCTTCTTCTTCTTCTTCTTCTTCTTCTTCTTCTTCTTCTTCTTCTTTTGGCGTTTCCCCTTCGTACTTTTCTTCGTTATCAGTATTTCTATAAATGGTATATCTTGCACGTGACGACTTACAACTATTTTGTCATTAACCAATATCTTATATCCGGTATCTGTATACCCTATTAATATTAATTCCTTTTTCGGCCTTTGGATTTAGCTTTGAATATCTGCATGCCTCGGGAATTCGTACAAAAGCAGTGCTTCCATATAAGTGTAAGTTTTAAACATCAGCCCTTTTATTAAAAAATATTTCATATGGTGTTTTTCTTATTCTTGTGTTTGCTAATAGGCGATTTCCAATGTAGGCAGCCGTGTAAATACATTCTGGCCAATAAAACTTGTCGACATTTGCCTCTGACAGCAAGCAGCGTGCACGATCCATTATCGTTCTGTTGTGCCTTTCGGCGACTCCGTTCAATTCGTGTGTGTATGCTGGTCCTGGTTTCAAATAAATACCTTCTCGTTTCGCTAATTCATCAAAGTTTTTGTTAAGATATGATTCTCTTCCATTGTCACATCGAATTTCTTTAATACTTTTTCCAGTTTGATTTTTTACTAATTTCCTAATATACCTAATGAAGCAATAAAAAACATCACTTTTTTGTTTTATGCAATACACAACAGCAATTTTACTGAAATCATCTATAAAAGACACAAAGTATTTCTCACCATTATGACCTGTCTGAGTTATTGGACCATGGACATCTGTAAGGACTATTTGTAACAAATCATTTGCTCTTGTACGTTTGTTTTTAAATTTCAAATTTGTCATTTTATTCTCCGGACAAACTTCGCATTTTATAAATTCGTTTTCGAGTTTCACCGGTGTTCCATTTAGCAGCTGAGCTTCACACAAATATTTTAAATCTCTAAAATTTGTGTGACAAAGTATATATCTATGCCATTTTTCTATATTTGAAATTCCCATTGAACTAGTGTACGTACTTGTTTTCTTATTCTCAAGTCTGGCAACTTCTCCATTTAATTCAAAGAGTTTATTTCTTTTAACAGCAATAGCAATGAGTTTTTCTTTCGAATTACAAATTTTATTGTAATTCATTGTCTTTCTCAAACATTATTTTTAATTGTTTTGATTTACAAATACAAGAGACACTTAGTAAGTTTTGTTTCATTTCTGGTACATAGTATATACATTTTTAATCTTTATTTCCTCCGACTTATCATTAATGTTAATCATTACATTACCAATTTTTCCAGATATTAGTTTAAAACCATCACCAACTTTAATATCAACCGGGTTTTGTAGATTTTTGGATTCATAAAAGTACTCATCTGTGTTTATTATGTGATCTGAGCAACCACTATCTAGTAGCCATTTAATATTTCTACTTCTTCTATTTTGCTACTTTTCATTACTTCAACCTTGAATGAATTGTAATTTCTACTGTCATCTAGACTCGAATTTCCAGCCACTTTTGTATCGTGTCTATTTTGTATATGTTTGAAAAGGTTGCCTTTTGTAATAATTATTAAAGTTTTCTGGGCAGTAACGTTGGATGTGCCCTGACTTATTACACTTGTAACATACCGCTTCAGTAGTCGTTGCACTGCTATGCTGATTACCTTTTAAATTGAGATAGTTGTTCTGATTGCGTTGTACGTGTCGAAACCTATGACCTCTAGGATTTTTAGTTAAATTTGAACTAAACGTGCGAGTGTAATTTCTGCTGTACTCAAAGTAGTAACTTTTACCGTTTCTCTTTTGATACTCTAACAGTAATTTAGATTTTACATACTCAACTGTTTTCTCCTTCGTTGGCAGTGCATCAATAATATCAACAATACGTGAGAAGTTAACGTTAATAACAGATAATTCAATTTATCCTCTTCATCCACAGTCTCACCAGTATTTTTGAGCCTATTTATATGCGTTTCAAATTCGTTAAAGAAGTCACTTGGATTTTCACCTTCTTTCATTTTTAATTTTAACAATCTTCTTTTACACAATAGCTTTACTGCACTGTTTTTAACTAGATAAATTTCGTCAAGCTTTGCAATCATATTTTTCGCAGTCGTTTCTGATATTATTAATTCTAACTGAGTGTTTGAAATACTGTTTACGATGTAATTTTTTGCTTTAATTTCTTTTTTATTCCAATCTTCGACTCTTATTTCAGCCGGTCTTTCATCATGTAGAATAACCTCGTTACAGTCTTTCATTTCTAAAAATAAATTTAGCCTGAATTTCCAGTTCCATAAAATATTTGTAACATGAAATCGTCCTTTTTTTCACTTGCCATGCTTCTATCTTAGGTTATCTTCCTTTCACAACTAAATTTCTTTTCTTTACTGTTAACAAACAAACCACGGACCTCTGCTACCATGTTAAAATACTGTTTATATTATTTATTATAATGAATCTTGTTACAAAACAAACACACTTATTTTCCATTGTGAAAAGAAAACTTAAAAACTAAAAGAACATTCCTCGACGTGTGCTTCTTTCATACACACACACCACACTACCCCTCTTGTCTGAAACGGTAAACTCCTAAACACTAAAGAAACTAACGAATTTTAAGTCATATTTCTAACAATAACAGTAACAGTTTATAAAAAAATAACGAATTTCCACAGATGCATAGAAATGCATATCAATAATGTACTGAATTAGGCGAATCGAATAATGTATAACTCACCCCGATCCGTGAACGGGCCTAGCGTTTGCTAGGAATGTTCCATAACTTTTCAACAAAGTCTAAAATTTTTCCCAAGGGTGAATACCTATACACTGTATAGATATCCTGTTTCCTTCAACCGAACGACACGTGTCCCTAAAAAATATATTTATAAAGTAAGTCGGTCAAGTAGGAAGAATATTCAGATATTTAAGAATATGAATATATTGGTAAAAATATCCATTCCTCTTACCTTTATGTCCTGTGTATTGGATAATATAGATTTACATACTTTTACCGCTGAATTCGAAATTCTGAACTAAACATAGGTACAGGACTCGTCAAAACCGTTTTTCATTCTTTTTATAGTTTTATCTGTTTTCCACAAAACAACCAATTAAATTAAGTTGCAAGAATGCAAAAGCGATAAAACTTACAGAGGCTTTAAATGTTTACTTAAGACTTTACCTTTTGTAAAAACCGGCGATATTGACTGTGTGTGTGTAAATCGTCGTACGTTCGTGCCCGGTGCAGTAAAACACGTGCATCGATCTAGGTTACGTACGTTCCTCACGTGCCACTTTCTCAATCTATACTTTTACATAAAAATTTTCGATGAGGTGCATTTGTAGCTATTACGTGTAGCATCATGAGCAAACTCTTAGAAAATCACTCCTACTCCTCATTTGGACAGAATTTTTACTTTCATGATTTTAGCGAAAAGTCGTTTTCCTGCTCGGGGAACACATATGTACAGGGTGTTCGGCCACCCCTGGGAAAAATTTTAATGGGGGATTCTAGATGCCAAAATACGAAAATACAGACGAAAATCAAGAATACCAATTTGTTGATAGAGGCTACGTTGAAAAGTTATTAACAATTAAACTCAAAAATTTCAAATCGTTCTGGAAAAATTGTTATCGGTTGCGGGGGTCAATTGCAATCATTTTTGGTGAATACACATACCTCCGAAATCTTACCCACTTTCGAGATAAAAATTCGAGAATGTGTGAAATTTTTTCGATGGAAAAGAAAAATTTCAAATCGTTTTGGAAAAATTGTTATCGGTTGCGGGGGTTACTTACAACCATTTTGGGTGAATCGTCATACCCCCCTAATCATGCGCATTTTCGAGAAAGAAATTCAGTACGGGCGGAACTTTAAACGTTAATAACTTTTTAATAAAGCCTCCATTAACAAATTGGTATTCTTGATTTTCGTCTTACTTTGGTCTCTAGAATCCCCTGGGAGAAATTGTAATGGGAGATTCTAGAGGTTAAAGTAGGACGAAAATCAAGAATACCAATTTGTTGATGGAATAATACGATACTAAACAAGTTATTGACGTTTAAAGTTCCGCTCTTACTTTCGAATTTTTTTCTCGAAAATGCGCAGGATTTCGTATGTGGTATGTCTATTCACCGAAAATAATTTTAATTGACCCCCGAAACCGAAAGTAATTTTTTCAGAACGATTTGAAATTTTCTTTTTTTTTCGTCGAAAAATTTAGGCACTGCCTGTCGATTTTTCTTAAAAATTCCTTTTTGATTTTTATTCAGTTTGTTTGTGGCCCGACAAAATAGTTGTTTAATAATACTCTTTGTGTAGGTACCCATGAGCTCTACTCGCGAAAAAAAACGTTTCATTGGAATATATTCACTATTCACTATATCAGTAGGAGTTGCGGGGGCTGTTTGAAAATTTGACCAGTTATATGGGATTTTTCTCACTTTACGGGGTCAAGGAACAACTTTTCCAACATCTGTACATATTCTCCATTAAAATATGCGTTGTGTTGCTGTTTGAAACATTAACCCCTGCAACGAAAACTAATTCTTCCAAGACGATTCGAAATTCTTTTTTACTTGAATTTTTTTTGTCGAAACTGAGTAGGATTTCGGGGGTACGATTCTAACTGACCTCCGCGACCAAAAATAATTTTTTCAGAACGATTTGAAATTTTTTTATTTAATGTTATTAATAACTACTTTTTAACGAAACCTCAGTCGAAAAATTGATATTCTTAATTTTCGTCTTATTTTGGCTTCTAGAATCTCCCATTAAAATTTTTCCCAGGGGTGGCCAAACACCCTGTATATATTAAATCAATATTAATGAAATTACACCTTGACCGAATTCATTTCAATCCCCCCACACTAATACATATATTGTGTGTAGCCCATAAATGGTTGAGAATGGAGTCACCTTTCCTATACTGGTATTATTAGATGGTCGCAGGTCCTGCATAAATTTCAATTTACATAATTTTTGTTTTGAGTAAACTCATTTTACTTTTTTGTATATTACCTAATGCAACTCATATTTTCCAGCCATGCGATGTAGGAATATTTAGACGATTAAAAGTTGCATGGCGAAAGGTAGTACAGGAACATAGACAAAGTACGTAGGTAGACTAAACCCATTACGAAGGTGAATTTCGCACCAATATATCATACCATATATAAATTCCATGAAGAAGGAAATGCTTTTAAAGCTTGTGGTGGCCTATGACCGTTTAACTCAAATACAATTTACTACACAAAACGTATTTCAGAAAGAAGAAAGTAAATTAGAATTCATGTCGCCAGATGAAACTGACATCAATGACAGCAATATAGGTAGTTTTACATAGCATTCAAGAGCATATTCCAGATGATCTGAGAGGGGAACAATTTTGTTTTCTATATAGAAAATATTAAAATACAATCGGGACACAACTAAGACACAACACAAGACACAACTCGCAGAGAGAAAGCACTGCTGATGTTCAACGCAGTGCAGTTCATAGTAACAGTAAAACCAATACCAGTGTAGAAGACTAATTTAACAACGTTTCGCTAGAAGAAACTAATATATGATATACTGATCATTAATTAACTTTAATATTTCATGACAATGATGCTTTTACTTTTTTCTAATGGGAATTGTTTTGTTTCCGATGGTACTGAAATCAAACTACATTAATTCTACAACATTACTTTACTTATTTTCTCGTAAAGACAAAGATTCTTCAGAATCTATTCTGGATAAACATTATCAACATTATCAAAAAATTGAAAAAACAACAAAGAAAAGAAAAGAAAAGAAAAGAAATATAGAAAGGTGTGTGCAATCAAAGTTACATCAAAGACATGGAAATAGGCTCAGCTTGAAAAAATAGAAGCAATTGATAACCAGGAAAAAGAAAAACAAAGAATGAAAGAAGAACGATTAGAAAAGAAAAAAACAAGCCGAGAAATTAAAAGAAGAAAAGCTATTGAAAAAAGAAAGAAAAACAGAAAAATGAAAAGGAAAAGGAGAAAGAAAAGCAAGACGAAGAGAAGGAGAAATGTAAAACTCAAACTAAAAATAAAAATAAAGTTAAGAACGTGAAAAGAAAATAATAAATAATATTATTTTGTGTGTGTGTTTTTTACAGGGTGAATGTAGTAACTGAACCAGGTGGTTATGACTATGCAACATTTTTATTAGCATCTTTTTCAAACTCCACTTGGAACAACACTGTACGTATGTATGTATGGGATTATCAGGAACCGTGTTTGTTCGTTAATCGGCACACTCGTATTTATTTCGTTAAACACAGTCACACCTACTACGTACTTTTCTTCAATCTTTCTCTCTTCCGTGCTGTCTTTTCTCGCTTTCTGGGTTATTCACCCATCAGCTGTTCGGCCGTACGTTCGCCGCGTGTTGACGGCTTTTTCGGCGGTAACCGTCTTCGCTCGTGCAAGCTCGTGGACAGCGAACGATTCGCTGTTCGGCCAAAAATTCGTGCGCGATTTAATAATTTTCAACTGCACGGTTCCCTACATACAGGGTGTTCGGCCATCCATGGGAAAAATTTTAATGGGGGATTCTAGAGGTCAAAATAAGACGAAAATCAAGAATACCAATTTGTTGATGGAGGCACTGTTAAAAAGTTATTAATGTTTAAAGTTCCGCTCGTACTGAATTTTTTTCTCGAAAATGCGCAAGATTTCGGGGGTATGTCTATACATAAAAAATGATTGTCACCGACCCTCGCAACTGAAAATAATTTTTCACAGAACGATTTGAAATCTTTTTCTTTCATCGAAAAATATAGGCACCCGATTAGATTTTCGGTAAGGAATTTTTTTCTCGAAAGTGCGTAGGATTTCGGGGGTATGTGTAATGACCAAAAATGATTGTAATTGACCCCTGCAACCGAAAATAATTTTTTTAGAAAAATTTTTGAAAAATTTGTTTTTCGCCGAAAAATATCAACACATACTCGAATTTTTTTCTCGAAACTGAGTAGGATTTCGAATATATGTCTATTCACTAAAAATGCTTGTAATTGACCTCCGCAGCCGAAAATAATTTTTCTGGAACGATCTGAAATTTTTGAATTTAATTGATAATAACTTTTTAACGAAGCCTCCATCAACAAATTGGTATTCTTGATTTTCGTCTTAGTTTGGCCTCTAGAATCTCCTATTAAAATGTTCCTCAGGGCTGGCCGAACACCATCTATACTACTATGTTTGCTAGATCCTGGGTTTTTTTCGGGTTTGAATCACGTAGTAATGTGGTACCACACAGAAACAGTCCATTAAACCTGGATTCGGACAGTATTTTAGAGGATAACACCGGTTAGGTCTGGGTTAGGTCTTGGATATGCCCGCATCTGGCTCATGATTTTGCCTTCTTCGCATACTTGTTGGCTAGATCCTGGGTTTTTTTCGTGTTTGAATCACGTAGTAATGTGGTACCACACAGAAACAGTCCATTAAACCTGGATTCGGACAGTATTTTAGAGGATAACACCGGTTAGGTCTGGGTTAGGTCTGGGTTATGCGCGCATCTGGCTCATGATTTTGCCATCTTCGCATACTTGTTGGCCAGATCCAGGGTTTTTTTCGGGTTTGAATCACGTAGTAATGTGGTACCACACAGAAACAGTCCAGTAAACCTGGATTCGGGCAGTATTTTAGAGGATAACACCGGTTAGGTCTGGGTTTCGTGTGGGATATGCGCGCGTCTGGCTTATACTTTCGCCTTTTTCGCAAACTTGTTGGCCAGATCCTGGGTTTTTTCGTGTTTGAATCACGTAGTAATGTGGTAACACACTGAATCATTCAATTAAACCTGGTTTCGATCAATATTTTAGAGGATAACACCGGTTAGGTCTTGGTTAGGTCTAGGATATGCGCGCATCTGGCTTATACGTTCGCCTTTTTCGCAAACTTGTTGGCCAGACCCTGGGTTTTTTTCGTGCTTGAATCAAGTAGTAATGTGGTTCCACACTGAATCAGTCAATTAAACCTGGTTTCGATCAATATTTTAGAGGATAACACCGGTTAGGTCTGGGTTATGCCCGCATCTGGCTCATGATTTTGCCTTCTTCGCATACTTGTTGGCCAGATCCTGAGTTTTCTTCGTGTTTGAATCACGTAGTAATGTGGTAACACACTGAATCAGTCCATTAAACCTGGATTCGGACAGTATTTTAAAGGATAACACCGGTTTGGTCTGGGTTAGGTCTGGGTTATGCCCGCATCTGGCTCATGATTTTGCCTTCTTCACATACTTCTTGGCCATATCCTGGGTTTTTTTCGGGTTTGAATCACGTAGTATTGTGGTAACACTGTGAAGCAGACAATTAAACCTGGTTTCGATCAATATTTTAGAGGATAACACCGGTTAGGTCTGGGTTAGGTCTGGGATATGCGCGCATCTGGCTCATGATTTTGCCCTCTTCGCATACTTGTTGGCCAGATCCTGGGTTTTTTTCGGGTTTGAATCACGTAGTAATGTGGTACCACACAGAAACTGTCCAGTAAACCTGGATTCGGACAGTATTTTAGAGGATAACACCGGTCAGATCTGGGTTTCGTCTGGGTTATGCCCGCATCTGGCTCATGATTTTGCCTTCTTCACATACTTCTTGGCCATATCCTGGGTTTTTTTCGGGTTTGAATCACGTAGTATTGTGGTAACACTGTGAAGCAGTCAATTAAACCTGGTTTCGATCAATATTTTAGAGGATAACACCGGTTAGGTCTGGGTTAGGTCTGGGTTATGCCAGCATCTGGCTCATGATTTTGCCTTCTTCGCAAACTTGTTGGCCAGATCCTGGGTTTTTTCGTGTTTGAATCACGTAGTAATGTGGTACCACACGGGAGCAGTCAATTAAACCTGGTTTCGATCAATATTTTAGAGGATAACACCGGTTAGGTCTTGGTTAGGTCTGGGATATGCGCGCATCTGGCTTATACGTTCGCCTTTTTCGCAAACTTGTTGGCAAGATCCTGGGTTTTTTTCGTGCTTGAATCACGTAGTAATGTGGTACCTCACAGAAACAGTCCATTAAACCTGGATTCGGACAGTATTTTAAAGGATAACACCGGTTAGGTCTGGGTTAGGTCTAGGATATGCCCGCATCTGGCTCATGATTTTGCCTTCTTCGCATACTTGTTGGCCAGATCCTGAGTTTTTTTCGTGTTTGAATCACGTAGTAATGTGGTAACACACTGAATCAGTCAATTAAACCTGGTTTCGATCAATATTTTAGAGGATAACACCGGTCAGGTCTGGGTTAGGTCTGGGTTTTGCCCGCATCTGGCTCATGATTTTGCCTTCTTCGCATACTTGTTGGCCAGATCCTGAGTTTTTTTCGTGTTTGAATCACGTAGTAATGTGGTAACACACTGAATCAGTCAATTAAACCTGGTTCCAATCAATATTTTAGAGGATAACACCGGTTAGCTCTGGGTTAGGTCTGGGTTATGCCCGCATCTGGCTCATGATTTTGCTCTCTTCGCATACTTGTTGGCCAGATCCTGAGTTTTTTTCGGGTTTGAATCACGTAGTAATGTGGTACTACACAGAAACAGTCCAGTAAACCTGGATTCGGGCAGTATTTTAGAGGATAACACCGGTTAGGTCTGGGTTTCGTCTGGGTTATGCCCGCATCTGGCTCATGATTTTGCCTTCTTCACATACTTGTTGGCCATATCCTGGGTTTTTTTCGGGTTTGAATCACGTAGTATTGCGGTAACCCTGTGAAGCAGTCAATTAAACCTGGTTTCGATCAATATTTTAGAGGATAACACCGGTTAGGTCTGGGTTAGGTCGTTGATATGCGCGCATCTGGCTTATACTTTCGCCTTTTTCGCAAACTTGTTGGCCAGATCCTTGGTTTTTTCGTGTCTGAATCACGTAGTAATGTGGTAACACACTGAATCAGTCAATTAAACCTGGTTTCGATCAATATTTTAGAGGATATCACCGGTTAGGTCTGGGTTAGGTCTGGGTTATGCCCGCATCTGGCTCATGATTTTGCCTTCTTCGCATACTTGTTGGCTAGATCCTGGGTTTTTTTCGTGTTCGAATCACGTAGTAATGTGGTAACACACTGAACCAGTCAATTAAACCTGGTTTCGATCAATATTTTAGAGGATAACACCGGTTAGGTCTGGGTTAGGTCTGGGTTATGCCCGCATCTGGCTCATGATTTTGCCTTCTTCGCAAACTTGTTGGCCAGATCCTGGGTTTTTTTCGTGTTTGAATCACGTAGTAATGTGGTACCACACAGAAACAGTCCATTAAACCTGGATTCGATCAATATTTTAGAGGATAACACCGGTTAGGTCTCAGTTAGGTCTGGGTTATGCCCGCATCTGGCTCATGATTTTGCCTTCTTCGCATACTTGTTGGCAAGATCCTGGGTTTTTTTCGTGCTTGAATCACGTAGTAATGTGGTAACACACTGAAGCAGTCAATTAAACCAGGTTTCGATCAATATTTTAGAGGATAACACCGGTTAGGTCTGGGTTAGGTCTGGGATATGCCCGCATCTGGCTCATGATTTTGCCATCTTCGCATACTTGTTGGCAAGATCCTGGGTTTTTTTCGTGCTTGAATCACGTAGTAATGTGGTAACACACTGAAGCAGTCAATTAAACCAGGTTTCGATCAATATTTTAGAGGATAACACCGGTTAGGTCTGGGTTAGGTCTGGGATATGCCCGCATCTGGCTCATGATTTGGCCTTCTTCGCATACTTGTTGGCCAGATCCTGGGCTTTTTTCGTGTTTGAATCACGTAGTAATATGGAACAACACTGAAGCAGTCAATTAAGCCTGGTTTCGATCAATATTTTAGAGGATAACACCGGTTAGGTCTGGGATATGCGCGCATCTGGCTTATACTTTCGCCTTTTTCGCAAACTTGTTGGCTAGATCCTGGGTATTTTTCGGGTTTGAATCTCGTAGTAATGTGGTACCACACAGAAACAGTCCATTAAACCTGGTTTCGGACAGTATTTTGGAGTATAACACCGGTTAGGTCTGGGTTAGGTCTGGGATATGCCCGCATCTGGCTCATGATTTGGCCTTCTTCGCATACTTGTTGGCCAGATCCTGGGCTTTTTTCGTGTTTGAATCACGTAGAAATGTGGTAACACACTGAAGCAGTCAATTAAACCTGGTTTCGATCAATATTTTATGGGATACCACCGGTTAGGTCTGGGTTAGGTCTGGGATATGCGCGCATCTGTCTCATGATTTGGCCTTCTTTGCATACTTGTTGGCCAGATCCTGGGTTTTTTTCGGGTTTGAAGCACGTAGTAATGTGGTAACACACTGAAGCAGTCAATTAAACCCGGTTTCGATCAATATTTTAGGGGATACCACCGGTTAGGTCTGGGTTAGGTCTGGGATATGCGCGCATCTGTCTCATGATTTGGCCTTCTTCGCATACTTGTTGGCCAGATCCTGGGTTTTTTTCGTGTTTGAATCACGTAGTAATATGGAACAACACTGAATCAGTCAATTAAACCTGGTTTCGATCAATATTTTAGAGGATAACACCGGTCAGGTCTGGGTTAGGTCTGGGTTATGCCCGCATCTGGCTCATGATTTTGCCTTCTACGCATACTTGTTGGCCAGATCCTGAGTTTTTTTCGTGTTTCAATCACGTAGTAATGTGGTAACACTGTGAAGCAGTCAATTAAACCTGGTTTCGATCAATATTTTAGAGGATAACACCGGTTAGGTCTGGGTTAGGTCTGGGATATGCGCGCATCTGTCTTATACTTTCGCCTTTTTCGCAAACTTGTTGGCTAGATCCTGGGTTTTTTTCGGGTTTGAATCATGTAGTAATGTGGTACCACACAGAAACAGTCCAGTAAACCTGGATTCGGACAGTATTTTAGCGGATAACGCCGGTTAGGTCTGGGTTAGGTCTGGGTTATGCCCGCATCTGGCTCATGATTTTGCCTTCTTCGCATACTTGTTGGCCAGATCCTGGGTTTTTTTCGGGTTTGAATCACGTAGTAATGTGGTACCACACAGAAACTGTCCAGTAAACCTGGATTCGGACAGTATTTTAGAGGATAACACCGGTTAGGTCTGGTTTCGTCTGGGTTATGCCCGCATCTGGCTCATGATTTGGCCTTCCTCACATACTTGTTGGCCAGATCCTGAGTTTTTTTCGTGTTTCAATCACGTAGTAATGTGGTAACACTGTGAAGCAGTCAATTAAACCTGGTTTCGATCAATATTTTAGAGGATAACACCGGTTAGGTCTGGGTTAGGTCTGGGATATGCGCGTGTCTGGCTTATACTTTCGCCTTTTTCGCAAACTTCTTGGCCAGACCCTGGGTTTTTTCGAGTTTGAATCACGTAGTAATGTGGTACCACACGGGAGCAGTCAATTAAACCTGGTTTCGATCAATATTTTAGAGGATAACACCGGTTAGGTCTTGGTTAGGTCTGGGATATGCGCGCATCTGGCTTATACGTTCGCCTTTTCGCAAACTTATTGGTAAGATCCTGGGTTTTTTTCGTGCTTGAATCACGTAGTAATGTGGTAACACACTGAAGCAGTCAATTAAACCTGGTTTCGATCAATATTTTAGAGGATAACACCGGTTAGGTCTGGGTTAGGTCTGGGATATGCCCGCATCTGGCTCATGATTTGGCCTTCTTCGCATACTTGTTGGCCAGATCCTGGGCTTTTTTCGTGTTTGAATCACGTAGAAATGTGGTAACACACTGAAGCAGTCAATTAAACCTGGTTTCGCTAAATATTTTAGGGGATACCACCGGTTAGGTCTGGGTTAGGTCTGGGATATGCGCGCATCTGTCTCATGATTTGGCCTTCTTCGCATACTTGTTGGCCAGATCCTGGGCTTTTTTCGGGTTTGAAGCACGTAGTAATGTGGTAACACACTGAAGCAGTCAATTAAACCCGGTTTCGATGAATATTTTAGAGGATAACACCGGTTAGGTCTGGGTTAGGTCTGGGATATGCCCGCATCTGGCTCATGATTTGGCCTTCTTCGCATACTTGTTGGCCAGATCCTGGGCTTTTTTCGTGTTTGAATCACGTAGTAATATGGAACAACACTGAAGCAGTCAATTAAGCCTGGTTTCGATCAATATTTTAGAGGATAACACCGGTTAGGTCTGGGATATGCGCGCATCTGGCTTATACTTTCGCCTTTTTCGCAAACTTGTTGGCTAGATCCTGGGTATTTTTCGGGTTTGAATCTCGTAGTAATGTGGTACCACACAGAAACAGTCCATTAAACCTGGTTTCGGACAGTATTTTGGAGTATAACACCGGTTAGGTCTGGGTTAGGTCAGGGTTATGCCCGCACCTGGCTAATTATTTTGCCTTCATCGCATACTTGTTGGCCAGATCCTGGGTTTTTTTCGTGTTTGAATCACGTAGTAATGTGGTAACACACTGAAGCAGTCAATTAAACCTTGTTTCGGACAGTATTTTGGAGTATAACACCGGTTAGGTCTTGGTTTCGTCTGGGTTATGCCCGCATCTGGCTAATGATTTTGCCTTCTTCGCATACTTGTTGGCCAGATCCTGGGTATTTTTCGGGTTTGAATCTCGTAGTAATGTGGTACCACACAGAAACAGTCCATTAAACCTGGTTTCGGACAGTATTTTGGAGTATAACACCGGTTAGGTCTGGGTTAGGTCAGGGTTATGCCCGCACCTGGCTAATTATTTTGCCTTCATCGCATACTTGTTGGCCAGATCCTGGGTTTTTTTCGTGTTTGAATCACGTAGTAATGTGGTAACACACTGAAGCAGTCAATTAAACCTGGTTTCGATCAATATTTTAGAGGATAACACCGGTTAGGTCTGGGATATGCGCGCAATCTGGCTTATACTTTCGCCTTTTTCGCAAACTTGTTGGCCAGATCCTGGGTTTTTTTCGGGTTTGAAGCACGTAGTAATGTGGTAATACACTGAAGCAGTCAATTAAACCTGGTTTCGATCAATATTTTAGAGGATAACACCGGTTAGGTCTGGGTTAGGTCTGGGTTATGCCCGCATCTGGCTTATACTTTCGCCTTTTCGCAAATTTGTTGGCTACATCATGGGTTTTTTTCAGGTTTGAATCTCGTAGTAATGTGGTAACACACAGAAACAGTCCATTAAACCTGGTTTCGGGCAGTATTTTGGAGTATAACACCGGTTAGGTCTGGGTTTCGTCTGGGTTATGCCCGCATCTGGCTAATGATTTTGCCTTCTTCGCATACTTGTTGGCCAGATCCCGGGTTTTTTTCGTGTTTGAATCACGTAGTAATGTGGTAACACACTGAAGCAGTCAATTAAACCTGGTTTCGATCAATATTTTAGAGGATAACACCGGTTAGGTCTGGGATATGCGCGCAATCTGGCTTATACTTTCGCCTTTTTCGCAAACTTGTTGGCCAGATCCTGGGTTTTTTACGTGTTTGAATCACGTAGTAATGTGGTACAACACTGAAGCAGTCAATTAAACCTGGTTTCGATCAATATTTTAGAGGATAACACCGGTTAGGTCTGGGATAGGTCTGGGATACGCCCGCATCAGGCTCATGATTTTGCCTTCTTCGCATACTTGTTGGCCAGATCCTGGGGTTTTTTCGTGTTTGAATCACGTAGTAATGTGGTAACACACTGAAGCAGTCAATTAAACCTGGTTTCGATTAATATTTTAGAGGAAAACACCGGTTAGGTCTGGGTTAGGTCTGGGATATGCGCGCATCTGGCTTATACTTTCGCCTTTTTCGCAAACTTGTTGGCTAGATCCTGGGCTTTCTTCGGGTTTGAATCTCGTAGTAATGTGGTACCACACAGAAACAGTCCATTAAACCTGGTTTCAGACAGTATTTTAGAGGATAACACCGGTTAGGTCTGGGTTTCGTCTGGGTTATGCCCGCATCAGGCTTATGATTTTGCCTTCTTCGCATACTTGTTGGCCAGATCCTGGGTTTTTTTCGTGTTTGAATCACGTAGTAATGTGGTAACACACAGAAGCAGTCAATTAAACCTGGTTTCGATCACTATTTTAGAGGATAACACCGGTTAGGTCTGGGATATGCGCGCATCTGGCTTATACTTTCGCCTTTTTCGCAAACTTGTTGGCTAGATCCTGGGTTTTTTCGGGTTTGAATCTCGTAGTAATGTGGTACCACACAGAAACAGTCCATTAAACCTGGTTTCGGACAGTATTTTAGAGGATAACACCGGTTAGGTCTGGGTTTCGCCTGGGTTATGCCGCATCTGGCTCATGATTTTGCCTTCTTCGCATACTTGTTGACCAGATCCTGGGCTTTTTTCGTGTTTGAATCACGTAGTAATGTGGCACAACACTGAAGCAGTCAATTAAACCTGGTTTCGATCAATATTTTAGAGGATAACACCGGTTAGGTCTGGGTTTCGTCTGGGTTATGCCCGCATCTGGCTAATGATTTTGCCTTCTTCGCATACTTGTTGGCTAGATCCTGGGTTTTTTTCGTGTTTGAATCACGTAGTAATGTGGTAACACACTGAAGCAGTCAATTAAACCTAGTTTCGATCAATATTTTAGAGGATAACACCGGTTAGGTCTGGGTTAGGTCTGGGATATGCGCGCATCTGGCTTATACTTTCGCCTCTTTCGCAAACTTGTTGGCTAGATCCTGGGTTTTTTTCGGGTTTGAATCTCGTAGTAATGTGGTACCACACAGAAACAGTCCATTAAACATGGTTTCGATCAATATTTTAGAGGATAACAGCGGTTAGGTCTGGGTTAGGTCTGGGATATGACCGCATCTGGCTCACGATTTGGCCTTCTTCGCATACTTGTTGGCCAGATCCTGGGTTTTTTTCGTGTTTGAATCACGTAGTAATGTGGTAACACACTGAAGCAGTCAATTAAACCTGGTTTCGATCAATATTTTAGAGGATAACACCGGTTAGGTCTGGGATATGCGCGCATCTGGCTTATACTTTCGCCTTTTTCGCAAACTTGTTGGACAGATCCTGGGTTTTTTTCGTGTTTGAATCACGTAGTAATGTGGTACCACACAGAAACAGTCCATTAAACATGGTTTCGATCAATATTTTAGAGGATAACAGCGGTTAGGTCTGGGTTAGGTCTGGGATATGACCGCATCTGGCTCACGATTTGGCCTTCTTCGCATACTTGTTGGCCAGATCCTGGGTTTTTTTCGGGTTTGAATCTCGTAGTAATGTGGAACCACACAGAAACAGTCCATTAAACATGGTTTCGATCAATATTTTAGAGGATAACAGCGGTTAGGTCTGGGTTAGGTCTGGGATATGACCGCATCTGGCTCACGATTTGGCCTTCTTCGCATACTTGTTGGCCAGATCCTGGGTTTTTTTCGGGTTTGAATCTCGTAGTAATGTGGTAACACACTGAAGCAGTCAATTAAACCTGGTTTCGATCAATATTTTGGAGGATAACACCGGTTAGGTCTGGGTTAGGTCTGGGATATGCGCGCATCTGGCTTATACTTTCGCCTCTTTCGCAAACTTGTTGGCTAGATCCTGGGTTTTTTTCGGGTTTGAATCTCGTAGTAATGTGGTACCACACAGAAACAGTCCATTAAACATGGTTTCGATCAATATTTTAGAGGATAACAGCGGTTAGGTCTGGGTTAGGTCTGGGATATGACCGCATCTGGCTCACGATTTGGCCTTCTTCGCATACTTGTTGGCCAGATCCTGGGTTTTTTTCGGGTTTGAATCTCGTAGTAATGTGGAACCACACAGAAACAGTCCATTAAACCTGGTTTCGATCAATATTTTAGAGGATAACACCGGTTAGGTCTTGGTTAGGTCTGGGATATGCGCGCATCTGGCTTATACGTTCGCCTTTTCGCAAACTTATTGGTAAGATCCTGGGTTTTTTTCGTGCTTGAATCACGTAGTAATGTGGTAACACACTGAAGCAGTCAATTAAACCTGGTTTCGATCAATATTTTAGAGGATAACACCGGTTAGGTCTGGGTTAGGTCTGGGATATGCCCGCATCTGGCTCATGATTTGGCCTTCTTCGCATACTTGTTGGCCAGATCCTGGGCTTTTTTCGTGTTTGAATCACGTAGAAATGTGGTAACACACTGAAGCAGTCAATTAAACCTGGTTTCGATAAATATTTTAGGGGATACCACCGGTTAGGTCTGGGATATGCGCGCATCTGTCTCATGATTTGGCCTTCTTCGCATACTTGTTGGCCAGATCCTGGGCTTTTTTCGGGTTTGAAGCACGTAGTAATGTGGTAACACACTGAAGCAGTCAATTAAACCCGGTTTCGATGAATATTTTAGAGGATAACACCGGTTAGGTCTGGGATAGGTCTGGGATATGCCCGCATCTGGCTCATGATTTGGCCTTCTTCGCATACTTGTTGGCCAGATCCTGGGCTTTTTTCGTGTTTGAATCACGTAGTAATATGGAACACCACTGAAGCAGTCAATTAAGCCTGGTTTCGATCAATATTTTAGAGGATAACACCGGTTAGGTCTGGGATATGCGCGCATCTGGCTTATACTTTCGCCTTTTTCGCAAACTTGTTGGCTAGATCCTGGGTATTTTTCGGGTTTGAATCTCGTAGTAATGTGGTACCACACAGAAACAGTCCAATAAACCTGGTTTCGGTCAGTATTTTGGAGTATAACACCGGTTAGGTCTGGGTTAGGTCAGGGTTATGCCCGCACCTGGCTAATTATTTTGCCTTCATCGCATACTTGTTGGCCAGATCCTGGGTTTTTTTCGTGTTTGACTCACGTAGTAATGTGGTAACACACTGAAGCAGTCAATTAAACCTGGTTTCGGACAGTATTTTGGAGTATAACACCGGTTAGGTCTGGGTTTCGTCTGGGTTATGCCCGCATCTGGCTAATGATTTTGCCTTCTTCGCATACTTGTTGGCCAGATCCTGGGTATTTTTCGGGTTTGAATCTCGTAGTAATGTGGTACCACACAGAAACAGTCCATTAAACCTGGTTTCGGACAGTATTTTGGAGTATAACACCGGTTAGGTCTGGGTATAGGTCTGGGTTATGCCCGCGTCTGGCTTATACTTTCGCCTTTTTCGCAAACTTGTTGGCCAGACCCTGGGTTTTTTCGTGTTTGAATCACGTAGTAATGTGGTACCACACGGGAGCAGTCAATTAAACCTGGTTTCGATCAATATTTTAGAGGATAACACCGGTTAGGTCTTGGTTAGGTCTGGGATATGCGCGCATCTGGCTTATACGTTCGCCTTTTTCGCAAACTTATTGGTAAGATCCTGGGTTTTTTTCGTGCTTGAATCACGTAGTAATGTGGTAACACACTGATGCAGTCAATTAAACCTGGTTTCGATCAATATTTTAGAGGATAACACCGGTTAGGTCTGGGTTAGGTCTGGGATATGCCCGCATCTGGCTCATGATTTGGCCTTCTTCGCATACTTGTTGGCCAGATCCTGGGCTTTTTTCGTGTTTGAATCACGTAGAAATGTGGTAACACACTGAAGCAGTCAATTAAACCTGGTTTCGATAAATATTTTAGGGGATACCACCAGTTAGGTCTGGGTTAGGTCTGGGATATGCGCGCATCTGTCTCATGATTTGGCCTTCTTCGCATACTTGTTGGCCAGATCCTGGGTTTTTTTCGGGTTTGAAGCACGTAGTAATGTGGTAACACACTGAAGCAGTCAATTAAACCCGGTTTCGATGAATATTTTAGAGGATAACACCGGTTAGGTCTGGGTTAGGTCTGGGATATGCCCGCATCTGGCTCATGATTTGGCCTTCTTCGCATACTTGTTGGCCAGATCCGGGGCTTTTTTCGTGTTTGAATCACGTAGTAATATGGAACAACACTGAAGCAGTCAATTAAGCCTGGTTTCGATCAATATTTTAGAGGATAACACCGGTTAGGTCTGGGATATGCGCGCATCTGGCTTATACTTTCGCCTTTTTCGCAAACTTGTTGGCTAGATCCTGGGTATTTTTCGGGTTTGAATCTCGTAGTAATGTGGTACCACACAGAAACAGTCCATTAAACCTGGTTTCGGACAGTATTTTGGAGTATAACACCGGTTAGGTCTGGGTTAGGTCAGGGTTATGCCCGCACCTGGCTAATTATTTTGCCTTCATCGCATACTTGTTGGCCAGATCCTGGGTTTTTTTCGTGTTTGAATCACGTAGTAATGTGGTAACACACTGAAGCAGTCAATTAAACCTGGTTTCGATCAATATTTTAGAGGATAACACCGGTTAGGTCTGGGATATGCGCGCAATCTGGCTTATACTTTCGCCTTTTTCGCAAACTTGTTGGCCATATCCTGGGTTTTTTTCGGGTTTGAAGCACGTAGTAATGTGGTAACACACTGAAGCAGTCAATTAAACCTGGTTTCGATCAATATTTTAGAGGATAACACCGGTTAGGTCTGGGTTAGGTCTGGGTTATGCCCGCATCTGGCTTATACTTTCGCCTTTTTCGCAAACTTGTTGGCTACATCATGGGTTTTTTTCAGGTTTGAATCTCGTAGTAATGTGGTAACACACAGAAACAGTCCATTAAACGTGGTTTCGGGCAGTATTTTGGAGTATAACACCGGTTAGGTCTGGGTTTCGTCTGGGTTATGCCCGCATCTGGCTAATGATTTTGCCTTCTTCGCATACTTGTTGGCCAGATCCCGGGTTTTTTTCGTGTTTGAATCACGTAGTAATGTGGTAACACACTGAAGCAGTCAATTAAACCTGGTTTCGATCAATATTTTAGAGGATAACACCGGTTAGGTCTGGGATATGCGCGCAATCTGGCTTATACTTTCGCCTTTTTCGCAAACTTGTTGGCCAGATCCTGGGTTTTTTACGTGTTTGAATCACGTAGTAATGTGGTACAACACTGAAGCAGTCAATTAAACCTGGTTTCGATCAATATTTTAGAGGATAACACCGGTTAGGTCTGGGATAGGTCTGGGATATGCCCGCATCAGGCTCATGATTTTGCCTTCTTCGCATACTTGTTGGCCAGATCCTGGGGTTTTTTCGTGTTTGAATCACGTAGTAATGTGGTAACACACTGAAGCAGTCAATTAAACCTGGTTTCGATTAATATTTTAGAGGAAAACACCGGTTAGGTCTGGGTTAGGTCTGGGATATGCGCGCATCTGGCTTATACTTTCGCCTTTTTCGCAAACTTGTTGGCTAGATCCTGGGCTTTCTTCGGGTTTGAATCTCGTAGTAATGAGGTACCACACAGAAACAGTCCATTAAACCTGGTTTCAGACAGTATTTTAGAGGATAACACCGGTTAGGTCTGGGTTTCGTCTGGGTTATGCCCGCATCAGGCTTATGATTTTGCCTTCTTCGCATACTTGTTGGCCAGATCCTGGGTTTTTTTCGTGTTTGAATCACGTAGTAATGTGGTAACACACTGAAGCAGTCAATTAAACCTGGTTTCGATCAATATTTTAGAGGATAACACCGGTTAGGTCTGGGTTAGGTCTGGGATATGCGCGCATCTGGCTAATACTTTCGCCTTTTTCGCAAACTTGTTGGCTAGATCCTGGGTTTTTTCGGGTTTGAATCTCGTAGTAATGTGGTACCACACAGAAACAGTCCATTAAACCTGGTTTCGGACAGTATTTTAGAGGATAACACCGGTTAGGTCTGGGTTTCGCCTGGGTTATGCCGCATCTGGCTCATGATTTTGCCTTCTTCGCATACTTGTTGACCAGATCCTGGGCTTTTTTCGTGTTTGAATCACGTAGTAATGTGGCACAACACTGAAGCAGTCAATTAAACCTGGTTTCGATCAATATTTTAGAGGATAACACCGGTTAGGTCTGGGTTTCGTCTGGGTTATGCCCGCATCTGGCTAATGATTTTGCCTTCTTCGCATACTTGTTGGCTATATCCTGGGTTTTTTTCGTGTTTGAATCACGTAGTAATGTGGTAACACACTGAAGCAGTCAATTAAACCTGGTTTCGATCAATATTTTAGAGGATAACACCGGTTAGGTCTGGGTTAGGTCTGGGATATGCGCGCATCTGGCTTATACTTTCGCCTCTTTCGCAAACTTGTTGGCTAGATCCTGGGTTTTTTTCGGGTTTGAATCTCGTAGTAATGTGGTACCACACAGAAACAGTCCAATAAACCTGGTTTCGGTCAGTATTTTGGAGTATAACACCGGTTAGGTCTGGGTTAGGTCAGGGTTATGCCCGCACCTGGCTAATTATTTTGCCTTCATCGCATACTTGTTGGCCAGATCCTGGGTTTTTTTCGTGTTTGACTCACGTAGTAATGTGGTAACACACTGAAGCAGTCAATTAAACCTGGTTTCGGACAGTATTTTGGAGTATAACACCGGTTAGGTCTGGGTTTCGTCTGGGTTATGCCCGCATCTGGCTAATGATTTTGCCTTCTTCGCATACTTGTTGGCCAGATCCTGGGTATTTTTCGGGTTTGAATCTCGTAGTAATGTGGTACCACACAGAAACAGTCCATTAAACCTGGTTTCGGACAGTATTTTGGAGTATAACACCGGTTAGGTCTGGGTATAGGTCTGGGTTATGCCCGCGTCTGGCTTATACTTTCGCCTTTTTCGCAAACTTGTTGGCCAGACCCTGGGTTTTTTCGTGTTTGAATCACGTAGTAATGTGGTACCACACGGGAGCAGTCAATTAAACCTGGTTTCGATCAATATTTTAGAGGATAACACCGGTTAGGTCTTGGTTAGGTCTGGGATATGCGCGCATCTGGCTTATACGTTCGCCTTTTTCGCAAACTTATTGGTAAGATCCTGGGTTTTTTTCGTGCTTGAATCACGTAGTAATGTGGTAACACACTGATGCAGTCAATTAAACCTGGTTTCGATCAATATTTTAGAGGATAACACCGGTTAGGTCTGGGTTAGGTCTGGGATATGCCCGCATCTGGCTCATGATTTGGCCTTCTTCGCATACTTGTTGGCCAGATCCTGGGCTTTTTTCGTGTTTGAATCACGTAGAAATGTGGTAACACACTGAAGCAGTCAATTAAACCTGGTTTCGATAAATATTTTAGGGGATACCACCAGTTAGGTCTGGGTTAGGTCTGGGATATGCGCGCATCTGTCTCATGATTTGGCCTTCTTCGCATACTTGTTGGCCAGATCCTGGGTTTTTTTCGGGTTTGAAGCACGTAGTAATGTGGTAACACACTGAAGCAGTCAATTAAACCCGGTTTCGATGAATATTTTAGAGGATAACACCGGTTAGGTCTGGGTTAGGTCTGGGATATGCCCGCATCTGGCTCATGATTTGGCCTTCTTCGCATACTTGTTGGCCAGATCCGGGGCTTTTTTCGTGTTTGAATCACGTAGTAATATGGAACAACACTGAAGCAGTCAATTAAGCCTGGTTTCGATCAATATTTTAGAGGATAACACCGGTTAGGTCTGGGTTAGGTCAGGGTTATGCCCGCACCTGGCTAATTATTTTGCCTTCATCGCATACTTGTTGGCCAGATCCTGGGTCTTTTCGTGTTTGAATCACGTAGTAATGTGGTAACACACTGAAGCAGTCAATTAAACCTGGTTTCGATCAATATTTTAGAGGATAACACCGGTTAGGTCTGGGATATGCGCGCAATCTGGCTTATACTTTCGCCTTTTTCGCAAACTTGTTGGCCAGATCCTGGGTTTTTTTCGGGTTTGAAGCACGTAGTAATGTGGTAACACACTGAAGCAGTCAATTAAACCTGGTTTCGATCAATATTTTAGAGGATAACACCGGTTAGGTCTGGGTTAGGTCTGGGTTATGCCCGCATCTGGCTTATACTTTCGCCTTTTTCGCAAACTTGTTGGCTACATCATGGGTTTTTTTCAGGTTTGAATCTCGTAGTAATGTGGTAACACACAGAAACAGTCCATTAAACCTGGTTTCGGGCAGTATTTTGGAGTATAACACCGGTTAGGTCTGGGTTTCGTCTGGGTTATGCCCGCATCTGGCTAATGATTTTGCCTTCTTCGCATACTTGTTGGCCAGATCCCGGGTTTTTTTCGTGTTTGAATCACGTAGTAATGTGGTAACACACTGAAGCAGTCAATTAAACCTGGTTTCGATCAATATTTTAGAGGATAACACCGGTTAGGTCTGGGATATGCGCGCAATCTGGCTTATACTTTCGCCTTTTTCGCAAACTTGTTGGCCAGATCCTGGGTTTTTTACGTGTTTGAATCACGTAGTAATGTGGTACAACACTGAAGCAGTCAATTAAACCCGGTTTCGATGAATATTTTAGAGGATAACACCGGTTAGGTCTGGGTTAGGTCTGGGATATGCCCGCATCTGGCTCATGATTTGGCCTTCTTCGCATACTTGTTGGCCAGATCCTGGGCTTTTTTCGAGTTTGAATCACGTAGTAATATGGAACAACACTGAAGCAGTCAATTAAGCCTGGTTTCGATCAATATTTTAGAGGATAACACCGGTTAGGTCTGGGATATGCGCGCATCTGGCTTATACTTTCGCCTTTTTCGCAAACTTGTTGGCTAGATCCTGGGTATTTTTCGGGTTTGAATCTCGTAGTAATGTGGTACCACACAGAAACAGTCCATTAAACCTGGTTTCGGACAGTATTTTGGAGTATAACACCGGTTAGGTCTGGGTTAGGTCAGGGTTATGCCCGCACCTGGCTAATTATTTTGCCTTCATCGCATACTTGTTGGCCAGATCCTGGGTTTTTTTCGTGTTTGAATCACGTAGTAATGTGGTAACACACTGAAGCAGTCAATTAAACCTGGTTTCGATCAATATTTTAGAGGATAACACCGGTTAGGTCTGGGATATGCGCGCAATCTGGCTTATACTTTCGCCTTTTTCGCAAACTTGTTGGCCATATCCTGGGTTTTTTTCGGGTTTGAAGCACGTAGTAATGTGGTAACACACTGAAGCAGTCAATTAAACCTGGTTTCGATCAATATTTTAGAGGATAACACCGGTTAGGTCTGGGTTAGGTCTGGGTTATGCCCGCATCTGGCTTATACTTTCGCCTTTTTCGCAAACTTGTTGGCTACATCATGGGTTTTTTTCAGGTTTGAATCTCGTAGTAATGTGGTAACACACAGAAACAGTCCATTAAACGTGGTTTCGGGCAGTATTTTGGAGTATAACACCGGTTAGGTCTGGGTTTCGTCTGGGTTATGCCCGCATCTGGCTAATGATTTTGCCTTCTTCGCATACTTGTTGGCCAGATCCCGGGTTTTTTTCGTGTTTGAATCACGTAGTAATGTGGTAACACACTGAAGCAGTCAATTAAACCTGGTTTCGATCAATATTTTAGAGGATAACACCGGTTAGGTCTGGGATATGCGCGCAATCTGGCTTATACTTTCGCCTTTTTCGCAAACTTGTTGGCCAGATCCTGGGTTTTTTACGTGTTTGAATCACGTAGTAATGTGGTACAACACTGAAGCAGTCAATTAAACCTGGTTTCGATCAATATTTTAGAGGATAACACCGGTTAGGTCTGGGATAGGTCTGGGATATGCCCGCATCAGGCTCATGATTTTGCCTTCTTCGCATACTTGTTGGCCAGATCCTGGGGTTTTTTCGTGTTTGAATCACGTAGTAATGTGGTAACACACTGAAGCAGTCAATTAAACCTGGTTTCGATTAATATTTTAGAGGAAAACACCGGTTAGGTCTGGGTTAGGTCTGGGATATGCGCGCATCTGGCTTATACTTTCGCCTTTTTCGCAAACTTGTTGGCTAGATCCTGGGCTTTCTTCGGGTTTGAATCTCGTAGTAATGAGGTACCACACAGAAACAGTCCATTAAACCTGGTTTCAGACAGTATTTTAGAGGATAACACCGGTTAGGTCTGGGTTTCGTCTGGGTTATGCCCGCATCAGGCTTATGATTTTGCCTTCTTCGCATACTTGTTGGCCAGATCCTGGGTTTTTTTCGTGTTTGAATCACGTAGTAATGTGGTAACACACTGAAGCAGTCAATTAAACCTGGTTTCGATCAATATTTTAGAGGATAACACCGGTTAGGTCTGGGTTAGGTCTGGGATATGCGCGCATCTGGCTAATACTTTCGCCTTTTTCGCAAACTTGTTGGCTAGATCCTGGGTTTTTTCGGGTTTGAATCTCGTAGTAATGTGGTACCACACAGAAACAGTCCATTAAACCTGGTTTCGGACAGTATTTTAGAGGATAACACCGGTTAGGTCTGGGTTTCGCCTGGGTTATGCCGCATCTGGCTCATGATTTTGCCTTCTTCGCATACTTGTTGACCAGATCCTGGGCTTTTTTCGTGTTTGAATCACGTAGTAATGTGGCACAACACTGAAGCAGTCAATTAAACCTGGTTTCGATCAATATTTTAGAGGATAACACCGGTTAGGTCTGGGTTTCGTCTGGGTTATGCCCGCATCTGGCTAATGATTTTGCCTTCTTCGCATACTTGTTGGCTATATCCTGGGTTTTTTTCGTGTTTGAATCACGTAGTAATGTGGTAACACACTGAAGCAGTCAATTAAACCTGGTTTCGATCAATATTTTAGAGGATAACACCGGTTAGGTCTGGGTTAGGTCTGGGATATGCGCGCATCTGGCTTATACTTTCGCCTCTTTCGCAAACTTGTTGGCTAGATCCTGGGTTTTTTTCGGGTTTGAATCTCGTAGTAATGTGGTACCACACAGAAACAGTCCATTAAACATGGTTTCGATCAATATTTTAGAGGATAACAGCGGTTAGGTCTGGGTTAGGTCTGGGATATGACCGCATCTGGCTCACGATTTGGCCTTCTTCGCATACTTGTTGGCCAGATCCTGGGTTTTTTTCGTGTTTGAATCACGTAGTAATGTGGTAACACACTGAAGCAGTCAATTAAACCTGGTTTCGATCAATATTTTAGAGGATAACACCGGTTAGGTCTGGGATATGCGCGCATCTGGCTTATACTTTCGCCTTTTTCGCAAACTTGTTGGACAGATCCTGGGTTTTTTTCGCGTTTGAATCACGTAGTAATGTGGTACCACACAGAAACAGTCCATTAAACATGGTTTCGATCAATATTTTAGAGGATAACAGCGGTTAGGTCTGGGTTAGGTCTGGGATATGACCGCATCTGGCTCACGATTTGGCCTTCTTCGCATACTTGTTGGCCAGATCCTGGGTTTTTTTCGGGTTTGAATCTCGTAGTAATGTGGAACCACACAGAAACAGTCCATTAAACATGGTTTCGATCAATATTTTAGAGGATAACAGCGGTTAGGTCTGGGTTAGGTCTGGGATATGACCGCATCTGGCTCACGATTTGGCCTTCTTCGCATACTTGCTGGCTAGATCCTGGGTTTTTTTCGGGTTTGAAACACGTAGTAATGTGGTACCACACAGATACAGTCCATTAAACCTGGTTTCGGACAGTATTTTAGAGGATAACACCGGTTAGGTCTGGGTTAGGTCTGGGATATGCGCGCATCAGGCTAATACTTTCGCCTTTTTCGCAAACTTGTTGGCTAGATCCTGGGTTTTTTTCGGGTTTGAATCTCGTAGTAATGTGGTACCACACAGAAACAGTCCATTAAACCTGGATTCGGACAGTATTTTGGAGGATAACACCGGTTAGGTCTGGGTTTCGTCTGGGTTATGCCCGCATCTGGCCCATGATTTTGCCTTCTTCGCATACTTGTTGGCCAGAACCTGGGTTTTTTTCGTGTTTGAATCACGTAGTAATGTGGTACAACACTGAGGCAGTCAATTAAACCTGGTTTCGATCAATATTTTAGAGGATAACACCGGTTAGGTCTGGGTTAGGTCTGGGATATGCGCGCCTCTGGCTAATACTTTCCCCTTTTTCGCAAACTTGTTGGCCAGAACCTGGGTTTTTTTCGTGTTTGAATCACGTAGTAATGTGGTACAACACTGAGGCAGTCAATTAAACCTGGTTTCGATCAATATTTTAGAGGATAACACCGGTTAGGTCTGGGTTAGGTCTGGGATATGCGCGCATCAGGCTAGTACTTTCGCCTTTTTCGCAAACTTGTTGGCTAGATCCTGGGTTTTTTTCGGGTTTGAATCTCGTAGTAATGTGGTACCACACAGAAACAGTCCATTAAACCTGGATTCGGACAGTATTTTGGAGGATAACACCGGTTAGGTCTGGGTTTCGTCTGGGTTATGCCCGCATCTGGCCCATGATTTTGCCTTCTTCGCATACTTGTTGGCCAGAACCTGGTTTTTTTCGTGTTTGAATCACGTAGTAATGTGGTACAACACTGAGGCAGTCAATTAAACCTGGTTTCGATCAATATTTTAGAGGATAACACCGGTTAGGTCTGGGTTAGGTCTGGGATATGCGCGCCACTGGCTAATACTTTCCCCTTTTTCGCAAACTTCTTGGCCAGAACCTGGGTTTTTTTCGTGTTTGAATCACGTAGTAATGTGGTACAACACTGAGGCAGTCAATTAAACCTGGTTTCGATCAATATTTTAGAGGATAACACCGGTTCGGTTTGGGTTAGGTCTGGGATATGCGCGCATCTGGCTTATACTTTCGCCTTTTTCGCAAACTTGTTGGCCAGATCCTGGGTTGTTTTCGTGTTTGAATCACGTAGTAATGTGGTAACACACAGAAGCAGTCAATTAAACCTGGTTTCGATCAATATTTTAGAGGATAACACCGGTTAGGTCTGGGTTAGGTCTGGGATATGACCGCATCTGGCTCATGATTTGGCCTTCATCGCATACTTGTTGGCCAGATCCTGAGTTTTTTTCGTGTTTGAATCACGTAGTAATGTGGTAACACACTGAAGCAGCCAATTAAACCTGGTTTCGATCAATATTTTAGAGGATAACACCGGTTAGGTCTGGGTTAGGTCTGGGATATGCGCGCATCTGGCTAATACTTTCGCCTTTTTCGCAAACTTGTTGGCTAGATCCTGGGTTTTTTTCGGGTTTGAATCTCGTAGTAATGTGGTACCACACAGAAACAGTCCATTAAACCTGGATTCGGACAGTATTTTGGAGGATAACACCGGTTAGGTCTGGGTTTCGTCTGGGTTATGCCCGCATCTGGCCCATGATTTTGCCTTCTTCGCATACTTGTTGGCCAGAACCTGGGTTTTTTTCGTGTTTGAATCACGTAGTAATGTGGTACAACACTGAAGCAGTCAAGTAAACCTGGTTTCGACCAATATTTTAGAGGATAACACCGGTTAGGTCTGGGATATGCGCGCATCTGGCTTATACTTTCGCCCTTTTCGCAAACTTGTTGGCTAGTTCCTGGGTTTTTTTCGTGTTTGAATCACGTAGTAATGTGGTAACACACTGAAGCAGTCAATTAAACCTGGTTTCGATCAATATTTTAGAGGATAACACCGGTTAGGTCTGGGTTAGGTCTGGGATATGCGCGCATCTGGCTTATACTTTCGCCCTTTTCGCAAACTTGTTGGCTAGATCCTGGTTTTTTTCGGGTTTGAATCACGTAGTAATGTGGTACCACGCAGAAACAGTCCATTAAACCTGGATTCGATCAATGTTTTAGAGGATAACACCGGTTAGGTCTGGGTTAGGTCTGGGATATGCGCGCATCTGGCTTATACCTTCGCCTTTTTCGCAAACCTGTTGGCTAGATCCTGGGTTTTTTCGGGTTTGAATCACGTAGTAATGTGGTAACACACTGAATCAGTCAATTAAACCTGGTTTCGACCAATATTTTAGAGGATAACACCGGCTAGGTCTGGGATAGGTCTGGGATATGCGCGCATATGGCTTATAATTTTGCATTTTTCGCAAACTTGTTGGCTAGATCCTGGGTTTTTTTCGGGTTTGAATCTCGTAGTAATGTGGTACCACACAGAAACAGTCCATTAAACCTGGTTTCAGACAGTATTTCAGAGGATAACACCGGTTAGGTCTGGGTTAGGCCTGGGATAAGCCCGCATCTGGCTCATGATTTTACCTTCTTCGCATACTTGTTGGCCAGATCCCAGGTTTTTTTCGTGTTCGAATCACGTAGTAATGTGGTAACACACTGAAGCAGTCAATTAAACCTGGTTTCGACCAATATTTTAGAGGATAACACCGGTTAGGTCTGGGTTAGGTCTGGGATATGACCGCATCTGGCTCACGATTTGGCCTTCTTCGCATACTTGTTGGCCAGATACTGGGTTTTTTTCGTGTTTGAATCACGTAGTAATGTGGTAGCACACTGAAGCAGCCAATTAAACCTGGTTTCGGTCAATATTTTAGAGGACAACACCGGCTAGGTCTGGGATAGGTCTAGGATATGCGCGCATATGGCTTATAATTTTGCATTTTTCGCAAACTTGTTGGCTAGATCCTGGGATTTTTTCGGGTTTGAATCTCGTAGTAATGTGGTACCACACAGAAACAGTCCATTAAACCTGGTTTCAGACAGTATTTCAGAGGATAACACCGGTTAGGTCTGGGTTAGGCCTGGGATAAGCCCGCATCTGGCTCATGATTTTACCTTCTTCGCATACTTGTTGGCCAGATCCCAGGTTTTTTTCGTGTTCGAATCACGTAGTAATGTGGTAACACACTGAAGCAGTCAATTAAACCTGGTTTCGACCAATATTTTAGAGGATAACACCGGTTAGGTCTGGGTTAGGTCTGGGATATGACCGCATCTGGCTCACGATTTGGCCTTCTTGGCATACTTGTTGGCCAGATACTGGGTTTTTTTCGTGTTTGAATCACGTAGTAATGTGGTAACACACTGAAGCAGCCAATTAAACCTGGTTTCGGTCAATATTTTAGAGGATAACACCGGTTAGGTCTGGGTTAGGTCTGGGATAAGCCCGCATCTGGCTCATGATTTTGCCTTAATCGCATACTTGTTGGCCAGATCCTGGGTTTTTTTCGTGTTTGAATCACGTAGTAATGTGGTAACACACTGAAGCAGTCAATTAAACCTGGTTTCGGTCAATATTTTAGAGGATAACACCGGTTAGGTCTGGGTTAGGTCTGGGATATGCGCGCATCTGGCTTATACTTTCGCCTTTTTCGCAAACTTGTTGGCTAGATCCTGGGTTTTTTTCGGGTTTGAATCTCGTAGTAATGTGGTACCACACAGAAACAGTCCATTAAACCTGGTTTCAGACAGTATTTCAGAGGATAACACCGGTTAGGTCTGGGTTAGGTCTGGGATAAGCCCGCATCTGGCTCATGATTTTGCCTTAATCGCATACTTGTTGGCCAGATCCTGGGTTTTTTTCGTGTTTGAATCACGTAGTAATGTGGTAACACACTGAAGCAGTTAATTAAACCTGGTTTCGGTCAATATTTTAGAGGATAACACCGGTTAGGTCTGGGTTAGGTCTGGGATATGCGCGCATCTGGCTTATACTTTCGCCTTTTTCGCAAACTTGTTGGCCATGTCCTGGGTTTTTTTCGTGTTTGAATCACGTAGTAATGTGGTACAACACTGAAGCAGTCAATTAAACCTGGTTTCGATCAATATTTTAGAGGATAACACCGGTTAGGTCTAGGTTAGGTCTGGGATATGCGCGCATCTGGCTTATACTTTCGCCTTTTTCGCAAACTTGTTGGCTAGATCCTGGGTTTTTTTCGGGTTTGAAACACGTAGTAATGTGGTACCACACAGAAACAGTCCATTAAACCTGGTTTCGGACAGTATTTTAGAGGATAACTCCGGTTAGGTCTGGGTTAGGTCTGGGATATGCGCGCATCTGGCTTATACTTTCGCCTTTTTCGCAAACTTGTTGGCCAGATCCTGGGTTGTTTTCGTGTTTCAATCACGTAGTAATGTGGTAACACACAGAAGCAGTCAATTAAACCTGGTTTCGATCAATATTTTAGAGGATAACACCGGTTAGGTCTGGGATATGCGCGCATCTGGCTTATACTTTCGCCCTTTTCGCAAACTTGTTGGCTAGTTCCTGGGTTTTTTTCGTGTTTGAATCACGTAGTAATGTGGTAACATACTGAAGCAGCCAATTAAACCTGGTTTCGATCAATATTTTAGAGGATAACACCGGTTAGGTCTGGGTTAGGTCTGGGATATGCGCGCATCTGGTTAATACTTTCGCCTTTTTCGCAAACTTGTTGGCTAGATCCTGGGTTTTTTTCGGGTTTGAATCTCGTAGTAATGTGGTACCACACAGAAACAGTCCATTAAACCTGGATTCGGACAGTATTTTGGAGGATATCACCGGTTAGGTCTGGGTTTCGTCTGGATTATGCCCGCATCTGGCTCATGATTTTGCCTTCTTCGCATACTTGTTGGCCAGAACCTGGGTTTTTTTCGTGTTTGAATCACGTAGTAATGTGGTACAACACTGAAGCAGTCAAGTAAACCTGGTTTCGATCAATATTTTAGAGGATAACACCGGTTAGGTCTGGGATATGCGCGCATCTGGCTTATACTTTCGCCCTTTTCGCAAACTTGTTGGCTAGTTCCTGGGTTTTTTTCGTGTTTGAATCACGTAGTAATGTGGTAACACACTGAAGCAGTCAATTAAACCTGGTTTCGATCAATATTTTAGAGGATAACACCGGTTAGGTCTAGGTTAGGTCTGGGATATGCGCGCATCTGGCTTATACTTTCGCCCTTTTCGCAAACTTGTTGGCTAGATCTTGGGTTTTTTTCGGGTTTGAATCACGTAGTAATGTGGTAGCACGCAGAAACAGTCCATTAAACCTGGATTCGATCAATGTTTTAGAGGATAACACCGGTTAGGTCTGGGTTAAGTCTGGGATATGCGCGCATCTGGCTTATACCTTCGCCTTTTTCGCGAACCTGTTGGCTAGATCCTGGGTTTTTTCGGGTTTGAATCACGTAGTAATATGGTAACACACTAAATCAGTCAATTAAACCTGGTTTCGACCAATATTTTAGAGGATAACACCGGTTAGGTCTGGGTTAGCTCTGCCATATGCGCGCATCTGGCTTACACTTTCGCCTTTTTCGCAAAATTGCTGGCCAGATCCTGGGTTTTTTTCGTGTTTGAATCACGTAGTAATGTGGTACAACACTGAAGCAGTCAATTAAACCTGGTTTCGATCCATATTTTAGAGGATAACACCGGCTAGGTCTGGGATAGGTCTGGGATATGCGCGCATCTGGCTTATACTTTTGCATTTTTCGCAAACTTGTTGGCTAGATCCTGGGTTTTTTTCGGGTTTGAATCTCGTAGTAATGTGGTACCACACAGAAACAGTCCATTAAACCTGGTTTCAGACAGTATTTCAGAGGATAACACCGGTTAGGTCTGGGTTAGGTCTGGGATAAGCCCGCATCTGGCTCATGATTTTGCCTTAATCGCATACTTGTTGGCCAGATCCTGGGTTTTTTTCGTGTTTGAATCACGTAGTAATGTGGTAACACACTGAAGCAGTCAATTAAACGTGGTTTCGACCAATACTTTAGAGGATAACACCGGTTAGGTCTGGGTTAGGTCTGGGATATGCGCGCATCTGGCTTATACTCTCGCTTTTTCGCAAACTTGTTGGCTAGATCCTGGGTTTTTTCGGGTTTGAATCACGTAGTAATGTGGTACCACACAGAAACAGTCCATTAAACCTGGTTTCGATCAATATTTTACAGGATAACACCGGCTAGGTCTGGGTTAGGTCTGGGTTATACCAGCATCTGGCTCATGATTTCGCCTTCTTCCCATACTTGTTGGCCAGATCCTGGGTTTTTTTCGTGTTTGAATCACGTAGTAATGTGGTAACACACTGAAGCAGTCAATTAAACGTGGTTTCGACCAATACTTTAGAGGATAACACCGGTTAGGTCTGGGTTAGGTCTGGGATATGCGCGCATCTGGCTTATACTCTCGCTTTTTCGCAAACTTGTTGGCTAGATCCCGGGTTTTTTTCGGGTTTGAATCTCGTAGTAATGTGGTACCACACAGAAACAGTCCATTAAACCTGGATTCGGACAGTATTTTGGAGGATATCACCGGTTAGGTCTGGGTTTCGTCTGGATTATGCCCGCATCTGGCTCATGATTTTGCCTTCTTCGCATACTTGTTGGCCAGAACCTGGGTTTTTTTCGTGTTTGAATCACGTAGTAATGTGGTACAACACTGAAGCAGTCAAGTAAACCTGGTTTCGATCAATATTTTAGAGGATAACACCGGTTAGGTCTGGGATATGCGCGCATCTGGCTTATACTTTCGCCCTTTTCGCAAACTTGTTGGCTAGTTCCTGGGTTTTTTTCGTGTTTGAATCACGTAGTAATGTGGTAACACACTGAAGCAGTCAATTAAACCTGGTTTCGATCAATATTTTAGAGGATAACACCGGTTAGGTCTGGGTTAGGTCTGGGATATGCGCGCATCTGGCTTATACTTTCGCCCTTTTCGCAAACTTGTTGGCTAGATCTTGGGTTTTTTTCGGGTTTGAATCACGTAGTAATGTGGTAGCACGCAGAAACAGTCCATTAAACCTGGATTCGATCAATGTTTTAGAGGATAACACCGGTTAGGTCTGGGTTAAGTCTGGGATATGCGCGCATCTGGCTTATACCTTCGCCTTTTTCGCGAACCTGTTGGCTAGATCCTGGGTTTTTTCGGGTTTGAATCACGTAGTAATATGGTAACACACTAAATCAGTCAATTAAACCTGGTTTCGACCAATATTTTAGAGGATAACACCGGTTAGGTCTGGGTTAGCTCTGCCATATGCGCGCATCTGGCTTACACTTTCGCCTTTTTCGCAAAATTGCTGGCCAGATCCTGGGTTTTTTTCGTGTTTGAATCACGTAGTAATGTGGTACAACACTGAAGCAGTCAATTAAACCTGGTTTCGATCCATATTTTAGAGGATAACACCGGCTAGGTCTGGGATAGGTCTGGGATATGCGCGCATCTGGCTTATACTTTTGCATTTTTCGCAAACTTGTTGGCTAGATCCTGGGTTTTTTTCGGGTTTGAATCTCGTAGTAATGTGGTACCACACAGAAACAGTCCATTAAACCTGGTTTCAGACAGTATTTCAGAGGATAACACCGGTTAGGTCTGGGTTAGGTCTGGGATAAGCCCGCATCTGGCTCATGATTTTGCCTTAATCGCATACTTGTTGGCCAGATCCTGGGTTTTTTTTGTGTTTGAATCACGTAGTAATGTGGTAACACACTGAAGCAGTCAATTAAACGTGGTTTCGACCAATACTTTAGAGGATAACACCGGTTAGGTCTGGGTTAGGTCTGGGATATGCGCGCATCTGGCTTATACTCTCGCTTTTTCGCAAACTTGTTGGCTAGATCCTGGGTTTTTTCGGGTTTGAATCACGTAGTAATGTGGTACCACACAGAAACAGTCCATTAAACCTGGTTTCGATCAATATTTTACAGGATAACACCGGCTAGGTCTGGGTTAGGTCTGGGTTATACCAGCATCTGGCTCATGATTTCGCCTTCTTCCCATACTTGTTGGCCAGATCCTGGGTTTTTTTCGTGTTTGAATCACGTAGTAATGTGGTAACACACTGAAGCAGTCAATTAAACGTGGTTTCGACCAATACTTTAGAGGATAACACCGGTTAGGTCTGGGTTAGGTCTGGGATATGCGCGCATCTGGCTTATACTCTCGCTTTTTCGCAAACTTGTTGGCTAGATCCCGGGTTTTTTTCGGGTTTGAATCTCGTAGTAATGTGGTACCACACAGAAACAGTCCATTAAACCTGGATTCGGACAGTATTTTGGAGGATATCACCGGTTAGGTCTGGGTTTCGTCTGGATTATGCCCGCATCTGGCTCATGATTTTGCCTTCTTCGCATACTTGTTGGCCAGAACCTGGGTTTTTTTCGTGTTTGAATCACGTAGTAATGTGGTACAACACTGAAGCAGTCAAGTAAACCTGGTTTCGATCAATATTTTAGAGGATAACACCGGTTAGGTCTGGGATATGCGCGCATCTGGCTTATACTTTCGCCCTTTTCGCAAACTTGTTGGCTAGTTCCTGGGTTTTTTTCGTGTTTGAATCACGTAGTAATGTGGTAACACACTGAAGCAGTCAATTAAACCTGGTTTCGATCAATATTTTAGAGGATAACACCGGTTAGGTCTGGGTTAGGTCTGGGATATGCGCGCATCTGGCTTATACTTTCGCCCTTTTCGCAAACTTGTTGGCTAGATCCTGGGTTTTTTTCGGGTTTGAATCACGTAGTAATGTGGTACCACGCAGAAACAGTCCATTAAACCTGGATTCGATCAATGTTTTAGAGGATAACACCGGTTAGGTCTGGGTTAAGTCTGGGATATGCGCGCATCTGGCTTATACCTTCGCCTTTTTCGCAAACCTGTTGGCTAGATCCTGGGTTTTTTCGGGTTTGAATCACGTAGTAATGTGGTAACACACTAAATCAGTCAATTAAACCTGGTTTCGACCAATATTTTAGAGGATAACACCGGTTAGGTCTGGGTTAGCTCTGCCATATGCGCGCATCTGGCTTACACTTTCGCCTTTTTCGCAAAATTGCTGGCCAGATCCTGGGTTTTTTTCGTGTTTGAATCACGTAGTAATGTGGTACAACACTGAAGCAGTCAATTAAACCTGGTTTCGATCCATATTTTAGAGGATAACACCGGCTAGGTCTGGGATAGGTCTGGGATATGCGCGCATCTGACTTATACTTTTGCATTTTTCGCAAACTTGTTGGCTAGATCCTGGGTTTTTTTCGGGTTTGAATCTCGTAGTAATGTGGTACCACACAGAAACAGTCCATTAAACCTGGTTTCAGACAGTATTTCAGAGGATAACACCGGTTAGGTCTGGGTTAGGTCTGGGATAAGCCCGCATCTGGCTCATGATTTTGCCTTAATCGCATACTTGTTGGCCAGATCCTGGGTTTTTTTCGTGTTTGAATCACGTAGTAATGTGGTAACACACTGAAGCAGTCAATTAAACCTTGTTTCGGACAGTATTTTGGAGTATAACACCGGTTAGGTCTTGGTTTCGTCTGGGTTATGCCCGCATCTGGCTAATGATTTTGCCTTCTTCGCATACTTGTTGGCCAGATCCTGGGTATTTTTCGGGACTGAATCACGTAGTAATGTGGTACCACACAGAAACAGTCCATTAAACCTGGTTTCGATCAATATTTTACAGGATAACACCGGCTAGGTCTGGGTTAGGTCTGGGTTATACCAGCATCTGGCTCATGATTTCGCCTTCTTCCCATACTTGTTGGCCAGATCCTGGGTTTTTTTCGGGTTTGAATCACGTAGTAATGTGGTAACGCACTGAAGCAGTCTATTAAACCTGGTTTCGACCAATATTTTAGAGGATAACACCGGTTAGGTCTGGGTTAGGTCTGGGGTATGCGCGCATCTGGCTTATACTTTCGCCTTTTTCGAAAACTTGTTGGCCAGATCCTGGGTTTCTTTCGTGTTTGAATCACGTAGTAATGTGGTACAACACTGAAGCAGTCAATTAAACCTGGTTTCGATCAATATATTAGAGGGTAACACCGGTTAGGTCTGGCATATGCGCGCATCTGGCTTACACATTCGCCTTTTTCGCATACTTGTTGGCCAGAACCTGGGTTTTTTTCGTGTTTGAATCACGTAGTAATGTGGAAACACACTGAAGCAGTCAATTAAACCTGGTTTCGATTAATATTTTAGAGGATAACACCGGTTAGGTCTGGGTTAGGTCAGGGTTTTGCCCGCACCTGGCTAATGATTTTGCCTTCATCGCATACTTGTTGGCCAGATCCTGGGGTTTTTTCGTGTTTGAATCACGTAGTAATGGGGTGACACACTGAAGCAGTCAATTAAACCTGGTTTCGACCAATATTTTAGAGGATAACACCGGTTAGGTCTGCGTTAGGTCTGGGATATGCGCCCATCTGGCTTATACTTTCGCCTTTTTCGCAAACTTGTTGACTAGATCCTGGGTTTTTTCGTCTTTGAATCACGTAGTAATGTGGTAACACACTGAAGCAGTTAATTAAACCTGGTTTCGATCAATATTTTCGAGGATAACACCGGTTAGGTCTGGGTTAGGTCTGGGTTATGCCCGCATCTGGCTTATACGTTCGCCTCTTTCGCAAACTTGTTGGCTACATCCTGGGTTTTTTTCGGGATTGAATCTCGTAGTAATGTGGTACCACACAGAAACAGGCCATTACACCTGGTTTCGGACAGGATTTTAGAGGATAACTCCGGAAAGGTCTGGGTTTCCTCTGGGTTATGCCCGCATCTGGCTCATGATATTGCCTTCTTCGCAAACTTGTTGGCCAGATCCTGGGTTTTTTTCTTCTTTGAATCACGTAGTAATGTGGTAACACACTGCAGCAGTCAATTAAACCTGGATTCGATCAATATTTTCGAGGATAACACCGGTTAGTTCTGGGTTAGGTCTGGGTTAGGTCTGGGTTATGCCCGCATCTGGCTAATGATTTTGCCTTCTTCGCATACTTGTTGACCAGATCCTGGGTTTTTTTCGTGTTTGAATCACGTAGTAATGTGGTAACACACTGAAGCAGTCAATTAAACCTGGTTTCGACCAATATTTTAGAGGATAACACCGGTTAGGTCTAGGTTAGGTCTGGGATATGCGCGCATCTGGCTTATACTTTCGCCATTTTCGCAAACTTGTTGGCCAGATCCTGGGGTTTTTTCGTGTTTGAATCACGTAGTAATGTGGTAACACACTGAAGCAGTCAATTAAACCCGGTTTCGACCAATATTTTAGAGGATAACACCGGTTAGGTCTGCGTTAGGTCTGGGATATGCGCCCATCTGGCTTATACTTTCGCCTTTTTCGCAAACTTGTTGCCTAGATCCTGGGTTTTTTCGTCTTTGAATCACGTAGTAATGTGGTAACACACTGAAGCAGTTAATTAAACCTGGTTTCGATGAATATTTTAGAGGATAACACCGGTTAGGTCTGCGTTAGGTCTGGGATATGCGCCCATCTGGCTTATACTTTCGCCTTTTTCGCAAACTTGTTGCCTAGATCCTGGGTTTTTTCGTCTTTGAATCACGTAGTAATGTGGTAACACACTGAAGCAGTTAATTAAACCTGGTTTCGATGAATATTTTAGAGGATAACACCGGTTAGCTCTGGGACATGCGCGCATCTGGCTTATACTTTCGCCATTTTCGCAAACTTGTTGGCTAGATGCTGGGTTTTTTTCGGGTTTGAATCACGTAGTAATGTGGTAACACACTGAAGCAGTCAATTAAACCTGGTTTCGATCAATATTTTAGAGGATAACACCGGTTAGGTCTGGGATATGCGCGCATCTGGCTTATACTTTCGCCTTTTTCGCAAACTTGTTGGCTAGATCCTGGGTTTTGTTCGGGTTTGAATCTCGTAGTAATGTGGTACCACACAGAAACAGTCCATTAAACCTGGATTCGGACAGTATTTTGGAGGATAACACCGGTTAGGTCTGGGTTTCGTCTGGGTTATGCCCGCATCTGGCCCATGATTTTGCCTTCTTCGCATACTTGTTGGCCAGAACCTGCGTTTTTTTCGTGTTTGAATCACGTAGTAATGTGGTACAACACTGAAGCAGTCAATTAAACCTGGTTTCGATCAATATTTCAGAGGATTACACGGGTTAGGTCTGGGATATGCGCCCATCTGGCTTATACTTTCGCCTTTTTCGCAAACTTGTTGGCCAGATCCTGGGTTTTTTTCGTGTTTGAATCACGTAGTAATGTGGTACAACACTGAAGCAGTCAAGTAAACCTGGTTTCGACCAATATTTTAGAGGATAACACCGGTTAGGTCTGGGATATGCGCGCATCTGGCTTATACTTTCGCCCTTTTCGCAAACTTGTTGGCTAGTTCCTGGGTTTTTTTCGTGTTTGAATCACGTAGTAATGTGGTAACACACTGAAGCAGTCAATTAAACCTGGTTTCGATCAATATTTTAGAGGATAACACCGGTTAGGTCTGGGTTAGGTCTGGGATATGCGCGCATCTGGCTTATACTTTCGCCCTTTTCGCAAACTTGTTGGCTAGATCCTGGGTTTTTTTCGGGTTTGAATCACGTAGTAATGTGGTACCACGCAGAAACAGTCCATTAAACCTGGATTCGATCAATGTTTTAGAGGATAACACCGGTTAGGTCTGGGTTAGGTCTGGGATATGCGCGCATCTGGCTTATACCTTCGCCTTTTTCGCAAACCTGTTGGCTAGATCCTGGGTTTTTTCGGGTTTGAATCACGTAGTAATGTGGTAACACACTGAATCAGTCAATTAAACCTGGTTTCGACCAATATTTTAGAGGATAACACCGGTTAGGTCTGGGTTAGGTCTGGGATATGCGCGCATCTGGCTTACACTTTCGCCTTTTTCGCAAAATTGCTGGCCAGATCCTGGGTTTTTTTCGTGTTTGAATCACGTAGTAATGTGGTACAACACTGAAGCAGTCAATTAAACCTGGTTTCGATCCATATTTTAGAGGATAACACCGGCTAGGTCTGGGATAGGTCTGGGATATGCGCGCATATGGCTTATAATTTTGCATTTTTCGCAAACTTGTTGGCTAGATCCTGGGTTTTTTTCGGGTTTGAATCTCGTAGTAATGTGGTACCACACAGAAACAGTCCATTAAACCTGGTTTCAGACAGTATTTCGGAGGATAACACCGGTTAGGTCTGGGTTAGGCCTGGGATAAGCCCGCATCTGGCTCATGATTTTGCCTTAATCGCATACTTGTTGGCCAGATCCTGGGTTTTTTTCGTGTTTGAATCACGTAGTAATGTGGTAACACACTGAAGCAGTCAATTAAACCTGGTTTCGGTCAATATTTTAGAGGATAACACCGGTTAGGTCTGGGTTAGGTCAGGGATATGACCGCATCTGGCTCATGATTTGGCCTTCTTCGCATACTTGTTGGCCAGATCCTGGGTTTTTTTCGTGTTTGAATCACGTAGTAATGTGGTACAACATTGAAGCAGTCAATTAAACCCGGTTTCGATCAATATTTTAGAGGACAACACCGGTTAGGTCTGGGATAGGTCTGGGATATGCGCGCATATGGCTTATACTTTTGCATTTTTCGCAAACTTGTTGGCTAGATCCTGGGTTTTTTTCGGGTTTGAATCTCGTAGTAATGTGGTACCACACAGAAACAGTCCATTAAACCTGGATTCGGACAGTATTTTGGAGGATATCACCGGTTAGGTCTGGGTTTCGTCTGGATTATGCCCGCATCTGGCTCATGATTTTGCCTTAATCGCATACTTGTTGGCCAGATCCTGGGTTTTTTTCGTGTTTGAATCACGTAGTAATGTGGTAACACACTGAAACAGTCAATTAAACCTGGTTTCGGTCAATATTTTAGAGGATAACACCGGTTAGGTCTGGGATATGCGCGCATCTGGCTTATACTTTCGCCTTTTTCGCAAACTTGTTGGCTAGATCCTGGGTTTTTTTCGGGTTTGAATCTCGTAGTAATGTGGTACCACACAGAAACAGTCCATTAAACCTGGATTCGGACAGTATTTTGGAGGATAACACCGGTTAGGTCTGGGTTTCGTCTGGGTTATGCCCGCATCTGGCCCATGATTTTGCCTTCTTCGCATACTTGTTGGCCAGAACCTGCGTTTTTTTCGTGTTTGAATCACGTAGTAATGTGGTACAACACTGAAGCAGTCAATTAAACCTGGTTTCGATCAATATTTCAGAGGATTACACGGGTTAGGTCTGGGATATGCGCCCATCTGGCTTATACTTTCGCCTTTTTCGCAAACTTGTTGGCCAGATCCTGGGTTTTTTTCGTGTTTGAATCACGTAGTAATGTGGTACAACACTGAAGCAGTCAAGTAAACCTGGTTTCGACCAATATTTTAGAGGATAACACCGGTTAGGTCTGGGATATGCGCGCATCTGGCTTATACTTTCGCCTTTTTCGCAAACTTGTTGGCTAGATCCTGGGTTTTTTTCGGGTTTGAATCTCGTAGTAATGTGGTACCACACAGAAACAGTCCATTAAACCTGGATTCGGACAGTATTTTGGAGGATAACACCGGTTAGGTCTGGGTTTCGTCTGGGTTATGCCCGCATCTGGCCCATGATTTTGCCTTCTTCGCATACTTGTTGGCCAGAACCTGCGTTTTTTTCGTGTTTGAATCACGTAGTAATGTGGTACAACACTGAAGCAGTCAATTAAACCTGGTTTCGGTCAATATTTCAGAGGATTACACGGGTTAGGTCTGGGATATGCGCCCATCTGGCTTATACTTTCGCCTTTTTCGCAAACTTGTTGGCCAGATCCTGGGTTTTTTTCGTGTTTGAATCACGTAGTAATGTGGTACAACACTGAAGCAGTCAATTAAACCTGGTTTCGATCAATATTTCAGAGGATTACACGGGTTAGGTCTGGGATATGCGCCCATCTGGCTTATACTTTCGCCTTTTTCGCAAACTTGTTGGCCAGATCCTGGGTTTTTTTCGTGTTTGAATCACGTAGTAATGTGGTACAACACTAAATCAGTCAATTAAACCTGGTTTCGACCAATATTTTAGAGGATAACACCGGTTAGGTCTGGGTTAGCTCTGCCATATGTGCGCATCTGGCTTACACTTTCGCCTTTTTCGCAAAATTGCTGGCCAGATCCTGGGTTTTTTTCGTGTTTGAATCACGTAGTAATGTGGTACAACACTGAAGCAGTCAATTAAACCTGGTTTCGATCCATATTTTAGAGGATAACACCGGCTAGGTCTGGGATAGGTCTGGGATATGCGCGCATCTGACTTATACTTTTGCATTTTTCGCAAACTTGTTGGCTAGATCCTGGGTTTTTTTCGGGTTTGAATCTCGTAGTAATGTGGTACCACACAGAAACAGTCCATTAAACCTGGTTTCAGACAGTATTTCAGAGGATAACACCGGTTAGGTCTGGGTTAGGTCTGGGATAAGCCCGCATCTGGCTCATGATTTTGCCTTAATCGCATACTTGTTGGCCAGATCCTGGGTTTTTTTCGTGTTTGAATCACGTAGTAATGTGGTAACACACTGAAGCAGTCAATTAAACCTTGTTTCGGACAGTATTTTGGAGTATAACACCGGTTAGGTCTTGGTTTCGTCTGGGTTATGCCCGCATCTGGCTAATGATTTTGCCTTCTTCGCATACTTGTTGGCCAGATCCTGGGTATTTTTCGGGACTGAATCACGTAGTAATGTGGTACCACACAGAAACAGTCCATTAAACCTGGTTTCGATCAATATTTTACAGGATAACACCGGCTAGGTCTGGGTTAGGTCTGGGTTATACCAGCATCTGGCTCATGATTTCGCCTTCTTCCCATACTTGTTGGCCAGATCCTGGGTTTTTTTCGGGTTTGAATCACGTAGTAATGTGGTAACGCACTGAAGCAGTCTATTAAACCTGGTTTCGACCAATATTTTAGAGGATAACACCGGTTAGGTCTGGGTTAGGTCTGGGGTATGCGCGCATCTGGCTTATACTTTCGCCTTTTTCGAAAACTTGTTGGCCAGATCCTGGGTTTCTTTCGTGTTTGAATCACGTAGTAATGTGGTACAACACTGAAGCAGTCAATTAAACCTGGTTTCGATCAATATATTAGAGGGTAACACCGGTTAGGTCTGGCATATGCGCGCATCTGGCTTACACATTCGCCTTTTTCGCATACTTGTTGGCCAGAACCTGGGTTTTTTTCGTGTTTGAATCACGTAGTAATGTGGAAACACACTGAAGCAGTCAATTAAACCTGGTTTCGATTAATATTTTAGAGGATAACACCGGTTAGGTCTGGGTTAGGTCAGGGTTTTGCCCGCACCTGGCTAATGATTTTGCCTTCATCGCATACTTGTTGGCCAGATCCTGGGGTTTTTTCGTGTTTGAATCACGTAGTAATGGGGTGACACACTGAAGCAGTCAATTAAACCTGGTTTCGACCAATATTTTAGAGGATAACACCGGTTAGGTCTGCGTTAGGTCTGGGATATGCGCCCATCTGGCTTATACTTTCGCCTTTTTCGCAAACTTGTTGACTAGATCCTGGGTTTTTTCGTCTTTGAATCACGTAGTAATGTGGTAACACACTGAAGCAGTTAATTAAACCTGGTTTCGATCAATATTTTCGAGGATAACACCGGTTAGGTCTGGGTTAGGTCTGGGTTATGCCCGCATCTGGCTTATACGTTCGCCTCTTTCGCAAACTTGTTGGCTACATCCTGGGTTTTTTTCGGGATTGAATCTCGTAGTAATGTGGTACCACACAGAAACAGGCCATTACACCTGGTTTCGGACAGGATTTTAGAGGATAACTCCGGAAAGGTCTGGGTTTCCTCTGGGTTATGCCCGCATCTGGCTCATGATATTGCCTTCTTCGCAAACTTGTTGGCCAGATCCTGGGTTTTTTTCTTCTTTGAATCACGTAGTAATGTGGTAACACACTGCAGCAGTCAATTAAACCTGGATTCGATCAATATTTTCGAGGATAACACCGGTTAGTTCTGGGTTAGGTCTGGGTTAGGTCTGGGTTATGCCCGCATCTGGCTAATGATTTTGCCTTCTTCGCATACTTGTTGACCAGATCCTGGGTTTTTTTCGTGTTTGAATCACGTAGTAATGTGGTAACACACTGAAGCAGTCAATTAAACCTGGTTTCGACCAATATTTTAGAGGATAACACCGGTTAGGTCTAGGTTAGGTCTGGGATATGCGCGCATCTGGCTTATACTTTCGCCATTTTCGCAAACTTGTTGGCCAGATCCTGGGGTTTTTTCGTGTTTGAATCACGTAGTAATGTGGTAACACACTGAAGCAGTCAATTAAACCCGGTTTCGACCAATATTTTAGAGGATAACACCGGTTAGGTCTGCGTTAGGTCTGGGATATGCGCCCATCTGGCTTATACTTTCGCCTTTTTCGCAAACTTGTTGCCTAGATCCTGGGTTTTTTCGTCTTTGAATCACGTAGTAATGTGGTAACACACTGAAGCAGTTAATTAAACCTGGTTTCGATGAATATTTTAGAGGATAACACCGGTTAGGTCTGCGTTAGGTCTGGGATATGCGCCCATCTGGCTTATACTTTCGCCTTTTTCGCAAACTTGTTGCCTAGATCCTGGGTTTTTTCGTCTTTGAATCACGTAGTAATGTGGTAACACACTGAAGCAGTTAATTAAACCTGGTTTCGATGAATATTTTAGAGGATAACACCGGTTAGCTCTGGGACATGCGCGCATCTGGCTTATACTTTCGCCATTTTCGCAAACTTGTTGGCTAGATGCTGGGTTTTTTTCGGGTTTGAATCACGTAGTAATGTGGTAACACACTGAAGCAGTCAATTAAACCTGGTTTCGATCAATATTTTAGAGGATAACACCGGTTAGGTCTGGGATATGCGCGCATCTGGCTTATACTTTCGCCTTTTTCGCAAACTTGTTGGCTAGATCCTGGGTTTTGTTCGGGTTTGAATCTCGTAGTAATGTGGTACCACACAGAAACAGTCCATTAAACCTGGATTCGGACAGTATTTTGGAGGATAACACCGGTTAGGTCTGGGTTTCGTCTGGGTTATGCCCGCATCTGGCCCATGATTTTGCCTTCTTCGCATACTTGTTGGCCAGAACCTGCGTTTTTTTCGTGTTTGAATCACGTAGTAATGTGGTACAACACTGAAGCAGTCAATTAAACCTGGTTTCGATCAATATTTCAGAGGATTACACGGGTTAGGTCTGGGATATGCGCCCATCTGGCTTATACTTTCGCCTTTTTCGCAAACTTGTTGGCCAGATCCTGGGTTTTTTTCGTGTTTGAATCACGTAGTAATGTGGTACAACACTGAAGCAGTCAAGTAAACCTGGTTTCGACCAATATTTTAGAGGATAACACCGGTTAGGTCTGGGATATGCGCGCATCTGGCTTATACTTTCGCCCTTTTCGCAAACTTGTTGGCTAGTTCCTGGGTTTTTTTCGTGTTTGAATCACGTAGTAATGTGGTAACACACTGAAGCAGTCAATTAAACCTGGTTTCGATCAATATTTTAGAGGATAACACCGGTTAGGTCTGGGTTAGGTCTGGGATATGCGCGCATCTGGCTTATACTTTCGCCCTTTTCGCAAACTTGTTGGCTAGATCCTGGGTTTTTTTCGGGTTTGAATCACGTAGTAATGTGGTACCACGCAGAAACAGTCCATTAAACCTGGATTCGATCAATGTTTTAGAGGATAACACCGGTTAGGTCTGGGTTAGGTCTGGGATATGCGCGCATCTGGCTTATACCTTCGCCTTTTTCGCAAACCTGTTGGCTAGATCCTGGGTTTTTTCGGGTTTGAATCACGTAGTAATGTGGTAACACACTGAATCAGTCAATTAAACCTGGTTTCGACCAATATTTTAGAGGATAACACCGGTTAGGTCTGGGTTAGGTCTGGGATATGCGCGCATCTGGCTTACACTTTCGCCTTTTTCGCAAAATTGCTGGCCAGATCCTGGGTTTTTTTCGTGTTTGAATCACGTAGTAATGTGGTACAACACTGAAGCAGTCAATTAAACCTGGTTTCGATCCATATTTTAGAGGATAACACCGGCTAGGTCTGGGATAGGTCTGGGATATGCGCGCATATGGCTTATAATTTTGCATTTTTCGCAAACTTGTTGGCTAGATCCTGGGTTTTTTTCGGGTTTGAATCTCGTAGTAATGTGGTACCACACAGAAACAGTCCATTAAACCTGGTTTCAGACAGTATTTCGGAGGATAACACCGGTTAGGTCTGGGTTAGGCCTGGGATAAGCCCGCATCTGGCTCATGATTTTGCCTTAATCGCATACTTGTTGGCCAGATCCTGGGTTTTTTTCGTGTTTGAATCACGTAGTAATGTGGTAACACACTGAAGCAGTCAATTAAACCTGGTTTCGGTCAATATTTTAGAGGATAACACCGGTTAGGTCTGGGTTAGGTCAGGGATATGACCGCATCTGGCTCATGATTTGGCCTTCTTCGCATACTTGTTGGCCAGATCCTGGGTTTTTTTCGTGTTTGAATCACGTAGTAATGTGGTACAACATTGAAGCAGTCAATTAAACCCGGTTTCGATCAATATTTTAGAGGACAACACCGGTTAGGTCTGGGATAGGTCTGGGATATGCGCGCATATGGCTTATACTTTTGCATTTTTCGCAAACTTGTTGGCTAGATCCTGGGTTTTTTTCGGGTTTGAATCTCGTAGTAATGTGGTACCACACAGAAACAGTCCATTAAACCTGGATTCGGACAGTATTTTGGAGGATATCACCGGTTAGGTCTGGGTTTCGTCTGGATTATGCCCGCATCTGGCTCATGATTTTGCCTTAATCGCATACTTGTTGGCCAGATCCTGGGTTTTTTTCGTGTTTGAATCACGTAGTAATGTGGTAACACACTGAAACAGTCAATTAAACCTGGTTTCGGTCAATATTTTAGAGGATAACACCGGTTAGGTCTGGGATATGCGCGCATCTGGCTTATACTTTCGCCTTTTTCGCAAACTTGTTGGCTAGATCCTGGGTTTTTTTCGGGTTTGAATCTCGTAGTAATGTGGTACCACACAGAAACAGTCCATTAAACCTGGATTCGGACAGTATTTTGGAGGATAACACCGGTTAGGTCTGGGTTTCGTCTGGGTTATGCCCGCATCTGGCCCATGATTTTGCCTTCTTCGCATACTTGTTGGCCAGAACCTGCGTTTTTTTCGTGTTTGAATCACGTAGTAATGTGGTACAACACTGAAGCAGTCAATTAAACCTGGTTTCGATCAATATTTCAGAGGATTACACGGGTTAGGTCTGGGATATGCGCCCATCTGGCTTATACTTTCGCCTTTTTCGCAAACTTGTTGGCCAGATCCTGGGTTTTTTTCGTGTTTGAATCACGTAGTAATGTGGTACAACACTGAAGCAGTCAAGTAAACCTGGTTTCGACCAATATTTTAGAGGATAACACCGGTTAGGTCTGGGATATGCGCGCATCTGGCTTATACTTTCGCCTTTTTCGCAAACTTGTTGGCTAGATCCTGGGTTTTTTTCGGGTTTGAATCTCGTAGTAATGTGGTACCACACAGAAACAGTCCATTAAACCTGGATTCGGACAGTATTTTGGAGGATAACACCGGTTAGGTCTGGGTTTCGTCTGGGTTATGCCCGCATCTGGCCCATGATTTTGCCTTCTTCGCATACTTGTTGGCCAGAACCTGCGTTTTTTTCGTGTTTGAATCACGTAGTAATGTGGTACAACACTGAAGCAGTCAACTAAACCTGGTTTCGATCAATATTTCAGAGGATTACACGGGTTAGGTCTGGGATATGCGCCCATCTGGCTTATACTTTCGCCTTTTTCGCAAACTTGTTGGCCAGATCCTGGGTTTTTTTCGTGTTTGAATCACGTAGTAATGTGGTACAACACTGAAGCAGTCAATTAAACCTGGTTTCGATCAATATTTCAGAGGATTACACGGGTTAGGTCTGGGATATGCGCCCATCTGGCTTATACTTTCGCCTTTTTCGCAAACTTGTTGGCCAGATCCTGGGTTTTTTTCGTGTTTGAATCACGTAGTAATGTGGTACAACACTGAAGCAGTCAATTAAACCTGGTTTCGATCCATATTTTAGAGGATAACACCGGCTAGGTCTGGGATAGGTCTGGGATATGCGCGCATATGGCTTATAATTTTGCATTTTTCGCAAACTTGTTGGCTAGATCCTGGGTTTTTTTCGGGTTTGAATCTCGTAGTAATGTGGTACCACACAGAAACAGTCCATTAAACCTGGTTTCAGACAGTATTTCAGAGGATAACACCGGTTAGGTCTGGGTTAGGCCTGGGATAAGCCCGCATCTGGCTCATGATTTTGCCTTAATCGCATACTTGTTGGCCAGATCCTGGGTTTTTTTCGTGTTTGAATCACGTAGTAATGTGGTAACACACTGAAGCAGTCAATTAAACCTGGTTTCGGTCAATATTTTAGAGGATAACACCGGTTAGGTCTGGGTTAGGTCAGGGATATGACCGCATCTGGCTCATGATTTGGCCTTCTTCGCATACTTGTTGGCCAGATCCTGGGTTTTTTTCGTGTTTGAATCACGTAGTAATGTGGTACAACATTGAAGCAGTCAATTAAACCCGGTTTCGATCAATATTTTAGAGGACAACACCGGTTAGGTCTGGGATAGGTCTGGGATATGCGCGCATATGGCTTATACTTTTGCATTTTTCGCAAACTTGTTGGCTAGATCCTGGGTTTTTTTCGGGTTTGAATCTCGTAGTAATGTGGTACCACACAGAAACAGTCCATTAAACCTGGATTCGGACAGTATTTTGGAGGATATCACCGGTTAGGTCTGGGTTTCGTCTGGATTATGCCCGCATCTGGCTCATGATTTTGCCTTAATCGCATACTTGTTGGCCAGAACCTGCGTTTTTTTCGTGTTTGAATCACGTAGTAATGTGGTACAACACTGAAGCAGTCAATTAAACCTGGTTTCGATCAATATTTCAGAGGATTACACGGGTTAGGTCTGGGATATGCGCCCATCTGGCTTATACTTTCGCCTTTTTCGCAAACTTGTTGGCCAGATCCTGGGTTTTTTTCGTGTTTGAATCACGTAGTAATGTGGTACAACACTGAAGCAGCCAAGTAAACCTGGTTTCGACCAATATTTTAGAGGATAACACCGGTTAGGTCTGGGATATGCGCGCATCTGGCTTATACTTTCGCCCTTTTCGCAAACTTGTTGGCTAGTTCCTGGGTTTTTTTCGTGTTTGAATCACGTAGTAATGTGGTAACACACTGAAGCAGTCAATTAAACCCGGTTTCGACCAATATTTTAGAGGATAACACCGGTTAGGTCTGCGTTAGGTCTGGGATATGCGCCCATCTGGCTTATACTTTCGCCTTTTTCGCAAACTTGTTGCCTAGATCCTGGGTTTTTTCGTCTTTGAATCACGTAGTAATGTGGTAACACACTGAAGCAGTTAATTAAACCTGGTTTCGATGAATATTTTAGAGGATAACACCGGTTAGGTCTGCGTTAGGTCTGGGATATGCGCCCATCTGGCTTATACTTTCGCCTTTTTCGCAAACTTGTTGCCTAGATCCTGGGTTTTTTCGTCTTTGAATCACGTAGTAATGTGGTAACACACTGAAGCAGTTAATTAAACCTGGTTTCGATGAATATTTTAGAGGATAACACCGGTTAGCTCTGGGACATGCGCGCATCTGGCTTATACTTTCGCCATTTTCGCAAACTTGTTGGCTAGATCCTGGGTTTTTTTCGGGTTTGAATCACGTAGTAATGTGGTAACACACTGAAGCAGTCAATTAAACCTGGTTTCGATCAATATTTTAGAGGATAACACCGGTTAGGTCTGGGATATGCGCGCATCTGGCTTATACTTTCGCCTTTTTCGCAAACTTGTTGGCTAGATCCTGGGTTTTTTTCGGGTTTGAATCTCGTAGTAATGTGGTACCACACAGAAACAGTCCATTAAACCTGGATTCGGACAGTATTTTGGAGGATAACACCGGTTAGGTCTGGGTTTCGTCTGGGTTATGCCCGCATCTGGCCCATGATTTTGCCTTCTTCGCATACTTGTTGGCCAGAACCTGCGTTTTTTTCGTGTTTGAATCACGTAGTAATGTGGTACAACACTGAAGCAGTCAATTAAACCTGGTTTCGATCAATATTTCAGAGGATTACACGGGTTAGGTCTGGGATATGCGCCCATCTGGCTTATACTTTCGCCTTTTTCGCAAACTTGTTGGCCAGATCCTGGGTTTTTTTCGTGTTTGAATCAGGTAGTAATGTGGTACAACACTGAAGCAGCCAAGTAAACCTGGTTTCGACCAATATTTTAGAGGATAACACCGGTTAGGTCAGGGATATGCGCGCATCTGGCTTATACTTTCGCCCTTTTCGCAAACTTGTTGGCTAGTTCCTGGGTTTTTTTCGTGTTTGAATCACGTAGTAATGTGGTAACACACTGAAGCAGTCAATTAAACCTGGTTTCGATCAATATTTTAGAGGATAACACCGGTTAGGTCTGGGTTAGGTCTGGGATATGCGCGCATCTGGCTTATACTTTCGCCCTTTTCGCAAACTTGTTGGCTAGATCCTGGGTTTTTTTCGGGTTTGAATCACGTAGTAATGTGGTACCACGCAGAAACAGTCCATTAAACCTGGATTCGATCAATGTTTTAGAGGATAACACCGGTTAGGTCTGGGTTAGGTCTGGGATATGCGCGCATCTGGCTTATACCTTCGCCTTTTTCGCAAACCTGTTGGCTAGATCCTGGGTTTTTTCGGGTTTGAATCACGTAGTAATGTGGTAACACACTGAATCAGTCAATTAAACCTGGTTTCGACCAATATTTTAGAGGATAACACCGGTTAGGTCTGGGTTAGGTCTGGGATATGCGCGCATCTGGCTTACACTTTCGCCTTTTTCGCAAAATTGCTGGCCAGATCCTGGGTTTTTTTCGTGTTTGAATCACGTAGTAATGTGGTACAACACTGAAGCAGTCAATTAAACCTGGTTTCGATCCATATTTTAGAGGATAACACCGGCTAGGTCTGGGATAGGTCTGGGATATGCGCGCATATGGCTTATAATTTTGCATTTTTCGCAAACTTGTTGGCTAGATCCTGGGTTTTTTTCGGGTTTGAATCTCGTAGTAATGTGGTACCACACAGAAACAGTCCATTAAACCTGGTTTCAGACAGTATTTCAGAGGATAACACCGGTTAGGTCTGGGTTAGGCCTGGGATAAGCCCGCATCTGGCTCATGATTTTGCCTTAATCGCATACTTGTTGGCCAGATCCTGGGTTTTTTTCGTGTTTGAATCACGTAGTAATGTGGTAACACACTGAAGCAGTCAATTAAACCTGGTTTCGGTCAATATTTTAGAGGATAACACCGGTTAGGTCTGGGTTAGGTCAGGGATATGACCGCATCTGGCTCATGATTTGGCCTTCTTCGCATACTTGTTGGCCAGATCCTGGGTTTTTTTCGTGTTTGAATCACGTAGTAATGTGGTACAACATTGAAGCAGTCAATTAAACCCGGTTTCGATCAATATTTTAGAGGACAACACCGGTTAGGTCTGGGATAGGTCTGGGATATGCGCGTATATGGCTTATACTTTTGCATTTTTCGCAAACTTGTTGGCTAGATCCTGGGTTTTTTTCGGGTTTGAATCTCGTAGTAATGTGGTACCACACAGAAACAGTCCATTAAACCTGGATTCGGACAGTATTTTGGAGGATATCACCGGTTAGGTCTGGGTTTCGTCTGGATTATGCCCGCATCTGGCTCATGATTTTGCCTTAATCGCATACTTGTTGGCCAGATCCTGGGTTTTTTTCGTGTTTGAATCACGTAGTAATGTGGTAACACACTGAAACAGTCAATTAAACCTGGTTTCGGTCAATATTTTAGAGGATAACACCGGTTAGGTCTGGGATATGCGCGCATCTGGCTTATACTTTCGCCTTTTTCGCAAACTTGTTGGCTAGATCCTGGGTTTTTTTCGGGTTTGAATCTCGTAGTAATGTGGTACCACACAGAAACAGTCCATTAAACCTGGATTCGGACAGTATTTTGGAGGATAACACCGGTTAGGTCTGGGTTTCGTCTGGGTTATGCCCGCATCTGGCCCATGATTTTGCCTTCTTCGCATACTTGTTGGCCAGAACCTGCGTTTTTTTCGTGTTTGAATCACGTAGTAATGTGGTACAACACTGAAGCAGTCAATTAAACCTGGTTTCGATCAATATTTCAGAGGATTACACGGGTTAGGTCTGGGATATGCGCCCATCTGGCTTATACTTTCGCCTTTTTCGCAAACTTGTTGGCCAGATCCTGGGTTTTTTTCGTGTTTGAATCACGTAGTAATGTGGTACAACACTGAAGCAGTCAAGTAAACCTGGTTTCGACCAATATTTTAGAGGATAACACCGGTTAGGTCTGGGATATGCGCGCATCTGGCTTATACTTTCGCCCTTTTCGCAAACTTGTTGGCTAGTTCCTGGGTTTTTTTCGGGTTTGAATCACGTAGTAATGTGGTACCACACAGAAACAGTCCATTAAACCTGGATTCGGACAGTATTTTGGAGGATATCACCGGTTAGGTCTGGGTTTCGTCTGGATTATGCCCGCATCTGGCTCATGATTTTGCCTTAATCGCATACTTGTTGGCCAGATCCTGGGTTTTTTTCGTGTTTGAATCACGTAGTAATGTGGTAACACACTGAAGCAGTCAATTAAACCTGGTTTCGATCAATATTTTAGAGGATAACACCGGTTAGGTCTGGGTTAGGTCTGGGATATGCGCGCATCTGACTTATACTTTCGCCCTTTTCGCAAACTTGTTGGCTAGATCCTGGGTTTTTTTCGGGTTTGAATCACGTAGTAATGTGGTACCACGCAGAAACAGTCCATTAAACCTGGATTCGATCAATGTTTTAGAGGATAACACCGGTTAGGTCTGGGTTAGGTCTGGGATATGCGCGCATCTGGCTTATACCTTCGCCTTTTTCGCAAACCTGTTGGCTAGATCCTGGGTTTTTTCGGGTTTGAATCACGTAGTAATGTGGTAACACACTGAATCAGTCAATTAAACCTGGTTTCGACCAATATTTTAGAGGATAACACCGGTTAGGTCTGGGTTAGGTCTGGGATATGCGCGCATCTGGCTTACACTTTCGCATTTTCGCAAAATTGCTGGCCAGATCCTGGGTTTTTTTCGTGTTTGAATCACGTAGTAATGTGGTACAACACTGAAGCAGTCAATTAAACCTGGTTTCGATCCATATTTTAGAGGATAACACCGGCTAGGTCTGGGATAGGTCTGGGATATGCGCGCATATGGCTTATAATTTTGCATTTTTCGCAAACTTGTTGGCTAGATCCTGGGTTTTTTTCGGGTTTGAATCTCGTAGTAATGTGGTACCACACAGAAACAGTCCATTAAACCTGGTTTCAGACAGTATTTCAGAGGATAACACCGGTTAGGTCTGGGTTAGGCCTGGGATAAGCCCGCATCTGGCTCATGATTTTGCCTTAATCGCATACTTGTTGGCCAGATCCTGGGTTTTTTTCGTGTTTGAATCACGTAGTAATGTGGTAACACACTGAAGCAGTCAATTAAACCTGGTTTCGGTCAATATTTTAGAGGATAACACCGGTTAGGTCTGGGTTAGGTCAGGGATATGACCGCATCTGGCTCATGATTTGGCCTTCTTCGCATACTTGTTGGCCAGATCCTGGGTTTTTTTCGTGTTTGAATCACGTAGTCATGTGGTACAACATTGAAGCAGTCAATTAAACCCGGTTTCGATCAATATTTTAGAGGACAACACCGATTAGGTCTGGGATAGGTCTGGGATATGCGCGCATATGGCTTATACTTTTGCATTTTTCGCAAACTTGTTGGCTAGATCCTGGGTTTTTTTCGGGTTTGAATCTCGTAGTAATGTGGTACCACACAGAAACAGTCCATTAAACCTGGATTCGGACAGTATTTTGGAGGATATCACCGGTTAGGTCTGGGTTTCGTCTGGATTATGCCCGCATCTGGCTCATGATTTTGCCTTAATCGCATACTTGTTGGCCAGATCCTGGGTTTTTTTCGTGTTTGAATCACGTAGTAATGTGGTAACACACTGAAACAGTCAATTAAACCTGGTTTCGATCAATATTTCAGAGGATTACACGGGTTAGGTCTGGGATATGCGCCCATCTGGCTTATACTTTCGCCTTTTTCGCAAACTTGTTGGCCAGATCCTGGGTTTTTTTCGTGTTTGAATCACGTAGTAATGTGGTACAACACTGAAGCAGCCAAGTAAACCTGGTTTCGACCAATATTTTAGAGGATAACACCGGTTAGGTCTGGGATATGCGCGCATCTGGCTTATACTTTCGCCCTTTTCGCAAACTTGTTGGCTAGTTCCTGGGTTTTTTTCGTGTTTGAATCACGTAGTAATGTGGTAACACACTGAAGCAGTCAATTAAACCCGGTTTCGACCAATATTTTAGAGGATAACACCGGTTAGGTCTGCGTTAGGTCTGGGATATGCGCCCATCTGGCTTATACTTTCGCCTTTTTCGCAAACTTGTTGCCTAGATCCTGGGTTTTTTCGTCTTTGAATCACGTAGTAATGTGGTAACACACTGAAGCAGTTAATTAAACCTGGTTTCGATGAATATTTTAGAGGATAACACCGGTTAGGTCTGCGTTAGGTCTGGGATATGCGCCCATCTGGCTTATACTTTCGCCTTTTTCGCAAACTTGTTGCCTAGATCCTGGGTTTTTTCGTCTTTGAATCACGTAGTAATGTGGTAACACACTGAAGCAGTTAATTAAACCTGGTTTCGATGAATATTTTAGAGGATAACACCGGTTAGCTCTGGGACATGCGCGCATCTGGCTTATACTTTCGCCATTTTCGCAAACTTGTTGGCTAGATCCTGGGTTTTTTTCGGGTTTGAATCACGTAGTAATGTGGTAACACACTGAAGCAGTCAATTAAACCTGGTTTCGATCAATATTTTAGAGGATAACACCGGTTAGGTCTGGGATATGCGCGCATCTGGCTTATACTTTCGCCTTTTTCGCAAACTTGTTGGCTAGATCCTGGGTTTTTTTCGGGTTTGAATCTCGTAGTAATGTGGTACCACACAGAAACAGTCCATTAAACCTGGATTCGGACAGTATTTTGGAGGATAACACCGGTTAGGTCTGGGTTTCGTCTGGGTTATGCCCGCATCTGGCCCATGATTTTGCCTTCTTCGCATACTTGTTGGCCAGAACCTGCGTTTTTTTCGTGTTTGAATCACGTAGTAATGTGGTACAACACTGAAGCAGTCAATTAAACCTGGTTTCGATCAATATTTCAGAGGATTACACGGGTTAGGTCTGGGATATGCGCCCATCTGGCTTATACTTTCGCCTTTTTCGCAAACTTGTTGGCCAGATCCTGGGTTTTTTTCGTGTTTGAATCAGGTAGTAATGTGGTACAACACTGAAGCAGCCAAGTAAACCTGGTTTCGACCAATATTTTAGAGGATAACACCGGTTAGGTCAGGGATATGCGCGCATCTGGCTTATACTTTCGCCCTTTTCGCAAACTTGTTGGCTAGTTCCTGGGTTTTTTTCGTGTTTGAATCACGTAGTAATGTGGTAACACACTGAAGCAGTCAATTAAACCTGGTTTCGATCAATATTTTAGAGGATAACACCGGTTAGGTCTGGGTTAGGTCTGGGATATGCGCGCATCTGGCTTATACTTTCGCCCTTTTCGCAAACTTGTTGGCTAGATCCTGGGTTTTTTTCGGGTTTGAATCACGTAGTAATGTGGTACCACGCAGAAACAGTCCATTAAACCTGGATTCGATCAATGTTTTAGAGGATAACACCGGTTAGGTCTGGGTTAGGTCTGGGATATGCGCGCATCTGGCTTATACCTTCGCCTTTTTCGCAAACCTGTTGGCTAGATCCTGGGTTTTTTCGGGTTTGAATCACGTAGTAATGTGGTAACACACTGAATCAGTCAATTAAACCTGGTTTCGACCAATATTTTAGAGGATAACACCGGTTAGGTCTGGGTTAGGTCTGGGATATGCGCGCATCTGGCTTACACTTTCGCCTTTTTCGCAAAATTGCTGGCCAGATCCTGGGTTTTTTTCGTGTTTGAATCACGTAGTAATGTGGTACAACACTGAAGCAGTCAATTAAACCTGGTTTCGATCCATATTTTAGAGGATAACACCGGCTAGGTCTGGGATAGGTCTGGGATATGCGCGCATATGGCTTATAATTTTGCATTTTTCGCAAACTTGTTGGCTAGATCCTGGGTTTTTTTCGGGTTTGAATCTCGTAGTAATGTGGTACCACACAGAAACAGTCCATTAAACCTGGTTTCAGACAGTATTTCAGAGGATAACACCGGTTAGGTCTGGGTTAGGCCTGGGATAAGCCCGCATCTGGCTCATGATTTTGCCTTAATCGCATACTTGTTGGCCAGATCCTGGGTTTTTTTCGTGTTTGAATCACGTAGTAATGTGGTAACACACTGAAGCAGTCAATTAAACCTGGTTTCGGTCAATATTTTAGAGGATAACACCGGTTAGGTCTGGGTTAGGTCAGGGATATGACCGCATCTGGCTCATGATTTGGCCTTCTTCGCATACTTGTTGGCCAGATCCTGGGTTTTTTTCGTGTTTGAATCACGTAGTAATGTGGTACAACATTGAAGCAGTCAATTAAACCCGGTTTCGATCAATATTTTAGAGGACAACACCGGTTAGGTCTGGGATAGGTCTGGGATATGCGCGCATATGGCTTATACTTTTGCATTTTTCGCAAACTTGTTGGCTAGATCCTGGGTTTTTTTCGGGTTTGAATCTCGTAGTAATGTGGTACCACACAGAAACAGTCCATTAAACCTGGATTCGGACAGTATTTTGGAGGATATCACCGGTTAGGTCTGGGTTTCGTCTGGATTATGCCCGCATCTGGCTCATGATTTTGCCTTAATCGCATACTTGTTGGCCAGATCCTGGGTTTTTTTCGTGTTTGAATCACGTAGTAATGTGGTAACACACTGAAACAGTCAATTAAACCTGGTTTCGGTCAATATTTTAGAGGATAACACCGGTTAGGTCTGGGATATGCGCGCATCTGGCTTATACTTTCGCCTTTTTCGCAAACTTGTTGGCTAGATCCTGGGTTTTTTTCGGGTTTGAATCTCGTAGTAATGTGGTACCACACAGAAACAGTCCATTAAACCTGGATTCGGACAGTATTTTGGAGGATAACACCGGTTAGGTCTGGGTTTCGTCTGGGTTATGCCCGCATCTGGCCCATGATTTTGCCTTCTTCGCATACTTGTTGGCCAGAACCTGCGTTTTTTTCGTGTTTGAATCACGTAGTAATGTGGTACAACACTGAAGCAGTCAATTAAACCTGGTTTCGATCAATATTTCAGAGGATTACACGGGTTAGGTCTGGGATATGCGCCCATCTGGCTTATACTTTCGCCTTTTTCGCAAACTTGTTGGCCAGATCCTGGGTTTTTTTCGTGTTTGAATCACGTAGTAATGTGGTACAACACTGAAGCAGTCAAGTAAACCTGGTTTCGACCAATATTTTAGAGGATAACACCGGTTAGGTCTGGGATATGCGCGCATCTGGCTTATACTTTCGCCTTTTTCGCAAACTTGTTGGCTAGATCCTGGGTTTTTTTCGGGTTTGAATCTCGTAGTAATGTGGTACCACACAGAAACAGTCCATTAAACCTGGATTCGGACAGTATTTTGGAGGATAACACCGATTAGGTCTGGGTTTCGTCTGGGTTATGCCCGCATCTGGCCCATGATTTTGCCTTCTTCGCATACTTGTTGGCCAGAACCTGCGTTTTTTTCGTGTTTGAATCACGTAGTAATGTGGTACAACACTGAAGCAGTCAATTAAACCTGGTTTCGATCAATATTTCAGAGGATTACACGGGTTAGGTCTGGGATATGCGCCCATCTGGCTTATACTTTCGCCTTTTTCGCAAACTTGTTGGCCAGATCCTGGGTTTTTTTCGTGTTTGAATCACGTAGTAATGTGGTACAACACTGAAGCAGTCAAGTAAACCTGGTTTCGACCAATATTTTAGAGGATAACACCGGTTAGGTCTGGGATATGCGCGCATCTGGCTTATACTTTCGCCCTTTTCGCAAACTTGTTGGCTAGTTCCTGGGTTTTTTTCGTGTTTGAATCACGTAGTAATGTGGTAACACACTGAAGCAGTCAATTAAACCTGGTTTCGATCAATATTTTAGAGGATAACACCGGTTAGGTCTGGGTTAGGTCTGGGATATGCGCGCATCTGACTTATACTTTCGCCCTTTTCGCAAACTTGTTGGCTAGATCCTGGGTTTTTTTCGGGTTTGAATCACGTAGTAATGTGGTACCACGCAGAAACAGTCCATTAAACCTGGATTCGATCAATGTTTTAGAGGATAACACCGGTTAGGTCTGGGTTAGGTCTGGGATATGCGCGCATCTGGCTTATACCTTCGCCTTTTTCGCAAACCTGTTGGCTAGATCCTGGGTTTTTTCGGGTTTGAATCACGTAGTAATGTGGTAACACACTGAATCAGTCAATTAAACCTGGTTTCGACCAATATTTTAGAGGATAACACCGGTTAGGTCTGGGTTAGGTCTGGGATATGCGCGCATCTGGCTTACACTTTCGCATTTTCGCAAAATTGCTGGCCAGATCCTGGGTTTTTTTCGTGTTTGAATCACGTAGTAATGTGGTACAACACTAAAGCAGTCAATTAAACCTGGTTTCGATCCATATTTTAGAGGATAACACCGGCTAGGTCTGGGATAGGTCTGGGATATGCGCGCATATGGCTTATAATTTTGCATTTTTCGCAAACTTGTTGGCTAGATCCTGGGTTTTTTTCGGGTTTGAATCTCGTAGTAATGTGGTACCACACAGAAACAGTCCATTAAACCTGGTTTCAGACAGTATTTCAGAGGATAACACCGGTTAGGTCTGGGTTAGGCCTGGGATAAGCCCGCATCTGGCTCATGATTTTGCCTTAATCGCATACTTGTTGGCCAGATCCTGGGTTTTTTTCGTGTTTGAATCACGTAGTAATGTGGTAACACACTGAAGCAGTCAATTAAACCTGGTTTCGGTCAATATTTTAGAGGATAACACCGGTTAGGTCTGGGTTAGGTCAGGGATATGACCGCATCTGGCTCATGATTTGGCCTTCTTCGCATACTTGTTGGCCAGATCCTGGGTTTTTTTCGTGTTTGAATCACGTAGTCATGTGGTACAACATTGAAGCAGTCAATTAAACCCGGTTTCGATCAATATTTTAGAGGACAACACCGATTAGGTCTGGGATAGGTCTGGGATATGCGCGCATATGGCTTATACTTTTGCATTTTTCGCAAACTTGTTGGCTAGATCCTGGGTTTTTTTCGGGTTTGAATCTCGTAGTAATGTGGTACCACACAGAAACAGTCCATTAAACCTGGATTCGGACAGTATTTTGGAGGATATCACCGGTTAGGTCTGGGTTTCGTCTGGATTATGCCCGCATCTGGCTCATGATTTTGCCTTAATCGCATACTTGTTGGCCAGATCCTGGGTTTTTTTCGTGTTTGAATCACGTAGTAATGTGGTAACACACTGAAACAGTCAATTAAACCTGGTTTCGGTCAATATTTTAGAGGATAACACCGGTTAGGTCTGGGATATGCGCGCATCTGGCTTATACTTTCGCCTTTTTCGCAAACTTGTTGGCTAGATCCTGGGTTTTTTTCGGGTTTGAATCTCGTAGTAATGTGGTACCACACAGAAACAGTCCATTAAACCTGGATTCGGACAGTATTTTGGAGGATAACACCGGTTAGGTCTGGGTTTCGTCTGGGTTATGCCCGCATCTGGCCCATGATTTTGCCTTCTTCGCATACTTGTTGGCCAGAACCTGCGTTTTTTTCGTGTTTGAATCACGTAGTAATGTGGTACAACACTGAAGCAGTCAATTAAACCTGGTTTCGATCCATATTTTAGAGGATAACACCGGCTAGGTCTGGGATAGGTCTGGGATATGCGCGCATATGGCTTATAATTTTGCATTTTTCGCAAACTTGTTGGCTAGATCCTGGGTTTTTTTCGGGTTTGAATCTCGTAGTAATGTGGTACCACACAGAAACAGTCCATTAAACCTGGTTTCAGACAGTATTTCAGAGGATAACACCGGTTAGGTCTGGGTTAGGCCTGGGATAAGCCCGCATCTGGCTCATGATTTTGCCTTAATCGCATACTTGTTGGCCAGATCCTGGGTTTTTTTCGTGTTTGAATCACGTAGTAATGTGGTAACACACTGAAGCAGTCAATTAAACCTGGTTTCGGTCAATATTTTAGAGGATAACACCGGTTAGGTCTGGGTTAGGTCAGGGATATGACCGCATCTGGCTCATGATTTGGCCTTCTTCGCATACTTGTTGGCCAGATCCTGGGTTTTTTTCGTGTTTGAATCACGTAGTAATGTGGTGCAACATTGAAGCAGTCAATTAAACCCGGTTTCGATCAATATTTTAGAGGACAACACCGGTTAGGTCTGGGATAGGTCTGGGATATGCGCGCATATGGCTTATACTTTTGCATTTTTCGCAAACTTGTTGGCTAGATCCTGGGTTTTTTTCGGGTTTGAATCTCGTAGTAATGTGGTACCACACAGAAACAGTCCATTAAACCTGGATTCGGACAGTATTTTGGAGGATATCACCGGTTAGGTCTGGGTTTCGTCTGGATTATGCCCGCATCTGGCTCATGATTTTGCCTTAATCGCATACTTGTTGGCCAGATCCTGGGTTTTTTTCGTGTTTGAATCACGTAGTAATGTGGTAACACACTGAAACAGTCAATTAAACCTGGTTTCGGTCAATATTTTAGAGGATAACACCGGTTAGGTCTGGGATATGCGCGCATCTGGCTTATACTTTCGCCCTTTTCGCAAACTTGTTGGCTAGTTCCTGGGTTTTTTTCGTGTTTGAATCACGTAGTAATGTGGTAACACACTGAAGCAGTCAATTAAACCTGGTTTCGATCAATATTTTAGAGGATAACACCGGTTAGGTCTGGGTTAGGTCTGGGATATGCGCGCATCTGGCTTATACTTTCGCCCTTTTCGCAAACTTGTTGGCTAGATCCTGGGTTTTTTTCGGGTTTGAATCACGTAGTAATGTGGTACCACGCAGAAACAGTCCATTAAACCTGGATTCGATCAATGTTTTAGAGGATAACACCGGTTAGGTCTGGGTTAGGTCTGGGATATGCGCGCATCTGGCTTATACCTTCGCCTTTTTCGCAAACCTGTTGGCTAGATCCTGGGTTTTTTCGGGTTTGAATCACGTAGTAATGTGGTAACACACTAAATCAGTCAATTAAACCTGGTTTCGACCAATATTTTAGAGGATAACACCGGTTAGGTCTGGGTTGGGTCTGGGATATGCGCGCATCTGGCTTATACTTTCGCCATTTTCGCAAACTTGTTGGCCAGATCCTGGGTTTTTTTCGTGTTTGAATCACGTAGTAATGTGGTACAACACTGAAGCAGTCAATTAAACCTGGTTTCGATCAATATTTTAGAGGATAACACCGGTTCGGTCTGGGATATGCGCGCATCTGGCTTATACTTTCGCCTTTTTCGCAAACTTGTTGGCTAGATCCTGGGTTTTTTCGTCTTTGAAACACGTAGTAATGTGGTAACGCACTGAAGCAGTCAATTAAACCTGGTTTCGACCAATATTTTAGAGGATAACACCGGTTAGGTCTGGGTTAGGTCTGGGGTATGCGCGCATCTGGCTTATACTTTCGCCTTTTTCGAAAACTTGTTGGCCAGATCCTGGGTTTCTTTCGTGTTTGAATCACGTAGTAATGTGGTACAACACTGAAGCAGTCAATTAAACCTGGTTTCGATCAATATATTAGAGGGTAACACCGGTTAGGTCTGGGATATGCGCGCATCTGGCTTACACATTCGCCTTTTTCGCATACTTGTTGGCCAGATCCTGGGTTTTTTTCTTGTTTGAATCACGTAGTAATGTGGAAACACACTGAAGCAGTCAATTAAACCTGGTTTCGATTAATATTTTAGAGGATAACACCGGTTAGGTCTGGGTTAGGTCAGGGTTTTGCCCGCACCTGGCTAATGATTTTGCCTTCATCGCATACTTGTTGGCCAGATCCTGGGTTTTTTTCGTGTTTGAATCACGTAGTAATGTGGTAACACACTGAAGCAGTCAATTAAACCTGGTTTCGATCAATATTTTAGAGGATAACACCGGTTAGGTCTGGGTTAGGTCTGGGTTATAACCGCATCTGGCTCAAGATTTGGCCTTCTTCGCATACTTGCTGGCCAGATCCTGGGTTTTTTCGCGTTTGAAGCACGTAGTAATGTGGTAACACACTGAAGCAGTCAATAAAACCTGGTTTCGATCAATGTTTTAGAGGATAACACCAGTTAGGTCTGGGTTAGGTCTGGGATATGCGCCCATCTGGCTTATACTTTCGCCTTTTTCGCAAACTTGTTGCCTAGATCCTGGGTTTTTTCGTCTTTGAATCACGTAGTAATGTGGTAACACACTGAAGCAGTTAATTAAACCTGGTTTCGATGAATATTTTAGAGGATAACACCGGTTAGCTCTGGGACATGCGCGCATCTGGCTTATACTTTCGCCATTTTCGCAAACTTGTTGGCTAGATCCTGGGTTTTTTTCGGGTTTGAATCACGTAGTAATGTGGTAACACACTGAAGCAGTCAATTAAACCTGGTTTCGATCAATATTTTACAGGATAACACCGGCTAGGTCTGGGTTAGGTCTGGGTTATACCAGCATCTGGCTCATGATTTCGCCTTCTTCCCATACTTGTTGGCCAGATCCTGGGTTTTTTTCGGGTTTGAATCACGTAGTAATGTGGTAACACACTGAAGCAGTCAATTAAACCTGGTTTCGACCAATATTTTAGAGGATAACACCGGTTAGGTCTGGGTTGGGTCTGGGATATGCGCGCATCTGGCTTATACTTTCGCCTTTTTCGCAAACTTGTTGGCCAGATCCTGGGTTTTTTTCGTGTTTGAATCACGTAGTAATGTGGTACAACACTGAAGCAGTCAATTAAACCTGGTTTCGATCAATATTTTAGAGGATAACACCGGTTAGGTCTGGGATATGCGCGCATCTGGCTTATACTTTCGCCTTTTTCGCAAACTTGTTGGCTAGATCCTGGGTTTTTTCGGGTTTGAATCACGTAGTAATGTGGTAACACACTGAATCAGTCAATTAAACCTGGTTTCGACCAATATTTTAGAGGATAACACCGGTTAGGTCTGGGTTAGGTCTGGGGTATGCGCGCATCTGGCTTATACTTTCGCCTTTTTCGAAAACTTGTTGGCCAGATCCTGGGTTTCTTTCGTGTTTGAATCACGTAGTAATGTGGTACAACACTGAAGCAGTCAATTAAACCTGGTTTCGATCAATATATTAGAGGGTAACACCGGTTAGGTCTGGGATATGCGCGCATCTGGCTTACACATTCGCCTTTTTCGCATACTTGTTGGCCAGAACCTGGGTTTTTTTCGTGTTTGAATCACGTAGTAATGTGGAAACACACTGAAGCAGTCAATTAAACCTGGTTTCGATTAATATTTTAGAGGATAACACCGGTTAGGTCTGGGTTAGGTCAGGGTTTTGCCCGCACCTGGCTAATGATTTTGCCTTCATCGCATACTTGTTGGCCAGATCCTGGGGTTTTTTCGTGTTTGAATCACGTAGTAATGGGGTGACACACTGAAGCAGTCAATTAAACCTGGTTTCGACCAATATTTTAGAGGATAACACCGGTTAGGTCTGCGTTAGGTCTGGGATATGCGCCCATCTGGCTTATACTTTCGCCTTTTTCGCAAACTTGTTGACTAGATCCTGGGTTTTTTCGTCTTTGAATCACGTAGTAATGTGGTAACACACTGAAGCAGTTAATTAAACCTGGTTTCGATCAATATTTTCGAGGATAACACCGGTTAGGTCTGGGTTAGGTCTGGGTTATGCCCGCATCTGGCTTATACGTTCGCCTCTTTCGCAAACTTGTTGGCTACATCCTGGGTTTTTTTCGGGATTGAATCTCGTAGTAATGTGGTACCACACAGAAACAGTCCATTACACCTGGTTTCGGACAGGATTTTAGAGGATAACTCCGGAAAGGTCTGGGTTTCGTCTGGGTTATGCCCGCATCTGGCTCATGATATTGCCTTCTTCGCAAACTTGTTGGCCAGATCCTGGGTTTTTTTCTTCTTTGAATCACGTAGTAATGTGGTAACACACTGCAGCAGTCAATTAAACCTGGATTCGATCAATATTTTCGAGGATAACACCGGTTAGTTCTGGGTTAGGTCTGGGTTAGGTCTGGGTTATGCCCGCATCTGGCTAATGATTTTGCCTTCTTCGCATACTTGTTGACCAGATCCTGGGTTTTTTTCGTGTTTGAATCACGTAGTAATGTGGTAACACACTGAAGCAGTCAATTAAACCTGGTTTCGACCAATATTTTAGAGGATAACACCGGTTAGGTCTAGGTTAGGTCTGGGATATGCGCGCATCTGGCTTATACTTTCGCCATTTTCGCAAACTTGTTGGCCAGATCCTGGGGTTTTTTCGTGTTTGAATCACGTAGTAATGTGGTAACACACTGAAGCAGTCAATTAAACCCGGTTTCGACCAATATTTTAGAGGATAACACCGGTTAGGTCTGCGTTAGGTCTGGGATATGCGCCCATCTGGCTTATACTTTCGCCTTTTTCGCAAACTTGTTGCCTAGATCCTAGGTTTTTTCGTCTTTGAATCACGTAGTAATGTGGTAACACACTGAAGCAGTTAATTAAACCTGGTTTCGATGAATATTTTAGAGGATAACACCGGTTAGCTCTGGGACATGCGCGCATCTGGCTTATACTTTCGCCATTTTCGCAAACTTGTTGGCTAGATCCTGGGTTTTTTTCGGGTTTGAATCACGTAGTAATGTGGTAACACACTGAAGCAGTCAATTAAACCTGGTTTCGATCAATATTTTAGAGGATAACACCGGTTAGGTCTGGGATATGCGCGCATCTGGCTTATACTTTCGCCTTTTTCGCAAACTTGTTGGCTAGATCCTGGGTTTTTTTCGGGTTTGAATCTCGTAGTAATGTGGTAACACACTGAAGCAGTCAATTAAACCTGGTTTCGGTCAATATTTTAGAGGATAACACCGGTTAGGTCTGGGTTAGGTCTGGGATATGACCGCATCTGGCTCATGATTTGGCCTTCTTCGCATACTTGTTGGCCAGATCCTGGGTTTTTTTCGTGTTTGAATCACGTAGTAATGTGGTAGCACACTGAAGCAGTCAATTAAACCCGGTTTCGACCAATATTTTAGAGGATAACACCGGTTAGGTCTGCGTTAGGTCTGGGATATGCGCCCATCTGGCTTATACTTTCGCCTTTTTCGCAAACATGTTGGCTAGATCCTGGGTTTTTTTCGGGTTTGAATCACGTAGTAATGTGGTAACACACTGAAGCAGTCAATTAAACCTGGTTTCGATCAATATTTTAGAGGATAACACCGGTTAGGTCTGGGATATGCGCGCATCTGGCTTATACTTTCGCCCTTTTCGCAAACTTGTTGGCTAGTTCCTGGGTTTTTTTCGTGTTTGAATCACGTAGTAATGTGGTAACACACTGAAGCAGTCAATTAAACCTGGTTTCGATCAATATTTTAGAGGATAACACCGGTTAGGTCTGGGTTAGGTCTGGGATATGCGCGCATCTGGCTTATACTTTCGCCCTTTTCGCAAACTTGTTGGCTAGATCCTGGGTTTTTTTCGGGTTTGAATCACGTAGTAATGTGGTACCACGCAGAAACAGTCCATTAAACCTGGATTCGATCAATGTTTTAGAGGATAACACCGGTTAGGTCTGGGTTAGGTCTGGGATATGCGCGCATCTGGCTTATACCTTCGCCTTTTTCGCAAACCTGTTGGCTAGATCCTGGGTTTTTTCGGGTTTGAATCACGTAGTAATGTGGTAACACACTGAGTCAGTCAATTAAACCTGGTTTCGACCAATATTTTAGAGGATAACACCGGTTAGGTCTGGGTTAGGTCTGGGATATGCGCGCATCTGGCTTACACTTTCGCCTTTTTCGCAAAATTGCTGGCCAGATCCTGGGTTTTTTTCGTGTTTGAATCACGTAGTAATGTGGTACAACACTGAAGCAGTCAATTAAACCAGGTTTCGATCCATATTTTAGAGGATAACACCGGCTAGGTCTGGGATAGGTCTGGGATATGCGCGCATATGGCTTATAATTTTGCATTTTTCGCAAACTTGTTGGCTAGATCCTGGGTTTTTTTCGGGTTTGAATCTCGTAGTAATGTGGTACCACACAGAAACAGTCCATTATACCTGGTTTCAGACAGTATTTCAGAGGATAACACCGGTTTGGTCTGGGTTAGGCCTGGGATAAGCCCGCATCTGGCTCATGATTTTGCCTTAATCGCATACTTGTTGGCCAGATCCTGGGTTTTTTTCGTGTTTGAATCACGTAGTAATGTGGTAACACACTGAAGCAGTCAATTAAACCTGGTTTCGGTCAATATTTTAGAGGATAACACCGGTTAGGTCTGGGTTAGGTCTGGGATATGACCGCATCTGGCTCATGATTTGGCCTTCTTCGCATACTTGTTGGCCAGATCCTGGGTTTTTTTCGTGTTTGAATCACGTAGTAATGTGGTACAACATTGAAGCAGTCAATTAAACCCGGTTTCGATCAATATTTTAGAGGACAACACCGGTTAGGTCTGGGATAGGTCTGGGATATGCGCGCATATGGCTTATACTTTTGCATTTTTCGCAAACTTGTTGGCTAGATCCTGGGTTTTTTTCGGGTTTGAATCTCGTAGTAATGTGGTACCACACAGAAACAGTCCATTAAACCTGGATTCGGACAGTATTTTGGAGGATATCACCGGTTAGGTCTGGGTTTCATCTGGATTATGCCCGCATCTGGCTCATGATTTTGCCTTAATCGCATACTTGTTGGCCAGATCCTGGGTTTTTTTCGTGTTTGAATCACGTAGTAATGTGGTAACACACTGAAACAGTCAATTAAACCTGGTTTCGGTCAATATTTTAGAGGATAACACCGGTTAGGTCTGGGATATGCGCGCATCTGGCTTATACTTTCGCCCTTTTCGCAAACTTGTTGGCTAGTTCCTGGGTTTTTTTCGTGTTTGAATCACGTAGTAATGTGGTAACACACTGAAGCAGTCAATTAAACCTGGTTTCGATCAATATTTTAGAGGATAACACCGGTTAGGTCTGGGTTAGGTCTGGGATATGCGCGCATCTGGCTTATACTTTCGCCCTTTTCGCAAACTTGTTGGCTAGATCCTGGGTTTTTTTCGGGTTTGAATCACGTAGTAATGTGGTACCACGCAGAAACAGTCCATTAAACCTGGATTCGATCAATGTTTTAGAGGATAACACCGGTTAGGTCTGGGTTAGGTCTGGGATATGCGCGCATCTGGCTTATACCTTCGCCTTTTTCGCAAACCTGTTGGCTAGATCCTGGGTTTTTTCGGGTTTGAATCACGTAGTAATGTGGTAACACACTGAGTCAGTCAATTAAACCTGGTTTCGACCAATATTTTAGAGGATAACACCGGTTAGGTCTGGGTTAGGTCTGCCATATGCGCGCATCTGGCTTACACTTTCGCCTTTTTCGCAAAATTGCTGGCCAGATCCTGGGTTTTTTTCGTGTTTGAATCACGTAGTAATGTGGTACAACACTGAAGCAGTCAATTAAACCTGGTTTCGATCCATATTTTAGAGGATAACACCGGCTAGGTCTGGGATAGGTCTGGGATATGCGCGCATCTGGCTTATACTTTTGCATTTTTCGCAAACTTGTTGGCTAGATCCTGGGTTTTTTTCGGGTTTGAATCACGTAGTAATGTGGTACCACACAGAAACAGTCCGTTAAACCTGGTTTCGATCAATATTTTACAGGATAACACCGGCTAGGTCTGGGTTAGGTCTGGGTTATACCAGCATCTGGCTCATGATTTCGCCTTCTTCGCATACTTGTTGGCCAGATCCTGGGTTTTTTTCGGGTTTGAATCACGTAGTAATGTGGTAACACACTGAAGCAGTCAATTAAACCTGGTTTCGACCAATATTTTAGAGGATAACACCGGTTAGGTCTGGGTTGGGTCTGGGATATGCGCGCATCTGGCTTATACTTTCGCCATTTTCGCAAACTTGTTGGCCAGATCCTGGGTTTTTTTCGTGTTTGAATCACGTAGTAATGTGGTACAACACTGAAGCAGTCAATTAAACCTGGTTTCGATCAATATTTTAGAGGATAACACCGGTTAGGTCTGGGATATGCGCGCATCTGGCTTATACTTTCGCCTTTTTCGCAAACTTGTTGGCTAGATCCTGGGTTTTTTCGTCTTTGAATCACGTAGTAATGTGGTAACGCACTGAAGCAGTCAATTAAACCTGGTTTCGACTAATATTTTAGAGGATAACACCGGTTAGGTCTGGGTTAGGTCTGGGGTATGCGCGCATCTGGCTTATACTTTCGCCTTTTTCGAAAACTTGTTGGCCAGATCCTGGGTTTCTTTCGTGTTTGAATCACGTAGTAATGTGGTACAACACTGAAGCAGTCAATTAAACCTGGTTTCGATCAATATATTAGAGGGTAACACCGGTTAGGTCTGGGATATGCGCGCATCTGGCTTACACATTCGCCTTTTTCGCATACTTGTTGGCCAGATCCTGGGTTTTTTTCGTGTTTGAATCACGTAGTAATGTGGAAACACACTGAAGCAGTCAATTAAACCTGGTTTCGATTAATATTTTAGAGGATAACATCGGTTAGGTCTGGGTTAGGTCAGGGTTTTGCCCGCACCTGGCTAATGATTTTGCCTTCATCGCATACTTGTTGGCCAGATCCTGGGTTTTTTTCGCGTTTGAATCACGTAGTAATGTGGTAACACACTGAAGCAGTCTATTAAACCTGGTTTCGATCAATATTTTAGAGGATAACACCGGTTAGGTCTGGGTTAGGTCTGGGTTATAACCGCATCTGGCTCAAGATTTGGCCTTCTTCGCATACTTGCTGGCCAGATCCTGGGTTTTTTCGCGTTTGAAGCACGTAGTAATGTGGTAACACACTGAAGCAGTCAATAAAACCTGGTTTCGATCAATGTTTTAGAGGATAACACCAGTTAGGTCTGGGTTAGGTCTGGGATATGCGCCCATCTGGCTTATACTTTCGCCTTTTTCGCAAACTTGTTGGCGAGATCCTGGGTTTTTTCGTCTTTGAATCACGTAGTAATGTGGTAACACACTGAAGCAGTTAATTAAACCTGGTTTCGATCAATATTTTCGAGGATAACACCGGTTAGGTCTGGGTTAGGTCTGGGTTATGCCCGCATCTGGCTTATACGTTCGCCTCTTTCGCAAACTTGTTGGCTACATCCTGGGTTTTTTTCGGGACTGAATCTCGTAGTAATGTGGTACCACACAGAAACAGTCCATTACACCTGGTTTCGGACAGGATTTTAGAGGATAACTCCGGAAAGGTCTGGGTTTCGTCTGGGTTATGCCCGCATCTGGCTCATGATATTGCCTTCTTCGCAAACTTGTTGGCCAGATCCTGGGTTTTTTTCTTGTTTGATTCACGTAGTAATGTGGTAACACACTGCAGCAGTCAATTAAACCTGGATTCGATCAATATTTTCGAATATAACACCGGTTAGTTCTGGGTTAGGTCTGGGTTAGGTCTGGGTTATGCCCGCATCTGGCTTATACTTTCGCCATTTTCGCAAACTTGTTGGCCAGATCCTGGGGTTTTTTCGTGTTTGAATCACGTAGTAATGTGGTAACACACTGAAGCAGTCAATTAAACCCGGTTTCGACCAATATTTTAGAGGATAACACCGGTTAGGTCTGCGTTAGGTCTGGGATATGCGCCCATCTGGCTTATACTTTCGCCTTTTTCGCAAACTTGTTGCCTAGATCCTGGGTTTCTTCGTCTTTGAATCACGTAGTAATGTGGTAACACACTGAAGCAGTTAATTAAACCTGGTTTCGATGAATATTTTAGAGGATAACACCGGTTAGCTCTGGGACATGCGCGCATCTGGCTTATACTTTCGCCAATTTCGCAAACTTGTTGGCTAGATCCTGGGCTTTTTTCGGGTTTGAATCACGTAGTAATGTGGTAACACACTGAAGCACTCAATTAAACCTGGTTTCGATCAATATTTTAGAGGATAACACCGGTTAGGTCTGGGATATGCGCGCATCTGGCTTATACTTTCGCCTTTTTCGCAAACTTGTTGGAGAGATCCTGGGTTTTTTTCGAGTTTGAATCACGTAGTAATGTGGTACCACATTGAAGCAGTCAACTAAACCTGGTTTCGATCAATATTTTAGAGGATAACACCGGTTAGGTCTGGGTTAGGTCTGGGTTATGCCCGCACCTGGCTCATGTATTGGCATTCTTCGCATACTTGTTGGCCAGATCCTGGGTTTTTTTCGTGTTTGAATCACGTAGTAATGTGGTAACACACTGAAGCAGTCAATTAAACCTGGTTTCGATCAATATTTTAGAGGATAACACCGGTTAGGTCTGGGATATGCGCGCATCTGGCTTATACTTTCGCCATTTTCGCAAACTTGTTGGCTAGATCCTGGGTTTTTTTCCGGTTTGAATCTCGTAGTAATGTGGTACCACATCGAAGCAGTCAACTAAACCTGGTTTCGATCAATATTTTAGAGGATACCACCGGTTTGGTCTGGGTTATGTCTGGGTTATGCCCGCATCTGGCTCATGATTTGGCATTCTTCGCATACTTGTTGGCCAGGTCCTGGGTTTTTTTCGTGTTTGAATCACGTAGTGATGTGGTAACACACTGAAGCAGTCAATTAAACCTGGTTTCGATCAATATTTTAGAGGATAACACCGGTTAGGTCTGGGTTAGGTCGGGGTTATGCCCGCACCTGGCTCATGATTTGGCCTTCTTCGCATACTTGTTGGCCAGATCCTGGGTTTTTTTCGTGTTTGAATCACGTAGTAATGTGGTAACACACTGGAGCAGTCAATTAAACCTGGTTTCGATCAATATTTTAGAGGATAGCACCGGTTAGGTCTGGGTTAGGTCGGGGTTATGCCCGCACCTGGCTCATGATTTGGCCTTCTTCGCATACTTGTTGGCCAGATCCTGGGTTTTTTTCGTGTTTGAATCACGTAGTAATGTGGTCACACACTGAAGCATCCAATTAAACCTGGTTTCGATCAATATTTTAGAGGATAACACCGGTTAGGTCTGGGATATGCGCGCATCTGGCTTATACTTTCGCCTTTTTCGCAAACTTGTTGGCTAGATCTTGGGTTTTTTTCGTGTTTGAATCACGTAGTAATGTGGTCACACACTGAAGCAGTCAATTAAACCTGGTTTCGATCAATATTTTAGAGGATAACACCGGTTAGGTCTGGGATATGCGCGCATCTGGCTTATACTTTCGCCTTTTTCGCAAACTTGTTGGAGAGATCCTGGGTTTTTTCGCGTTTGAATCACGTAGTAATGTGGTAACACACTGAAGCAGTCAATAAAACCTTGTTTCGATCAATGTTTTAGAGGATAACACCGGTTAGGTCTGGGTTAGGTCTGGGATATGCGCCCATCTGGCTTATACCTTCGCCTTTTTCGCAAACTTGTTGGCGAGATCCTGGATTTTTTTCGTGTTTGAATCACGTAGTAATGTGGTACCACATTGAAGCAGTCAACTAGACCTGGTTTCGATCAATATTTTAGAGGGTAACACCGGTTAGGTCTGGGATATGCGCGCATCTGGCTTATACTTTCGCCTTTTTCGCAAACTTGTTGGCTAGATCCTGGGTTTTTTCGGGTTTGAATCTCGTAGTAATGTGGTACCACACAGAAACAGTCAATTAAACCTGGTTTCGGACAGTATTTTGGAGGATAACTCCGGTTAGGTCTGGGTTTCGTCTGGGTTATGCCCGCATCTGGCTAATGATTTTGCCTTCTTCGCATACTTGTTGGCCAGATCCTTGGTTTTTTTCGTGTTTGAATCACGTAGCAATGTGGAAACACACTGAAGCAGTCAATTGAACCTGGTTTCGATCAAAGTTTTAGAGGATAACACCGGTTAGGTCTGGGTTTCGTCTGGGTTATGCCCGCATCTGGCTCATGATTTTGCCTTCTTCGCATACTTGTTGGCGAGATCCTGGATTTTTTTCGTGTTAGAATCACGTAGTAATGTGGTACCACATTGAAGCAGTCAACTAGGCCTGGTTTCGATCAATATTTTAGAGGGTAACACCGGTTAGGTCTGGGATATGCGCGCATCTGGCTTATACTTTCGCCTTTTTCGCAAACTTGTTGGCTAGATCCTTGGTTTTTTCGGGTTTGAATCTCGAAGTAATGTGGTACCACACAGAAGCAGTCAATTAAACCTGGTTTCGGACAGTATTTTAGAGGATAACTCCGGTTAGGTCTGGGTTTCGTCTGGGTTATGCCCGCATCTGGCTCATGATTTTGCCTTCTTCGCATACTTGTTGGCCAGATCCTGGGTTTTTTTCGTGTTTGAATCACGTAGTAATGTGGTAACACACTGAAGCAGTCAATTAAACCTGGTTTCGATCAATATTTTAAAGGATAACACCGGTTAGGTCTGGGTTAGGTCTGGGATATGCGCGCATCTGGCTTATACTTTCGCCTTTTACGCAATCTTGTTGGCCTGATCCTGGGTTTTTTTCGTGTTTTAATCACGTAGTAATGTGGTGCCACATTGAAGCAGTCAATTAAACCTGGCTTCGATCAATATTTTAGAGGATAACACCTGTTAGGTCTGGGTTAGATCTGGGATATGCGCGCATCTGGCTTATACTTTCGCCTTCTTCGCATACTTGTTGGCCAGATCCTGGGTTTTTTTCGTGTTTGAATCACGTTGTAATGTGGTAACACACTGAAGCAGTCAATTAAACCTGGTTTCGATCAATATTTTAGAGGAGAACACCGGTTAGGTCTGGGTTAGGTCTGGGATATGCGCGCATCTGGCATATACTTTCGCTTTTTTCGCAAACTTCTTGGCCAGATCCTGGGTTTTTTTCGTGTTTGAATCACGTAGTAATGTGGTACAACACTGAAGCAGTCAATTAAACCTGGTTTCGATCAATATTTTAGAGGACAACACCGGTTAGGACCTGGGTTTCGTCTGGGTTATGCCCGCATCTGGCTGATGATTTTGTCTTCTCCGCATACTTGTTGGCCAGATCCTGGGTTTTTTTCGTGTTTGAAACACGTAGTAATGTGGTAACACACTGAAGCAGTCAATTAAACCTGGTTTCGATCAATATTTTAGAGGAGAACACCGGTTAGGTCTGGGTTAGGTCTGGATATGCGCCCATCTAGCTTATACTTTCGCTTTTTTCGCAAACTTCTTGGCCAGATCCTGGGTTTTTTTCGTGTTTGAATCACGTAATAATGTGGTAACACAGTGAAGCAGTCAATTAAACCTGATTTCGATCAATATTTTAGAGGATAACACCGGTTTGGTCTGGGTTACGTCTGGGATATGCGCGCATCTGGCTTATACTTTCGCCTTTTTCGCAAACTTGTTGGCTAGATCCTGGGTTTTTTTCGGGTTTGAATCTCGTAGTAATGTGGTACCACACAGAAACAGTCCATTAAACCTGGTTTCGGACAGTATTTTAGAGGATAACACCGGTTAGGTCTGGGTTAGGTCTGGGTTATGCCCGCATCTGGCTAATGATTTTGCCTTCTTCGCATACTTGTTGACCAGATCCTGTGGTTTTTTCGTGTGTGAATCACGTAGTAATGTGGTAACACACTGAAGCAGTCAATAAAAACCTGGTTTCGACCAATATTTTAGAGGATAACACCGGTTAGGTCTGGGTTAGGTCTGGGATATGCGCGCATCTGGCTTATACTTTCGCCTTTTTCGCAAACTTGTTGGCTAGATCTTGGGTTTTTTTCGTGTTTGAGTCACGTAGTAATGTGGTGACACACTGAAGCAGTCAATTAAACCTGGTTTCGATCAATATTTTAGAGGATAACACTGGTTAGGTCTGGGATATGCGCGCATCTGGCTTATACTTTCGCCTTTTTCGCAAACTTGTTGGCTAGATCCTGGGTTTTTTTTCGGGTTTGAATCTCGCAGTAATGTGGTACCACACAGAAACAGTCCATTAAACCTGGTTTCGGACAGTATTTTAGAGGATAACACCGGTTAGGTCTGGGTTACGTCTGGGTTATTCGCGCATCTGGCTTATACTTTCGCCTTTTTCGCAAACTTGTTGGCTAGATTCTGGGTTTTTGCGTGTTTGAATCACGTAGTAATGTGGTACCACATTGAAGCAGTCAATTAAACCTGGTTTCGATCAATATTGTACAGGATAACACCGGTTAGGTCTGGGTTAGGTCTGGGTTATGCCCGCATCTGGCTCATGATTTGGCCTTCTTCGCATACTTGTTGGCCAGATCCTGGGTTTTTCTCGTGTTTGAATCACGTAGTAATGTAGTAACACACTGAAGCAGTCAATTAAACCTGGTTTCGATCAATATTTTAGAGGATAACACTGGTTAGGTCTGGGATATGCGCGCATCTGGCTTATACTTTCGCCTTTTTCGCAAACTTGTTGGCTAGATCCTGGGTTTTTTTTCGGGTTTGAATCTCGCAGTAATGTGGTACCACACAGAAACAGTCCATTAAACCTGGTTTCGGACAGTATTTTAGAGGATAACACCGGTTAGGTCTGGGTTACGTCTGGGTTATGCCCGCATCTGGCTAATGATTTGGCCTTCTTCGCATACTTGTTGGCCAGATCCTGGGTTTTTTCGTGTTTGAATCACGTAGTAATGTGGTAACACACTGAAGCAGTCAATTAAACCTGGTTTCGATCAATGTTTTAGAGGATAACACCGGTTAGGTCTGGGTTAGGTCTGGGATATGAGCCCATCTGGCTTATACTTTCGCCTTTTTCGCAAACTTGTTGGCCAGATCCTGGGTTTTTTTCGTGTTTGAATCACGTAGTAATGTGGTACCACACAGAAACAGTCCATCAAACCTGGATTCGATCAATATTGTACAGGATAACACCGGTTAGGTCTGGGTTAGGTCTGGGTTATGCCCGCATCTGGCTCATGATTTGGCCTTCTTCGAATACTTGTTGGCCAGATCCTGGGTTTTTTCGTGTTTGAATCACGTAGTAATGTGGTAACACACTGAAGCAGTCAATTAAACCTGAATTCGATCAATATTTTCGAGGATAACACCGGTTAGGTCTGGGTTAGGTCTGGGTTATGCCCGCATCTGGCTCATGATTTTGCCTTCTTCGCATACTTGTTGGCCAGATCCTGGGTTTTTTTCGTGTTTGAATCACGTAGTAATGTGGTAACACACTGAAGCAGTCAATTAAACCTGGTTTCGATCAATGTTTTAGAGGATGACACCGGATAGGTCTGGGTTAGGTCTGGGATATGAGCCCATCTGGCTTATACTTTCGCCTTCTTCGCAAACTTGTTGGCTAGATCCTGGGTTTTTTTCGGGTTTGAATCTCGTAGTAATGTGGTACCACACAGAAACAGTCAATTAAATGTGGTTTCGGACAGTATTTTAGAGGATAACACCGGTTAGGTCTGGGTTTCGTCTGAGTTATGCCCGCATCTGGCTAATGATTTTGCCTTCTTCCCATACTTGTTGGCCAGATCCTGGGTTTTTTTCGTGTTTGAATCACGTAGTAATGTGGAAACACACTGAAGCAGTCAATTAAACCTGAATTCGATCAATATTTTCGAGGATAACACCGGTTAGGTCTGGGTTAGGTCTGGGTTATGCCCGCATCTGGCTCATGATTTTGCCTTCTTCGCATACTTGTTGGCCAGATCCTGGGTTTTTTTCGTGTTTGAATCACGTAGTAATGTGGTAACACACTGAAGCAGTCAATTAAACCTGGTTTCGATCAATATTTTAGAGGATAACACCGGTTAGGTCTGGGATAGGTCTGGGGTATGCGCGCATCTGGCTTATACTTTCGCCTTTTTCGAAAACTTGTTGGCCAGATCCTGGGTTTCTTTCGTGTTTGAATCACGTAGTAATGTGGTACAACACTGAAGCAGTCAATTAAACCTGGTTTCGATCAATATATTAGAGGGTAACATCGGTTAGGTCTGGGATATGCGCGCATCTGGCTTACACATTCGCCTTTTTCGCATACTTGTTGGCCAGATCCTGGGTTTTTTTCGTGTTTGAATCACGTAGTAATGTGGTAACACACTGAAGCAGTCAACTAAACCTGGTTTCGATTAATATTTTAGAGGATGACACCGGTTAGGTCTGGGTTAGGTCAGGGTTTTGCCCGCACCTGGCTAATGATTTTGCCTTCATCGCATACTTGTTGGCCAGATCCTGGGGTTTTTTCGTGTTTGAATCACGTAGTAATGGGGTAACACACTGAAGCAGTCAATTAAACCTGGTTTCGACCAATATTTTAGAGGATAACACCGGTTAGGTCTGCGTTAGGTCTGGGATATGCGCCCATCTGGCTTATACTTTCGCCTTTTTCGCAAACTTGTTGACTAGATCCTGGGTTTTTTCGTCTTTGAATCACGTAGTAATGTGGTAACACACTGTAGCAGTCAATTAAACCTGGATTCGATCAATATTTTCGAGGATAACACCGGTTAGGTCTGGGTTAGGTCTGGGTTAGGTCTGGGTTATGCCCGCATCTGGCTAATGATTTTGCCTTCTTCGCATACTTGTTGACCAGATCCTGGGTTTTTTTCGTGTTTGAATCACGTAGTAATGTGGTAACACACTGAAGCAGTCAATTAAACCTCGTTTCGACCAATATTTTAGAGGATAACACCGGTTAGGTCTAGGTTAGGTCTGGGATATGCGCGCATCTGGCTTATACTTTCGCCTTTTTCGCAAACTTGTTGGCCAGATCCTGGGGTTTTTTCGTGTTTGAATCACGTAGTAATGTGGTAACACACAGAAACAGTCCATCAAACCTGGATTCGATCAATATTGTACAGGATAACACCGGTTAGGTCTGGGTTAGGTCTGGGTTATGCCCGCATCTGGCTCATGATTTGGCCTTCTTCGAATACTTGTTGGCCAGATCCTGGGTTTTTTCGTGTTTGAATCACGTAGTAATGTGGTAACACACTGAAGCAGTCAATTAAACCTGGTTTCGATCAATGTTTTAGAGGATGACACCGGATAGGTCTGGGTTAGGTCTGGGATATGAGCCCATCTGGCTTATACTTTCGCCTTCTTCGCAAACTTGTTGGCTAGATCCTGGGTTTTTTTCGGGTTTGAATCTCGTAGTAATGTGGTACCACACAGAAACAGTCAATTAAATGTGGTTTCGGACAGTATTTTAGAGGATAACACCGGTTAGGTCTGGGTTAGGTCTGGGATATGCGCGCATCTGGCTTATACTTTCGCCTTTTTCGCAAACTTGTTGGCTAGATCTTGGGTTTTTTTCGTGTTTGAGTCACGTAGTAATGTGGTGACACACTGAAGCAGTCAATTAAACCTGAATTCGATCAATATTTTCGAGGATAACACCGGTTAGGTCTGGGTTAGGTCTGGGTTATGCCCGCATCTGGCTCATGATTTTGCCTTCTTCGCATACTTGTTGGCCAGATCCTGGGTTTTTTTCGGGTTTGAATCTCGTAGTAATGTGGTACCACATTGAAGCAGTCAACTAAACCTGGTTTCGATCAATATTTTAGAGGATAACACCGGTTTGGTCTGGGTTATGTCTGGGTTATGCCCGCATCTGGCTCATGATTTGGCATTCTTCGCATACTTGTTGGCCAGATCCTCGGTTTTTTTCGTCTTTGAATCACGTAGTAATGTGGTAACACACTGAAGCAGTTAATTAAACCTGGTTTCGATGAATATTTTAGAGGATAACACCGGTTAACTCTGGGACATGTGCGCATCTGGCTTATACTTTCGCCATTTTCGCAAACTTGTTGGCTAGATCCTGGGTTTTTTTCGGGTTTGAATCTCGTAGTAATGTGGTACCACATTGAAGCAGTCAACTAAACCTGGTTTCGATCAATATTTTAGAGGATAACACCGGTTTGGTCTGGGTTATGTCTGGGTTATGCCCGCATCTGGCTCATGATTTGGCATTCTTCGCATACTTGTTGGCCAGATCCTGGGTTTTTTTCGTGTTTGAATCACGTAATAATGTGGTAACACAGTGAAGCAGTCAATTAAACCTGATTTCGATCAATATTTTAGAGGATAACACCGGTTAGGTCTGGGTTACGTCTGGGATATTCGCGCATCTGGCTTATACTTTCGCCTTTTTCGCAAACTTGTTGGCTAGATTCTGGGTTTTTTTCGGGTTTGAATCTCGTAGTAATGTGGTACCACACAGAAACAGTCAATTAAACCTGGTTTCGATCAATATTTTAGAGGATAACACCGGTTAGGTCTGGGTTACGTCTGGGATATTCGCGCATCTGGGTTATACTTTCGCCTTTTTCGCAAACTTGTTGGCTAGATTCTGGGTTTTTTTCGGGTTTGAATCTCGTAGTAATGTGGTACCACACAGAAACAGTCAATTAAACCTGGTTTCGATCAATATTTTAGAGGATAACACCGGTTAGGTCTGGGTTAGGTCTGGGATATGCGCGCATCTGGCTTATACTTTCGCCTTTTTCGCAAACTTGTTGGCCAGATCCTGGGTTTTTTTCGTGTTTGAATCACGTAGTAATGTAGTACAACACTGAAGCAGTCAATTAAACCTGGTTTCGATCAATATCTTAGAGGGTAACACCGGTTAGGTCTGGGATATGCGCGCATCTGGCTCATGATTTGGCATTCTTCGCATACTTGTTGGCCAGATCCTGGGTTTTTTTCGTGAATCACGTAATAATGTGGTAACACAGTGAAGCAGTCAATTAAACCTGATTTCGATCAATATTTTAGAGGATAACACCGGTTAGGTCTGGGTTACGTCTGGGATATGCGCGCATCTGGCTTATACTTTCGCCTTTTTCGCAATCTTGTTGGCCTGATCCTGGGTTTTTTTCGTGTTTTAATCACGTAGTAATGTGGTGCCACATTGAAGCAGTCAATAAAACCTGGTTTCGATCAATATTTTAGAGGATAACACCGGTTAGGTCTGGGATATGCGCGCATCTGGCTTATACTTTCGCCTTTTTCGCAAACTTGTTGGCTAGATCCTGGGTTTTTTTCGGATTTGAATCTCGTAGTAATGTGGTACCACACAGAAACAGTCCATTAAACCTGGTTTCGGACAGTATTTTAGAGGATAACACCGGTTAGGTCTGGGTTTCGTCTGGGTTATGCCCGCATCTGGCTCATGATTTTGCATTCTTCGCATGCTCGTTGGCCAGATTTTGGGTTTTTTTCGTGTTTCAATCACGTAGTAATGTGGTAACACACTGAAGCAGTCGATTAAACCTGGTTTCGATCAATATTTTAGAGGATAACACCGGTTAGGTCTGGGTTAGGTCTGGGATATTCGCGCATCTGGCTTATACTTTCGCCTTTTTCGCAAACATGTTGGCTAGATTCTGGGTTTTTTCGGGTTTGAATCACGTAGTAATGTGGAAACACACTGAAGCAGTCAATTAAACCTGAATTCGATCAATATTTTCGAGGATAACACCGGCTAGGTCTGGGTTAGGTCTGGGTTATGCCCGCATCTGGCTCATGATTTGGCCTTCTTCGCATACTTGTTGGCCAGATCCTGGGTTTTTTTCGTGTTTGAATCACGTAGTAATGTGGTAACACAGTGAAGCAGTCAATTAAACCTGGTTTCGATCAATATTTTAAAGGATAACACCGGTTAGGTCTGGGTTAGGTCTGGGATATGCGTGCATCTGGCTTATACTTTCGCCTTTTTCGCAATCTTGTTGGCCTGATCCTGGGTTTTTTCGTGTTTTAATCACGTAGTAATGTGGTGCCACATTGAAGCAGTCAATAAAACCTGGTTTCGATCAATATTTTAGAGAATAACACCGGTTAGGTCTGGGATATGCGCGCATCTGGCTTATACTTTCGCCTTTTTCGCAAACTTGTTGGCTAGATCCTGGGTTTTTTCGGGTTTGAATCTCGTAGTAATGTGGTACCACACAGAAACAGTCAATTAAACCTGGTTTCGGACAGTATTTTAGAGGATAACTCCGGCTAGGTCTGGGTTTCGTCTGGGTTATGCCCGCATCTGGCTAATGATTTTGCCTTCTTCGCATACTTGTTGGCCAGATCCTGGGTTTTTTTCGTGTTTGAATCACGTAGCAATGTGGAAACACACTGAAGCAGTCAATTAAACCTGAATTCGATCAATATTTTCGAGGATAACACAGGCTAGGTCTGGGTTACGTCTGGGTTATGCCCGCATCTGGCTCATGATTTTGCCTTCTTCGCATACTTGTTGGCCAGATCCTGGGTTTTTTTCGTGTTTGAATCACGTAGTAATGTGGTAACCCACTGAAGCAGTCAATTAAACCTGGTTTCGATCAATATTTTAAAGGATAACACCGGTTAGGTCTGGGTTAGGTCTGGGATATGCGCGCATCTGGCTTATACTTTCGCCTTTTTCGCAATGTTGTTGGCCTGATCCTGGGTTTTTTTCGTGTTTTAATCACGTAGTAATGTGGTGCCACATTGAAGCAGTCAATTAAACCTGGTTTCGATCAATATTTTAGAGGATAACACCGGTTAGGTCTGGGTTAGATCTGGGATATGCGCGCATCTGGCTTATACTTTCGCCTTCTTCGCATACTTGTTGGCCAGATCCTGGGTTTTTTTCGTGTTTGAATCACGTTGTAATGTGGTAACACACTGAAGCAGTCAATTAAACCTGGTTTCGATCAATTACTTAGAGGGTAACACCGGTTAGGTGTGGGATATGCGCGCATCTGGCATATACTTTCGCCTTTTTCGCAAACTTGTTGGCCAGATCCAGGGTTTTTTTCGTGTTTGAATCACGTAGTAATGTGGTACAACACTGAAGCAGTCAATTAAACCTGGTTTCGATCAATATTTTAGAGGATAACACCGGTTTGGCCTGGGTTAGGTCTGGGTTATGCGCGCATTTGGCTTATACTTTCGCCTTTTTCGAAAACTTGTTAGCCAGATCCTGGGCTTGTTTCGTGTTTGAATCACGTAATAATGTGGTACAACACAGAAACAGTCCATCAAACCTGGTTTCGGACAGTATTTTAGAGGACAACACCGGTTAGGACCTGGGTTTCGTCTGGGTTATGCCCGCATCTGGCTCATGATTTTGTCTTCTCCGCATACTTGTTGGCCAGATCCTGGGTTTTTTTCGTGTTTGAAACACGTAGTAATGTGGTAACACACTGAAGCAGTCAATTAAACGTGGTTTCGATCAATATTTTAGAGGAGAACACCGGTTAGGTCTGGGTTAGGTCTGGGATATGCGCCCATCTAGCTTATACTTTCGCCTTTTTCGCAAACTTCTTGGCCAGATCCTGGGTTTTTTTCGTGTTTGAATCACGTAATAATGTGGTAACACAGTGAAGCAGTCAATTAAACCTGATTTCGATCAATATTTTAGAGGATAACACCGGTTAGGTATGGGTTACGTCTGGGATATGCGCGCATCTGGCTTATACTTTCGCCTTTTTCGCAAACTTGTTGGCTAGATCCTGGGTTTTTTTCGGGTTTGAGTCTCGTAGTAATGTGGTACCACACAGAAACAGTCCATTAAACCTGGTTTCGGACAGTATTTTAGAGGATAACACCGGTTAGGTCTGGGTTTCGTCTGGGTTATGCCCGCATCTGGCTCATGATTTTGCATTCTTCGCATGCTTGTTGGCCAGATTTTGGCTTTTTTTCGTGTTTCAATCACGTAGTAATGTGGTAACACAGTGAAGCAGTCAATTAAACCTGATTTCGATCAATATTTTAGAGGATAACACCGGTTAGGTCTGGGTTTCGTCTGGGTTATGCCCGCATCTGGCTCATGATTTTGCATTCTTCGCATGCTTGTTGGCCAGATTTTGGCTTTTTTTCGTGTTTCAATCACGTAGTAATGTGGTAACACAGTGAAGCAGTCAATTAAACCTGATTTCGATCAATATTTTAGAGGATAACACCGGTTAGGTCTGGGTTACGTCTGGGATATGCGCGCATCTGGCTTATACTTTCGCCTTTTTCGCAAACTTGTTGGCTAGATCCTGGGTTTTTTTCGGGTTTGAATCTCGTAGTAATGTGGTACCACACAGAAACAGTCCATTAAACCTGGTTTCGGACAGTATTTTAGAGGATAACACCGGTTAGGTCTGGGTTTCGTCTGGGTTATGCCCGCATCTGGCTCATGATTTTGCATTCTTCGCATGCTTGTTGGCCAGATTTTGGCTTTTTTTCGTGTTTCAATCACGTAGTAATGTGGTAACACACTGAAGCAGTCAATTAAACCTGGTTTCGATCAATATTTTAGAGGATAGCACCGGTTAGGTCTGGGTTAGGTCTGGGATATTCGCGCATCTGGCTTATACTTTCGCCTTTTTGGCAAACTTGTTGGCTAGATCCTGGGTTTTTTTCGGGTTTGAATCTCGTAGTAATGTGGTACCACACAGAAACAGTCAATTAAACCTGGTTTCGATCAATATTTTAGAGGATAACACCGGTTAGGTCTGGGTTAGGTCTGGGATATGTGCGCATCTGGCTCATACTTTCGCCTTTTTCGCAAATTTGTTGGCTAGATCCTGGGTTTTTTTCGGGTTTGAATCTCGTAGTAATGTGGTAACACACTGAAGCAGTCAATTAAACCTGGTTTCGATCAATATTTTAGAGGATAACACCGGTTAGGTCTGGGTTAGGTCTGGGATATGCGCGCATCTGGCTCATACTTTCGCCTTTTTCGCAAATTTGTTGGCTAGATCCTGGGTTTTTTTCGTGTTTTAATCTCGTAGTAATGTGGTACCACACAGAAACAGTCAATTAAACCTGGTTTCGGGCAGTATTTTAGAGGATAACTCCGGTTAGGTCTGGGTTTCGTCTGGGTTATGCCCGCATCTGGCTAATGATTTTGCCTTCTTCGCATACTTGTTGGCCAGATCCTGGGTTTTTCTCGTGTTTGAATCACGTAGTAATGTGGAAACACACTGAAGCAGTCAATTAAACCTGAATTCGATCAATATTTTCGAGGATAACACCGGCTAGGTCTGGGTTAGGTCTGGGTTATGCCCGCATCTGGCTCATGATTTTGCCTTCTTCGCATACTTGTTGGCCAGATCCTGGGTTTTTCTCGCGTTTGAATCACGTAGTAATGTGGAAACACACTGAAGCAGTCAATTAAACCTGAATTCGATCAATATTTTCGAGGATAACACCGGCTAGGTCTGGGTTAGGTCTGGGTTATGCCCGCATCTGGCTCATGATTTTGCCTTCTTCGCATACTTGTTGGCCAGATCCTGGGTTTTTCTCGCGTTTGAATCACGTAGTAATGTGGAAACACACTGAAGCAGTCAATTAAACCTGGTTTCGATCAATATTTTAAAGGATAACACCGGTTAGGTCAGGGTTAGGTCTGGGATATGCGCGCATCTGGCTTATACTTTCGCCTTTTTCGCAATCTTGTTGGCCTGATCCTGGGGTTTTTTCGTGTTATAATCACGTAGTAATGTGGTACCACATTGAAGCAGTCAATTAAACCTGGTTTCGATCAATATTTTAGAGGATAACACCGGTTAGGTCTGGGTTAGATCTGGGATATGCGCGCATCTGGCTTATACTTTCGCCTTTTTCGAAAACTTGTTGGCCAGATCCTGTGTTTTTTTCGTGTTTGAATCACGTAGTAATGTGGTAAGACACTGAAGCAGTCAATTAAACCTGGTTTCGATCAATATTTTAGAGAATAACACCGGTTAGGTCTGGGTTAGGTCTGGGTTATGCCCGCACCTGGCTCATGATTTGGCCTTCTTCTCATACTTGTAGGCCAGATCCTGGGTTTTTTTCGGGTTTGAATCTCGTAGTAATGTGGTACCACACAGAAACAGTCCATCAAACCTGGTTTCGGACAGTATTTTAGAGGACAACACCGGTAAGGTCTGGGTTTCGTCTGGGTTATGCCCGCATCTGGCTCATGATTTTGCATTCTTCGCATGCTTGTTGGCCAGATTTTGGGTTTTTTTCGTGTTTGAATCACGTAGTAATGTGGTAACACACTGAAGCAGTCAATTAAACCTGGTTTCGATCAATATTTTAGAGGATAACACCGGTTAGGTCTGGGTTCGGTGTGGGATATGCGCGCTTCTGGCTTATACTTTCGCCTTTTCGCAAACTTGTTGGCCAGATCCTGGTTTTTTTTCGTGTTTGAATCACGTTGTAATGTGGTACAACACTGAAGCAGTCAATTAAACCTGGTTTCGATCAATATTTTAGAGGATAACACCGGTTAGGTCTGGGATATGCGCGCATCTGTCTTATACTTTCGCCTTTTTCGCAAACTTGTTGGCTAGATCCTGGGTTTTTTTCGGGTTTGAATCTCGTAGTGGTGTGGTACCACACAGAAACAGTCCATTAAACCTGGTTTCGGACAGCATTTTAGAGGATAACACCGGTTAGGTCTGGGTTTCGTCTGGGTTATGCCCGCATCTGGCTCATGATTTGGCCTTCTTCGCATACTTGTTAGCCAGATCCTGGGTTTTTTTCGTGTTTGAATCACGTTGTAATGTGGTAACACACTGAAGCAGTCAATTAAACCTGGTTTCGATCAATATTTTAGAGGATAACACCGGTTAGGTCTGGGATATGCGCGCATCTGGCTTATACTTTCGCCATTTTCGCAAACTTGTTGGCGAGATCCGGGGTTTTTTTCGGGTTTGAATCGCGTAGTAATGTGGTACCACACAGAAACAGTCCATTAAACCTGGTTACGGACAGTATTTTAGAGGATAACACCGGTTAGGTCTGGGTTTCGTCTGGGTTATGCCCGCATCAGGCTCACGATTTTGCCTTCTTCGCATACTTGTCGGCCAGATCCTGGGTTTTTTTCGTGTTTGAATCACGTAGTAATGTGGTAACACACTGAAGCAGTCAATTAAACCTGGTTTCGATCTATATTTTAGAGGATAACACCGGTTAGGTCTGGGTTAGTTCTGGGATATGCGCCCATCTGGCTTATACTTTCGCCTTTTTCGCAAACTTGTTGGCCAGATCCTGGGTTTTTTTCGAGTTTGAATCACGTAATAATATGGTGCCACATTGAAGCAGTCAATTAAACCTGCTTTCGATCACTATTGTAGAGGATAACACCGGTTAGGTCTGGGTTAGGTCTGGGTTATGCCCGCTTCTGGCTCATGATTTGGCCTTCTTCGCATACTTGTTGGCCAGATCCTGGGTTTTTTTCGTGTTTGAATCACGTAGTAATGTGGTAACACACTGAAGCAGTCAATTAAACCTGGTTTCGATCAATGTTTTAGAGGATAACACCGGTTAGGTCTGGGTTAGGTCTGGGATATGCGCCCATCTGGCTTATACTTTCGCCTTTTTCGCAAACATGTTGGCCAGATCCTGGGTTTTTTTCGTGTTCGAATCACGTAGTAATGTGGTACCACATTGAAGCAGTCATTTATACCTCGTTTCGATCAATATTTTAGAGGATAGCACCGGTTAGGTCTGGGTTAGGTCTGGGTTATGCCCGCATCTAGCTTATACCTTCGCCTTTTTCTCAAACTTGTTGGTCAGATCCTGGGTTTTTTTCGTTTGAATCACGTAGTAATGTGGTAACACACTGAAGCAGTCAATTAAACCTGGTTTCGATGAATATTTTAGAGGATAACACCGGTTAGGTCTGGGATATGCGCGCATCTGTCTTATACTTTCGCCTTTTTCGCAAACTTGTTGGCTAGATCCTGGGTTTTTTTCGGGTTTGAATCTCGTAGTGATGTGGTACCACACAGAAACAGTCCATTAAACCTGGTTTCGGACAGTATTTTAGAGGATAACACCGGTTAGGTCTGGGTTAGGTCTGGGATATGCGCCCATCTGGCTTATACTTTCGCCTGTTTCGCAAACTTCTTGGCCAGATCCTGGGTTTTTTTCGTGTTTGAATCACGTAGCAATGTGGTACCACATTGAAGCAGTCAATTAAACCTGGTTTCGATCAATATTTTAGAGGATAACACCGGTTAGGTCTGGGTTAGGTCTGGGTTATGCCAGCATCTGGCTCATGATTTGGCCTTCTTCGCATACTTGTTGGCCAGATCCTGGGTTTTTTTCGTGTTTGAATCACGTTGTAATGTGGTACAACACTGAAGCTGTCAATTAAAACTGGTTTCGATCAATATTTTAGAGGATTACACCGGTTAGGTCTGGGTTAGGTCTGAGATATGCGCGCATCTGACTTATACTTTCGCCATTTTCGCAAACTTGTTGGCCAGATCCTGGGTTTTTTACGTGTTCGAATCACGTAGTAATGTGGTACCACATTGAAGCAGTCAATTAAACCTCGTTTCGATCAATATTTTAGAGGATACCACCGGTTAGGTCTGGGTTAGGTATGGGTTATGACCGCATCTGGCTCATGATTTGGCCTTCTTCGCATACTTGTTGGCCAGATCCTGGGTTTTTTTCGTGTTTGAATCACGTAGTAATGTGGTACAACACTGAAGCAGTCAATTAAACCGGGTGTCGATCAATATTTTAGAGGATAACACCGGTTTGGTCTGGGATATGCGCGCATCTGGCTTATACTTTCGCCTTTTTCGCAAACTTGTTGGCTAGATCCTGTTTTTTTTTCGGGTTTGAATTTCGTAGTAATGTGGTACCACACAGAAACAGTCCATTAAACCTGGTTTCAGACAGTATTTTAGAGGATAACACCGGTTAGGTCTGGGTTTCGTCTGGGATATGCCCGCATCAGGCTCATGATTTTGCCTTCTTCGCATACTTGTTGGCCAGATCCTGGGTTTTTTTCGTGTTTGAATAACGTAGAAATGTGGTAACACACTGAAGCAGTCAATTAAACCTGGTTTCGATCAATATTCTAGAGGATAACACCGGTTAGGTGTGGGTTATGCCCGCATCTGGCTCATAATTTTGCCTTCTTCGCATACTGTTTGGCCAGATCCTGGGTTTTTTTCGAGTTTGAATCACGTAGTAATGTGGTAACACTCTGAAGCAGTCAATTAAACCTGGTTTCGATCAATATTTTAGAGGATAACACCGGTTAGGTCTGGGATATGCGCCCATCTGGCTTATACTTTCGCCTTTTTCGCAAACTTGTTGGCTAGATCCTGGGTTTTTTTCGGGTTTGAATTTCGTAGTAATGTGGTACCACACAGAAACAGTCCATTAAACCTGGTTTCGATCAATATTCTAGAGGATAACACCGGTTAGGTGTGGGTTAGGTCTGGGTTATGCCCGCATCTGGCTCATGATTTTGCCTTCTTCGCATACTTGTTGGCCAGATCCTGGGTTTTTTTCGTGTTTGAATCACGTAGTAATGAGGTAACACGCTGAAGCAGTCAATTAAACCTGGTTTCGATCAATATTCTAGAGGATAACACCGGTTAGGTCTGGGTTAGGTCTGGGTTATGCCCGCATCTGGCTCATGATTTGACCTTCTTCGCATACTTGTTGGCCAGATCCTTGGTTTTTATCGTGTTTGAATCACGTAGTAATGTGGTAACACACTGAAGCAGTCAATTAAACCTGGTTTCGATCAACGTTTTAGAGGATAACACCGGTTAGGTCTGGGATATGCGCCCATCTGGCTTATACTTTCGCCTTTTTCGCAAACTTGTTGGCCAGATCCTGTGTTCTTTTCGTGTATGAATCACGTAGTAATGTGGTACCACATTGAAGCAGTCAATTAAACCTGGTTTCGATCAATATTTTAGAGGATAACACCGGTTATGTCTGGGTTAGGTCTGGGATATGCGCGCATCTGACTTATACTTTCGCTCTTTTCGCAAACTTGTTGGCTAGATTCTGGGTTTTTTTCGGGTTTGAATCACGTAGTAATGTGGTACCACACAGAAACAGTCCATTAAACCTGGATTCGGACAGTATTTTAGCCGATAACACCGGTTAGGTCTGGGTTTCGTCTAGGTTCTGGCCGCATCTGACTCATGATTTTGCCTTCTTCGCATACTTGTTGGCCAGATCCTGGGTTTTTTTCGTGTTTGAATCACGTAGTAATGTGGTAACACTCTGAAGCAGTCAATTAAACCTGGTTTCGATCAATATTTTAGAGGATAACACCGGTTAGGTCCGGGTTAGGTCTGGGATATGCTCCCATCTGGCTTATACTTTCGCCTTTTTCGCAAACATGTTGGCCAGATCCTGGGTTTTTTTCGAGTTTGAATGACGTAGTAATGTGGTACCACACAGAAACAGTCCATTAAACCTGGTTACGGACAGTATTTTAGAGGATAACACCGGTTAGGTCTGGGTTTCGTCTGGGTTATGCCCGCATCAGGCTCATGATTTTGCCTTCTATGCATACTTGTTGGCCAGATCCTGGGTTTTTTTCGTGTTTGAATCACGTAGTAATGTGGTAACACACTGAAGCAGTCAATTAAACCTGGTTTCGATCAATGGTTTAGAGGATAACACCGGTTAGGTCTGGGATATGCGCCCATCTGGCTTATACTTTCGCCTTTTTCGCAAACTTGTTGGCCAGATCCTGGGTTTTTTTCGTGTTTGAATCACGTAATAATGTGGTGCCACATTGAAGCAGTCAATTAAACCTGCTTTCGATCAATATTGTAGAGGATAACACCGGTTAGGTCTGGGTTAGGTCTGGGTTATGCCCGCATCTGGCTCATGATTTGGCCTTCTTCGCATACTTGTTGGCCAGATCCTGGGTTTTTTTCGTGTTTGAATCACGTAGTAATGTGGTAACACACTGAAGCAGTCAATTAAACCTGGTTTCGATCAATGTTTTAGAGGATAACACCGGTTAGGTGTGGGGTAGGTCTGGGATATGCGCCCATCTGGCTTATACTTTCGCCTTTTTCGCAAACTTCTTGGCCAGATCCTGGGTTTTTTTCGTGTTTGAATCACGTAGTAATGTGGTACCACATTGAAGCAGTCAATTAAACCTGGTTTCGATCAATATTTTAGAGGATAACACCGGTTAGGTCTGGTTTAGGTCTGGGTTATGCCAGCATCTGGCTCATGATTTGGCCTTCTTCGCATACTTGTTGGCCAGATCCTGGGTTTTTTTCGTGTTTGAATCACGTTGTAATGTGGTACAACACTGAAGCTGTCAATTAAAACTGGTTTCGATCAATATTTTAGAGTATTACACCGGTTAGGTCTGGGTTAGGTCTGGGATATGCGCGCATCTGACTTATACTTTCGCCCTTTTCGCAAACTTGTTGGCTAGATTCTGGGTTTTTTTCGGGTTTGAATCACGTAGTAATGTGGTACCACACAGAAACAGTCCATTAAACCTGGATTCGGACAGTATTTTAGCCGATAACACCGGTTAGGTCTGGGTTTCGTCTAGGTTCTGCCCGCATCTAGCTTATACTTTCGCCTTTTTCGCAAACTTGTTGGCCAGATCCTGGGTTTTTTTCGTGTTCGAATCACGTAGTAATGTGGTACCACATTGAACCAGTCAATTAAACCTCGTTTCGATCAATATTTTAGAGGATACCACCGGTTAGGTCTGGGTTAGGTCTGGGTTATGAGCGCATCTGGCTCATGATTTGGCCTTCTTCGCATACTTGTTGGCCAGATCCTGGGCTTTTTTCGTGTTTGAATCACGTAGTAATGTGGTACAACACTGAAGCAGTCAATTAAACCTGGTTTCGAACAATATTTTAGAGGATAACACCTGTTAGGTCTGGGATATGCGCGCATCTGGCTTATACTTTCGCATTTTTCGCAAACTTGTTGGCTAGATCCTGGGTTTTTTTCGGGTTTGAATTTCGTAGTAATGTGGTACCACACAGAAACAGTCCATTAAACCTGGTTTCAGACAGTATTTTAGAGGATAACACTGTTTAGGTATGGGTTTCGTCTGGGTTATGCCCGCATCAGGCTCATGATTTTGCATTCTTCGCATACTTGTTGGCCAGATCCTGGGTTTTTTTCGTGTTTGAATCACGTAGAAATGTGGTAACACACTGAAGCAGTCAATTAAACCTGGTTTCGATCAATATTCTAGAGGATAACACCGGTTAGGTGTGGGTTAGGTCTGGGTTATGCCCGCATCTGGCTCATGATTTGACCTTCTTCGCATACTTGTTGACCAGATCCTGGGGTTTTTTCGTGTTTGAATCACGTAGTAATGTGGTAACACACTGAAGCAGTCAATTAAACCTGGTTTCGATCAATGTTTTAGAGGATAACACCGGTTAGGTCTGGGATATGCGCCCATCTGGCTTATACTTTCGCCTTTTTCGCAAACTTGTTGGCCAGATCCTGGGTTTTTTTCGTGTTTGAATCACGTAGTAATGTGGTACCACATTGAAGCAGACAATTAAACCTGGTTTCGATCAATATTTTAGAGGATAACACCAGTTAGGTCTGGGTTAGGTCTGGGATATGCGCGCATCTGACTTATACTTTCGCCCTTTTCGCAAACTTGTTGGCTAGATTCTGGGTTTTTTTCGGGTTTGAATCACGTAGTAATGTTGTACCACACAGAAACAGTCCATTAAACCTGGATTCGGACAGTATTTTAGAGGATAACACCGGTTAGGTCTGGGTTTCGTCTAGGTTCTGCCCGCATCTGGCTCATGATTGTGCCTTCTTCGCATACTTGTTGGCCAGATCCTGGGTTTTTTTCGAGTTTGAATCACGTAGTAATGTGGTAACACTCTGAAGCAGTCAATTAAACCTGGTTTCGATCAACGTTTTAGAGGATAACACCGGTTAGGTCTGGGATATGCGCCCATCTGGCTTATACTTTCGCCTTTTTCGCAAACTTGTTGGCCAGATCCTGTGTTCTTTTCGTGTATGAATCACGTAGTAATGTGGTACCACATTGTAGCAGTCAATTAAACCTGGTTTCGATCAATATTTTAGAGGATAACACCGGTTAGGTCTGGGTTAGGTCTGGGATATGCGCGCATCTGACTTATACTTTCGCTCTTTTCGCAAACTTGTTGGCTAGATTCTGGGTTTTTTTCGGGTTTGAATCACGTAGTAATGTGGTACCACACAGAAACAGTCCATTAAACCTGGATTCGGACAGTATTTTAGCCGATAACACCGGTTAGGTCTGGGTTTCGTCTAGGTTCTGGCCGCATCTGACTCATGATTTTGCCTTCTTCGCATACTTGTTGGCCAGATCCTGGGTTTTTTTCGTGTTTGAATCACGTAGTAATGTGGTAACACACTGAAGCAGTCAATTAAACCTGGTTTCGATCAATGGTTTAGAGGATAACACCGGTTAGGTCTGGGATATGCGCCCATCTGGCTTATACTTTCGCCTTTTTCGCAAACTTGTTGGCCAGATCCTGGGTTTTTTTCGTGTTTGAATCACGTAATAATGTGGTGCCACATTGAAGCAGTCAATTAAACCTGCTTTCGATCAATATTGTAGAGGATAACACCGGTTAGGTCTGGGTTAGGTCTGGGTTATGCCCGCATCTGGCTCATGATTTGGCCTTCTTCGCATACTTGTTGGCCAGATCCTGGGTTTTTTTCGTGTTTGAATCACGTTGTAATGTGGTACAACACTGAAGCTGTCAATTAAAACTGGTTTCGATCAATATTTTAGAGTATTACACCGGTTAGGTCTGGGTTAGGTCTGGGATATGCGCGCATCTGACTTATACTTTCGCCCTTTTCGCAAACTTGTTGGCTAGATTCTGGGTTTTTTTCGGGTTTGAATCACGTAGTAATGTGGTACCACACAGAAACAGTCCATTAAACCTGGATTCGGACAGTATTTTAGCCGATAACACCGGTTAGGTCTGGGTTTCGTCTAGGTTCTGCCCGCATCTAGCTTATACTTTCGCCTTTTTCGCAAACTTGTTGGCCAGATCCTGGGTTTTTTTCGTGTTCGAATCACGTAGTAATGTGGTACCACATTGAACCAGTCAATTAAACCTCGTTTCGATCAATATTTTAGAGGATACCACCGGTTAGGTCTGGGTTAGGTCTGGGTTATGAGCGCATCTGGCTCATGATTTGGCCTTCTTCGCATACTTGTTGGCCAGATCCTGGGCTTTTTTCGTGTTTGAATCACGTAGTAATGTGGTACAACACTGAAGCAGTCAATTAAACCTGGTTTCGAACAATATTTTAGAGGATAACACCTGTTAGGTCTGGGATATGCGCGCATCTGGCTTATACTTTCGCATTTTTCGCAAACTTGTTGGCTAGATCCTGGGTTTTTTTCGGGTTTGAATTTCGTAGTAATGTGGTACCACACAGAAACAGTCCATTAAACCTGGTTTCAGACAGTATTTTTGAGGATAACACTGTTTAGGTATGGGTTTCGTCTGGGTTATGCCCGCATCAGGCTCATGATTTTGCATTCTTCGCATACTTGTTGGCCAGATCCTGGGTTTTTTTCGTGTTTGAATCACGTAGAAATGTGGTAACACACTGAAGCAGTCAATTAAACCTGGTTTCGATCAATATTCTAGAGGATAACACCGGTTAGGTGTGGGTTAGGTCTGGGTTATGCCCGCATCTGGCTCATGATTTGACCTTCTTCGCATACTTGTTGACCAGATCCTGGGGTTTTTTCGTGTTTGAATCACGTAGTAATGTGGTAACACACTGAAGCAGTCAATTAAACCTGGTTTCGATCAATGTTTTAGAGGATAACACCGGTTAGGTCTGGGATATGCGCCCATCTGGCTTATACTTTCGCCTTTTTCGCAAACTTGTTGGCCAGATCCTGGGTTTTTTTCGTGTTTGAATCACGTAGTAATGTGGTACCACATTGAAGCAGACAATTAAACCTGGTTTCGATCAATATTTTAGAGGATAACACCAGTTAGGTCTGGGTTAGGTCTGGGATATGCGCGCATCTGACTTATACTTTCGCCCTTTTCGCAAACTTGTTGGCTAGATTCTGGGTTTTTTTCGGGTTTGAATCACGTAGTAATGTGGTACCACACAGAAACAGTCCATTAAACCTGGATTCGGACAGTATTTTAGAGGATAACACCGGTTAGGTCTGGGTTTCGTCTATGTTCTGCCCGCATCTGGCTCATGATTGTGCCTTCTTCGCATACTTGTTGGCCAGATCCTGGGTTTTTTTCGAGTTTGAATCACGTAGTAATGTGGTAACACACAGTAACAGTCCATTAAACCTGGTTTCAGACAGTATTTTAGAGGATAACACCGGTTAGGTATGGGTTTCGTCTGGGTTATGCCCGCATCAGGCTCATGATTTTGCCTTCTTCGCATACTTGTTGGCCAGATCCTGGGTTTTTTTCGTGTTTGAATCACGTAGTAATGTGGTAACACACTGAAGCACTCAATTAAACCTGGTTTCGATAAATGTTATAGAGGATAACACCGGTTAGGTCTGGGTTAGGTCTGGGATATGCCCGCATCTGGCTTATACCTTCGCCTTTTTCGCAAACTTGTTGGCCAGATCCTGGGTTTTTTCGTGTTTGAATCACGTAGTAATGTGGTAACACACTGAAGCAGTCAATTAAACCTGGTTTCGATCAATATTTTAGAGGATAACACCGATTAGGTCTGGGTTAGGTCTGGGTTATGCCCGCATCTGGCTTATACTTTCGCCTTTTTCGCAAACTTGTTGGCTAGATCCTGGGTTTTTTTCGGGTTTGAATCTCGTAGTAATGTGGCACCACACAGAAGCAGTCCAATAAACCTGGATTCGGACAGTATTTTAGCGGATAACACCGGTTAGGTCTGGGTTTCGTCTGGGTTATGCCCGCATATGGCTAATGAATTTGCCTTCTTCGCATACTTGTTGGCCAGATCCTGGGTTTTTTTCGTGTTTCAATCACGTAGTAATGTGGTAACACACTGAAGCAGTCAATTAAACCTGGTTTCGATCAATGTTTTAGAGGATAACACCGGTTAGGTCTGGGTTAGGTCTGGGATATGCGCGCATCTGGCTCATGATTTGGCCTTCTTCGCATACTTGTTGGCCAGATCCTGGGTTTTTTCGTGTTTGAATCACGTAGTAATGTGGTACCACACAGAAACAGTCCATTAAACCTGGATTCGGACAGTATTTTAGCCGATAACACCGGTTAGGTCTTGGTTAGGTCTGGGATATGCGCGCATCTGGCTTATACTTTCGCCTTTTTCGCAAACTTGTTGGCCAGATCCTGGGTTTTTTTCGTGTTTGAATCACGTAGTAATGTGGTAACACACTGAGGCAGTCAATTAAACCTGGTTTCGATCAATGTTTTAGAGGATTACACCGGTTAGGTCTGGGTTAGGTCTGGGATATGCGCGCATCTGGCTCATGATTTGGCCTTCTTCGCATACTTGTTGGCCAGATCCTGGGTTTTTTCGTGTTTGAATCACGTAGTAATGTGGTACCACACAGAAACAGTCCATTAAACCTGGATTCGGACAGTATTTTAGCCGATAACACCGGTTAGGTCTTGGTTAGGTCTGGGATATGCGCGCATCAGGCTTATACTTTCGCCTTTTTCGCAAACTTGTTGGCCAGATCCTGGGTTTTTTTCGTGTTTGAATCACGTAGTAATGTGGTAACACACTGAAGCAGTCAACTAAACCTGGTTTCGATCAATGTTTTAGAGGATTACACCGGTTAGGTCTGGGTTAGGTCTGGGTTATGCCCGCATCTGGCTCATGATTTTGCCTTCTTCGCATACTTGTTGGCCAGATCCTGGGTTTTTTTCGTGTTTGAATCACGTAGTAATGTGGTAACACACTGAAGCACTCAATTAAACCTGGTTTCGATCAATATTCTAGAGGATAACACTGGTTAGGTCTGGGTTAGGTCTGGGTTATGCCCGCATCTGGCTCATGATTTGACCTTCTTCGCATACTTGTTGGCCAGATCCTGGGTTTTTTTCGTGTTTGAATCACGTAGTAATGTGGTAACACACTGAAGCAGTCAATTAAACCTGGTTTCGATAAATGTTATAGAGGATAACACCGGTTAGGTCTGGGTTAGGTCTGGGATATGCCCGCATCTGGCTTATACCTTCGCCTTTTTCGCAAACTTGTTGGCCAGATCCTGGGTTTTTTCGTGTTTGAATCACGTAGTAATGTGGTAACACACTGAAGCAGTCAATTAAACCTGGTTTCGATCAATATTTTAGAGGATAACACCGGTTAGGTCTGGGTTAGGTCTGGGTTATGCCCGCATCTGGCTTATACTTTCGCCTTTTTCGCAAACTTGTTGCCTAGATCCTGGGTTTTTTTCGGGTTTGAATCTCGTAGTAATGTGGTACCACACAGAAGCAGTCCATTAAACCTGGATTCGGACAGTATTTTAGCGGATAACACCGGTTAGGTATGGGTTTCGTCTGGGTTATGCCCGCATATGGCTAATGAATTTGCCTTCTTCGCATACTTGTTGGCCAGATCCAGGGTTTTTTTCGTGTTTCAATCACGTAGTAATGTGGTAACACACTGAAGCAGTCAATTAAACCTGGTTTCGATCAATGTTTTAGAGGATAACACCGGTTAGGTCTGGGTTAGGTCTGGGATATGCGCGCATCTGGCTCATGATTTGGCCTTCTTCGCATACTTGTTGGCCAGATCCTGGGTATTTTCGTGTTTGAATCACGTAGTAATGTGGTACCACACAGAAACAGTCCATTAAACCTGGATTCGGACAGTATTTTAGCCGATAACACCGGTTAGGTCTTGGTTAGGTCTGGGATATGCGCGCATCTGGCTTATACTTTCGCCTTTTTCGCAAACTTGTTGGCCAGATCCTGGGTTTTTTTCGTGTTTGCATCACGTAGTAATGTGGTAACACACTGAAGCAGTCAATTAAACCTGGTTTCGATCAATGTTTTAGAGGATAACAACGGTTAGGTCTGGGTTAGGTCTGGGATATGCGCCCATCTGGCTTATACTTTCGCCTTTTTCGCAAACTTGTTGGCCAGATCCTGGGTATTTTTCGTGTTTGAATCACGTAGTAATGTGGTAACACACTGAAGCAATCAATTAAACCTGGATTCGATCATTATTTTCGAGGATAACACCGGTTAGGTCTGGGTTTCGTCTGGGTTATGCCCGCATATGGCTAATGAATTTGCCTTCTTCGCATACTTGTTGGCCAGATCCTGGGTTTTTTTCGTGTTTCAATCACGTAGTAATGTGGTAACACACTGAAGCAGTCAATTAAACCTGGTTTCGATCAATATTTTAGAGGATAACACCGGTTAGGTCTGGGTTAGGTCTGGGATATGACCGCATCTGGCTCATGATTTGGCCTTCTTCGCATACTTGTTGGCCAGATCCTGGGTTTTTTTCGTGTTTGAATCACGTAGTAATGTGGTACAACTCTGAAGCAGTCAATTAAACCTGGTTTCGATCAATATTTTAGAGGATAACACCGGTTAGGTCTGGGTTAGGTCTGGGATATGACCGCATCTGGCTCATGATTTGGCCTTCTTCGCATACTTGTTGGCCAGATCCTGGGTTTTTTTCGTGTTTGAATCACGTAGTAATGTGGTACAACTCTGAAGCAGTCAATTAAACCTGGTTTCGATCAATATTTTAGAGGATAACACCGGTTAGGTCTGGGTTAGGTCTGGGATATGACCGCATCTGGCTCATGATTTGGCCTTCTTCGCATACTTGTTGACCAGATCCTGGGTTTTTTTCGTGTTTGAATCACGTAGTAATGTGGTACAACACTGAAGCAGTCAATTAAACCTGGTTTCGATCAATATTTTAGAGGATAACACCGGTTAGGTCTGGGTTAGGTCTGGGATATGACCGCATCTGGCTCATGATTTGGCCTTCTTCGCATACTTGTTGGCCAGATCCTGGGTTTTTTTCGTGTTTGCACCACGTACTAATGTGGTAACACACTGAACCAGTCAATTAAACCTGGTTTCGATCAATATTTTAAAGGATAACACCGGTTAGGTCTGGGATATGCGCGCATCTGGCTCATACTTTCGCCTTTTTCGCAAATTTGTTGGCTAGATCCTGGGTTTTTTTCGGGTTTGAATCACGTAGTAATGTGGTACCACATTGAAGCAGTCAATTAAACCTGGTTTCAGACAGTATTTTAGAGGATAACACCGGTTAGGTCTGGGTTAGGTCTGGGTTATGCCCGCATCTGGCTTATACTTTCGCCTTTTTCGCAAACTTGTTGGCTAGATCCTGGGCTTTTTTCGGGTTTGAATCTCGTAGTAATGTGGTACCACACAGAAGCAGTCCATTAAACCTGGATTCGGACAGTATTTTAGCGGATAACACCGGTTAGGTATGGGTTTCGTCTGGGTTATGCCCGCATATGGCTAATGAATTTGCCTTCTTCGCATACTTGTTGGCCAGATCCTGGGTTTTTTTCGTGTTTCAATCACGTAGTAATGTGGTAACACACTGAAGCAGTCAATTAAACCTGGTTTCGATCAATGTTTTAGAGGATAACACCGGTTAGGTCTGGGTTAGGTCTGGGATATGACCGCATCTGGCTCATGATTTGGCCATCTTCGCATACTTGTTGGCCAGATCCTGGGTTTTTTTCGTGTTTGAATCACGTAGTAATGTGGTACAACTCTGAAGCAGACAATTAAACCTGGTTCCGATCACAATTTTAGAGGATAACACCGGTTAGGTCTGGGTTAGGTCTGGGATATGACCGCATCTGGCTCATGATTTGGCCTTCTTCGCATACTTGTTGACCAGATCCTGCGTTTTTTTCGTGTTTCAATCACGTAGTAATGTGGTAACACACTGAAGCAGTCAATTAAACCTGGTTTCGATCAATATTTTAGAGGATAACACCGGTTAGGTCTGGGTTAGGTCTGGGATATGACCGCATCTGGCTCATGATTTGGCCTTCTTCGCATACTTGTTGGCCAGATCCTGGGTTTTTTTCGTGTTTGAATCACGTAGTAATGTGGTACAACTCTGAAGCAGTCAATTAAACCTGGTTTCGATCAATATTTTAGAGGATAACACCGGTTAGGTCTGGGTTAGGTCTGGGATATGACCGCATCTGGCTCATGATTTGGCCTTCTTCGCATACTTGTTGGCCAGATCCTGGGTTTTTTTCGTGTTTGCACCACGTACTAATGTGGTAACACACTGAACCAGTCAATTAAACCTGGTTTCGATCAATATTTTAAAGGATAACACCGGTTAGGTCTGGGATATGCGCGCATCTGGCTCATACTTTCGCCTTTTTCGCAAATTTGTTGGCTAGATCCTGGGTTTTTTTCGGGTTTGAATCACGTAGTAATGTGGTACCACATTGAAGCAGTCAATTAAACCTGGTTTCGATGAAAATTTCAGAGGATACCACCGGCTAGGTCTGGGTTAGGTCTGGGTTATGCCCGCATCTGGCTTATACCTTCGCCTTTTTCGCAAACTTGTTGGCCAGATCCTGGATTTTTTTTCGTGTTTGAATCACGTAGTAATGTGGTAACACACTGAAGCAGTCAATTAAACCTGGTTTCGATCTATATTTTAGAGGATAACACCGGTTCGGTCTGGGTTAGGTCTGGGTTATGCCCGCATCTGGCTTATACTTTCGCCTTTTTCGCAAACTTGTTGGCTAGATCTTGGGTTTTTTTCCGGTATGAATCTCGTAGTAATGTGGTACCACACAGATGCAGTCCATTAAACCTGGATTCGGACAGTATTTTAGCGGATAACACCGGTTAGGTCTGGGTTTCGTCTGGGTTATGCCCGCATATGGCTAATGAATTTGCCTTCTTCACATACTTGTTGGCCAGATCCTGGGTTTTTTTCGTGTTTGAATCACGTAGTAATGTGGTAACACACTGAAGCAGTCACATAAACCTGGTTTCGATCAATGTTTTAGAGGATAACACCGGTTAGGTCCGGGTTAGGTCTGGGATATGCGCCCATCTGGTTTATACTTTCGCCTTTTTCGCAAACTTGTTGGCCAGATCCTGGGTTTTTTTCGTGTTTGAATCACGTAGTAATGTGGTACCACATTGAAGCAGTCAATTAAACCTGGTTTCGGACAGTATTTTAGCCGATAACACCGGTTAGGTCTGGGTTAGGTCTGGGACATGCGCGCATCTGTCTTATACTTTCGCCTTTTTCGCAAACTTGTTGGCCAGATCCTGGGTTTTTTTCGTGTTTGAATCACGTAGTAATGTGGTAACACACTGAAGGAGTCAACTAAACCTGGTTTCGATCGTTATCTTAGAGGATAACACCGGTTAGGTCTGGGTTAGGTCTGGGTTATACCAGCATCTGGCTAATGAATTTGCCTTCTTCGCATACTTGTTGGCCAGATCCTGGGTTTTTTTCGTGTTTGAATCACGTAGTAATGTGGTAACACACTGAAGCATTCAATTAAACCTGGTTTCGATCAATATTTTAGAGGATAACACCGGTTAGGTCTGGGTTAGGTCTGGGTTATGCCCGCATCTGGCTTATACTTTCGCCTTTTTCGCAAACTTGTTGGCTAGATCCTGGGTTTTTTTCGGGTTTGAATCTCGTAGTAATGTGGTACCACACAGAAGCAGTCCATTAAACCTGGATTCGGACAGTATTTTAGCGGATAACACCGGTTAGGTCTGGGTTTCGTCTGGGTTATGCCCGCATATGGCTAATGAATTTGCCTTCTTCGCATACTTGTTGGCCAGATCCTGGGTTTTTTTCGTGTTTCAATCACGTAGTAATGTGGTAACACACTGAAGCAGTCAATTAAACCTGGTTTCGATCAATGTTTTAGAGGATAACACCGGTTAGGTCTGGGTTAGGTCTGGGATATGCGCGCATCTGGCTCATGATTTGGCCTTCTTCGCATACTTGTTGGCCAGATCCTGGGTTTTTTCGTGTTTGAATCACGTAGTAATGTGGTACCACACAGAAACAGTCCATTAAACCTGGATTCGGACAGTATTTTAGCCGATAACACCGGTTAGGTCTTAGTTAGGTCTGGGATATGCGCGCATCTGGCTTATACTTTCGCCTTTTTCGCAAACTTGTTGGCCAGATCCTGGGTTTTTTTCGTGTTTGCATCACGTAGTAATGTGGTAACACACTGAAGCAGTCAATTAAACCTGGTTTCGATCAATGTTTTAGAGGATAACAACGGTTAGGTCTGGGTTAGGTCTGGGATATGCGCCCATCTGGCTTATACTTTCGCCTTTTTCGCAAACTTGTTGGCCAGATCCTGGGTATTTTTCGTGTTTGAATCACGTAGTAATGTGGTAACACACTGAAGCAATCAATTAAACCTGGATTCGATCATTATTTTCGAGGATAACACCGGTTAGGTCTGGGTTTCGTCTGGGTTATGCCCGCATATGGCTAATGAATTTGCCTTCTTCGCATACTTGTTGGCCAGATCCTGGGTTTTTTTCGTGTTTCAATCACGTAGTAATGTGGTAACACACTGAAGCAGTCAATTAAACCTGGTTTCGATCAATATTTTAGAGGATAACACCGGTTAGGTCTGGGTTAGGTCTGGGATATGACCGCATCTGGCTCATGATTTGGCCATCTTCGCATACTTGTTGGCCAGATCCTGGGTTTTTTTCGTGTTTGAATCACGTAGTAATGTGGTACAACTCTGAAGCAGACAATTAAACCTGGTTCCGATCACAATTTTAGAGGATAACACCGGTTAGGTCTGGGTTAGGTCTGGGATATGACCGCATCTGGCTCATGATTTGGCCTTCTTCGCATACTTGTTGACCAGATCCTGGGTTTTTTTCGTGTTTGAATCACGTAGTAATGTGGTACAACACTGAAGCAGTCAATTAAACCTGGTTTCGATTAATATTTTAGAGGATAACACCGGTTAGGTCTGGGTTAGGTCTGGGATATGACCGCATCTGGCTCATGATTTGGCCTTCTTCGCATACTTGTTGGCCAGATCCTGGGTTTTTTTCGTGTTTGCACCACGTACTAATGTGGTAACACACTGAACCAGTCAATTAAACCTGGTTTCGATCAATATTTTAAAGGATAACACCGGTTAGGTCTGGGATATGCGCGCATCTGGTTTATACTTTCGCCTTTTTCGCAAACTTGTTGGCCAGATCCTGGGTTTTTTTCGTGTTTGAATCACGTAGTAATGTGGTAACACACTGAAGCAGTCAATTAAACCTGGTTTCGATCTATATTTTAGAGGATAACACCGGTTAGGTCTGGGTTAGGTCTGGGTTATGCCCGCATCTGGCTTATACTTTCGCCTTTTTCGCAAACTTGTTGGCTAGATCTTGGGTTTTTTTCGGGTATGAATCTCGTAGTAATGTGGTACCACACAGAAGCAGTCCATTAAACCTGGATTCGGACAGTATTTTAGCGGATAACACCGGTTAGGTCTGGGTTTCGTCTGGGTTATGCCCGCATATGGCTAATGAATTTGCCTTCTTCACATACTTGTTGGCCAGATCCTGGGTTTTTTTCGTGTTTGAATCACGTAGTAATGTGGTAACACACTGAAGCAGTCACATAAACCTGGTTTCGATCAATGTTTTAGAGGATAACACCGGTTAGGTCCGGGTTAGGTCTGGGATATGCGCCCATCCGGTTTATACTTTCGCCTTTTTCGCAAACTTGTTGGCCAGATCCTGGGTTTTTTTCGTGTTTGAATCACGTAGTAATGTGGTACCACATTGAAGCAGTTAATTAAACCTGGTTTCGGACAGTATTTTAGCCGATAACACCGGTTAGGTCTGGGTTAGGTCTGGGACATGCGCGCATCTGTCTTATACTTTCGCCTTTTTCGCAAACTTGTTGGCCAGATCCTGGGTTTTTTTCGTGTTTGAATCACGTAGTAATGTGGTAACACACTGAAGGAGTCAACTAAACCTGGTTTCGATCGTTATCTTAGAGGATAACACCGGTTAGGTCTGGGTTAGGTCTGGGTTATACCAGCATCTGGCTAATGAATTTGCCTTCTTCGCATACTTGTTGGCCAGATCCTGGGTTTTTTTCGTGTTTGAATCACGTAGTAATGTGGTAACACACTGAAGCATTCAATTAAACCTGGTTTCGATCAATGTTTTAGAGGATAACACCGGTTAGGTCTGGGTTAGGTCTGGGATATGCCCGCATCTGGCTTATACCTTCGCCTTTTTCGCAAACTTGTTGGCCAGATCCTGGGTTTTTTCGTGTTTGAATCACGTAGTAATGTGGTAACACACTGAAGCAGTCAATTAAACCTGGTTTCGATCAATATTTTAGAGGATAACACCGGTTAGGTCTGGGTTAGGTCTGGGTTATGCCCGCATCTGGCTTATACTTTCGCCTTTTTCGCAAACTTGTTGGCTAGATCCTGGGTTTTTTTCGGGTTTGAATCTCGTAGTAATGTGGTACCACACAGAAGCAGTCCATTAAACCTGGATTCGGACAGTATTTTAGCGGATAACACCGGTTAGGTCTGGGTTTCGTCTGGGTTATGCCCGCATATGGCTAATGAATTTGCCTTCTTCGCATACTTGTTGGCCAGATCCTGGGTTTTTTTCGTGTTTCAATCACGTAGTAATGTGGTAACACACTGAAGCAGTCAATTAAACCTGGTTTCGATCAATGTTTTAGAGGATAACACCGGTTAGGTCTGGGTTAGGTCTGGGATATGCGCGCATCTGGCTCATGATTTGGCCTTCTTCGCATACTTGTTGGCCAGATCCTGGGTTTTTTCGTGTTTGAATCACGTAGTAATGTGGTACCACACAGAAACAGTCCATTAAACCTGGATTCGGACAGTATTTTAGCCGATAACACCGGTTAGGTCTTAGTTAGGTCTGGGATATGCGCGCATCTGACTTATACTTTCGCCTTTTTCGCAAACTTGTTGGCCAGATCCTGGGTTTTTTTCGTGTTTGCATCACGTAGTAATGTGGTAACACACTGAAGCAGTCAATTAAACCTGGTTTCGATCAATGTTTTAGAGGATAACAACGGTTAGGTCTGGGTTAGGTCTGGGATATGCGCCCATCTGGCTTATACTTTCGCCTTTTTCGCAAACTTGTTGGCCAGATCCTGGGTATTTTTCGTGTTTGAATCACGTAGTAATGTGGTAACACACTGAAGCAATCAATTAAACCTGGATTCGATCATTATTTTCGAGGATAACACCGGTTAGGTCTGGGTTTCGTCTGGGTTATGCCCGCATATGGCTAATGAATTTGCCTTCTTCGCATACTTGTTGGCCAGATCCTGGGTTTTTTTCGTGTTTCAATCACGTAGTAATGTGGTAACACACTGAAGCAGTCAATTAAACCTGGTTTCGATCAATATTTTAGAGGATAACACCGGTTAGGTCTGGGTTAGGTCTGGGATATGACCGCATCTGGCTCATGATTTGGCCATCTTCGCATACTTGTTGGCCAGATCCTGGGTTTTTTTCGTGTTTGAATCACGTAGTAATGTGGTACAACTCTGAAGCAGACAATTAAACCTGGTTCCGATCACAATTTTAGAGGATAACACCGGTTAGGTCTGGGTTAGGTCTGGGATATGACCGCATCTGGCTCATGATTTGGCCTTCTTCGCATACTTGTTGACCAGATCCTGCGTTTTTTTCGTGTTTGAATCACGTAGTAATGTGGCACAACACTGAAGCAGTCAATTAAACCTGGTTTCGATCAATATTTTAGAGGATAACACCGGTTAGGTCTGGGTTAGGTCTGGGATATGACCGCATCTGGCTCATGATTTGGCCTTCTTCGCATACTTGTTGGCCAGATCCTGGGTTTTTTTCGTGTTTGCACCACGTACTAATGTGGTAACACACTGAACCAGTCAATTAAACCTGGTTTCGATAAATATTTTAAAGGATAACAACGGTTAGGTCTGGGATATGCGCGCATCTGGCTCATACTTTCGCCTTTTTCGCAAATTTGTTGGCTAGATCCTGGGTTTTTTTCGGGTTTGAATCACGTAGTAATGTGGTACCACATTGAAGCAGTCAATTAAACCTGGTTTCGATGAAAATTTCAGAGGATACCACCGGCTAGGTCTGGGTTAGGTCTGGGTTATGCCCGCATCTGGCTTATACCTTCGCCTTCTTCGCAAACTTGTTGGCCAGATCCTGGATTTTTTTTCGTGTTTGAATCACGTAGTAATGTGGTAACACACTGAAGCAGTCAATTAAACCTGGTTTCGATCTATATTTTAGAGGATAACACCGGTTAGGTCTGGGTTAGGTCTGGGTTATGCCCGCATCTGGCTTATACTTTCGCCTTTTTCGCAAACTTGTTGGCTAGATCTTGGGTTTTTTTCGGGTATGAATCTCGTAGTAATGTGGTACCACACAGAAGCAGTCCATTAAACCTGGATTCGGACAGTATTTTAGCGGATAACACCGGTTAGGTCTGGGTTCCGTCTGGGTTATGCCCGCATATGGCTAATGAATTTGCCTTCTTCACATACTTGTTGGCCAGATCCTGGGTTTTTTTCGTGTTTGAATGACGTAGTAATGTGGTAACACACTGAAGCAGTCACATAAACCTGGTTTCGATCAATGTTTTAGAGGATAACACCGGTTAGGTCCGGGTTAGGTCTGGGATATGCGCCCATCTGGTTTATACTTTCGCCTTTTTCGCAAACTTGTTGGCCAGATCCTGGGTTTTTTTCGTGTTTGAATCACGTAGTAATGTGGTAACACACTGAAGGAGTCAACTAAACCTGGTTTCGATCGTTATCTTAGAGGATAACACCGGTTAGGTCTGGGTTAGGTCTGGGTTATACCAGCATCTGGCTAATGAATTTGCCTTCTTCGCATACTTGTTGGCCAGATCCTGGGTTTTTTTCGTCTTTGAATCACGTAGTAATGTGGTAACACACTGAAGCATTCAATTAAACCTGGTTTCGATCAATGTTTTAGAGGATAACACCGGTTAGGTCTGGGTTAGGTCTGGGATATGCGCGCATCTGACATATACTTTCGCCCTTTTCGCAAACTTGTTGGCTAGATTCTGGGTTTTTTTCGGGTTTGAATCACGTAGTAATGTGGTTCCACGCAGAGACAGTCCATTAAACCTAGATGCGGACAGTATTTTAGCCGATAACACTGGTTATGTCTGGGTTTCGTCTAGGTTCTGCCCGCATGTGGCTCATGATTTTGCCTTCTTAGCATACTTGCTGGCCAGATCCTGGGTTTTTTTCGTGTTTGAATCACGTAGTAATGTGGTAACACACTCAAGCAGTCAATTAAACCTGGTTTCGATCAATATTTTAGAGGATAACACCGGTTAGGTCTGTGTTAGGTCTGGGTTATGCCCGCACCTGGCTAATGATTTTGCCTTCATCGCATACTTGTTGGATAGATCCTGGGTTTTTTTCGGGTTTGAATCACGTAGTAATGTGGTACCACACAGAAACAGTCCATTAAACCTGGATTCGGACAGTATTTTAGCCGATAACACCGGTTAGGTCATGGTTGGGTCTGGGATATGCGCGCATCTGGCTTATACTTTCGCCTTTTTCGCAAACTTGTTGGCCAGATCCTGGGTTTTTTTCGTGTTTGAATCACGTAGTAATGTGGTAACACACTGAAGCAGTCAATTAAACCTGGATTCGATCATTATTTTCGAGGATAACACCGGTTAGGTCTGGGTTAGGTCTGGGTTATGCCCGCATCTGGCTCATGATTTTGCCTTCTTCGCATACTTGTTGGCCAGATCCTGGGTTTTTTCGAGTTTGAATCACGTAGTAATGTGGTAACACACTGAAGCAATCAATTAAACCTGGTTTCGATCAATATTTTAAAGGATAACACCGGTTAGGTCTGGGATATGCGCGCATCTGGCTCACACTTTCGCCTTTATCGCAAATTTGTTGGCTAGATCCTGGGTTTTTTTCGTGTTTGAATCACGTAGTAATGTGGTGCAACACTGAAGCAGTCAATTAAACCTGGTTTCGATCAATATTTTAGAGGATAACACCGGTTAGGTCTGGGTTAGGTCTGGGATATGACAGCATCTGGCTCATGATTTGGCCTTCTGCGCATACTTGTTGGCCAGATCCTGGGTTTTTTTCGTGTTTGAATCAGGTAGTAATGTGGTACAACACTGAAGCAGTCAATTAAACCTGGTTTCGATCAATATTTTAGAGAATAACACCGGTTAGGTCTGGGATATGCGCGCATCAGGCTCATACTTTCGCCTTTTTCGCAAACTTGTTGGCTAGATCCTGGGTTTATTTCGGGTTTGAATCTCGTAGTAATGTGGTACCACACAGAAACAGTCCATTAAACCTGGTTTCAGACAGTATTTTAGAGGATAACACCGGTTAGGTGTGGGTTTCGTCTGGGTTATGCCCGCATCTGGCTTATACTTTCGCCTTTTTCGCAAACTTGTTGGCCAGATCCTGGGTTTTTTTCGTGTTTGAATCACGTAGTAATGTGGTAACACACTGAAGCAGTCAATTAAACCTGGTTTCGATCAATGTTTTAGAGGATAACAACGGTTAGGTCTGGGTTAGGTCTGGGATATGCGCCCATCTGGCTTATACTTTCGCCTTTTTCGCATACTTGTTGGCCAGATCTTGGGTTTTTTTCGTGTTTGAATCACGTAGTAATGTGGTAACACACTGAAGCAATCAATTAAAACTGGATTCGATCATTATTTTCGAGGATAACACCGGTTAGGTCTGGGTTAGGTCTGGGTTATGCCCGCATCTGGCTCATGGTTTGGCCTTCTTCGCATACTTGTTGGCCAGATCCTGGGTTTTTTTCGTGTTTGAACCACGTACTAATGTGGTAACACACTGAAGCAGTCAATTAAACCTGGTTTCGATCAATATTTTAAAGGATAACACCGGTTAGGTCTGGGATATGCGCGCATCTGGCTCATACTTTCGCCTTTTTCGCAAATTTGTTGGCTAGATCCTGGGTTTTTTTCGGGTTTGAATCTCGTAGTAATGTGGTAACACACAAAAACAGTCCATTAAACCTGGTTACGGACAGTATTTTGGAGGATAACACCGGTTAGGTCTGGGTTTCGTCTGGGTTATGCCCGCATCAGGCTCATGATTTTGCCTTCTTCGCATACTTGTTGGCCAGATCCTGGGTTTTTTTCGTGTTTGAATCACGTAGTAATGTGGTAACACACTGAAGCAGTCAATTAAACCTGGTTTCGATCAATATTTTAGAGGATAACAACGGTTAGGTCTGGGTTAGGTCTGGGATATGCGCCCATCTGGCTTATACTTTCGCCTTTTTCGCATACTTGTTGGCCAGATCTTGGGTTTTTTTCGTGTTTGAATCACGTAGTAATGTGGTAACACACTGAAGCAATCAATTAAAACTGGATTCGATCATTATTTTCGAGGATAACACCGGTTAGGTCTGGGTTAGGTCTGGGTTATGCCCGCATCTGGCTCATGGTTTGGCCTTCTTCGCATACTTGTTGGCCAGATCCTGGGTTTTTTTCGTGTTTGAACCACGTACTAATGTGGTAACACACTGAAGCAGTCAATTAAACCTGGTTTCGATCAATATTTTAAAGGATAACACCGGTTAGGTCTGGGATATGCGCGCATCTGGCTCATACTTTCGCCTTTTTCGCAAATTTGTTGGCTAGATCCTGGGTTTTTTTCGGGTTTGAATCTCGTAGTAATGTGGTAACACACAAAAACAGTCCATTAAACCTGGTTACGGACAGTATTTTGGAGGATAACACCGGTTAGGTCTGGGTTTCGTCTGGGTTATGCCCGCATCAGGCTCATGATTTTGCCTTCTTCGCATACTTGTTGGCCAGATCCTGGGTTTTTTTCGTGTTTGAATCACGTAGTAATGTGGTAACACACTGAAGCAGTCAATTAAACCGGGTTTCGATCAATATTTTAGAGGATAACAACGGTTAGGTCTGGGTTAGGTCTGGGATATGACCGCATCTGGCTCATGATTTGGCCTTCTTCGCATACTTGTTGGCCAGATCCTGGGTTTTTTTCGTGTTTGAATCACGTAGTAATGTGGTACAACTCTGAAGCAGTCAATTAAACCTGGTTTCGATCAATATTTTAGAGGATAACACCGGTTAGGTCTGGGTTAGGTCTGGGATATGACCGCATCTGGCTCATGATTTGGCCTTCTTCGCATACTTGTTGGCCAGATCTTGGGTTTTTTTCGTGTTTGAATCACGTAGTAATGTGGTACAACACTGAAGCAGTCAATTAAACCTGGTTTCGATCAATATTTTAGAGGATAACACCGGTTAGGTCTGGGTTAGGTCTGGGATATGACCGCATCTGGCTCATGATTTGGCCTTCTTCGCATACTTGTTGGCCAGATCCTGGGTTTTTTTCGTGTTTGCACCACGTACTAATGTGGTAACACACTGAACCAGTCAATTAAACCTGGTTTCGATCAATATTTTAAAGGATAACACCGGTTAGATCTGGGATATGCGCGCATCTGGCTCATACTTTCGCCTTTTTCGCAAATTTGTTGGCTAGATCCTGGGTTTTTTTCGGGTTTGAATCACGTAGTAATGTGGTACCACATTGAAGCAGTCAATTAAACCTGGTTTCGATGAATATTTCAGAGGATACCACCGGTTAGGTCTGGGTTAGGTCTGGGTTATGCCCGCATCTGGCTTATACCTTCGCCTTTTTCGCAAACTTGTTGGCCAGATCCTGGATTTTTTTTCGTGTTTGAATCACGTAGTAATGTGGTAACACACTGAAGCAGTCAATTAAACCTGGTTTCGATCTATATTTTAGAGGATAACACCGGTTAGGTGTGGGTTAGGTCTGGGTTATGCCCGCATCTGGCTTATACTTTCGCCTCTTTCGCAAACTTGTTGGCTAGATCTTGGGTTTTTTTCGGGTATGAATCTCGTAGTAATGTGGTACCACACAGAAGCAGTCCATTAAACCTGGATTCGTACAGTATTTTAGCGGATAACACCGGTTAGGTCTGGGTTTCGTCTGGGTTATGCCCGCATATGGCTAATGAATTTGCCTTCTTCACATACTTGTTGGCCAGATCCTGGGTTTTTTTCGTGTTTGAATCACGTAGTAATGTGGTAACACACTGAAGCAGTCACATAAACCTGGTTTCGATCAATGTTTTAGAGGATAACACCGGTTAGGTCCGGGTTAGGTCTGGGATATGCGCCCATCTGGTTTATACTTTCGCCTTTTTCGCAAACTTGTTGGCCAGATCCTGGGTTTTTTTCGTGTTTGAATCACGTAGTAATGTGGTACCACATTGAAGGAGTCAACTAAACCTGGTTTCGATCGTTATCTTAGAGGATAACACCGGTTAGGTCTGGGTTAGGTCTGGGTTATACCAGCATCTGGCTAATGAATTTGCCTTCTTCACATACTTGTTGGCCAGATCCTGGGTTTTTTTCGTGTTTGAATCACGTAGTAATGTGGTAACACACTGAAGCATTCAATTAAACCTGGTTTCGATCAATGTTTTAGAGGATAACACCGGTTAGGTCTGGGTTAGGTCTGGGATATGCGCGCATCTGACATATACTTTCGCCCTTTTCGCAAACTTGTTGGCTAGATTCTGGGTTTTTTTCGGGTTTGAATCACGTAGTAATGTGGTTCCACGCAGAGACAGTCCATTAAACCTGGATGCGGACAGTATTTTAGCCGATAACACTGGTTATGTCTGGGGTTGGTCTAGGTTCTGCCCGCATGTGGCTCATGATTTTGCCTTCTTAGCATACTTGCTGGCCAGATCCTGGGTTTTTTTCGTGTTTGAATCACGTAGTAATGTGGTAACACATTCAAGCAGTGAATTAAACCTGGTTTCGATCAATATTTTAGAGGATAACACCGGTTAGGTCTGTGTTAGGTCTGGGTTATGCCCGCACCTGGCTAATGATTTTGCCTTCATCGCATACTTGTTGGATAGATCCTGGGTTTTTTTCGGGTTTGAATCATGTAGTAATGTGGTACCACACAGAAACAGTCCATTAAACCTGGATTCGGACAGTATTTTAGCCGATAACACCGGTTAGGTCATGGTTGGGTCTGGGATATGCCCGCATCTGGCTTATACTTTCGCCTTTTTCGCAAACTTGTTGGCCAGATCCTGGGTTTTTTTCGTGTTTGAATCACGTAGTAATGTGGTAACACACTGAAGCAGCCAATTAAACCTGGATTCGATCATTATTTTCGAGGATAACACCGGTTAGGTCTGGGTTAGGTCTGGGTTATGCCCGCATCTGGCTCATGATTTTGCCTTCTTCGCATACTTGTTGGCCAGATCCTGGGTTTTTTCGAGTTTGAATCACGTAGTAATGTGGTAACACACTGAAGCAGTCAATTAAACCTGGTTTCGATCAATATTTTACAGGATAACACCGGTTAGTTCTGGGTTAGGTCTGGGATATGACCGCATCTGGCTCATGATTTGGCCTTCTTCGCATACTTGTTGGCCAGATCCTGGGTTTTTTTCGTGTTTGAATCTCGTAGTAATGTGGTAACACACAAAAACAGTCCATTAAACCTGGTTACGGACAGTATTTTGGAGGATAACACCGGTTAGGTCTGGGTTAGGTCTGGGTTATGCCCGCATCTGGCTTATACTTTCGCCTTTTTCGCAAACTTGTTGGCTAGATCTTGGGTTTTTTTCGGGTATGAATCTCGTAGTAATGTGGTACCACACAGAAGCAGTCCATTAAACCTGGATTCGGACAGTATTTTAGCGGATAACACCGGTTAGGTCTGGGTTCCGTCTGGGTTATGCCCGCATATGGCTAATGAATTTGCCTTCTTCACATACTTGTTGCCCAGATCCTGGGTTTTTTTCGTGTTTGAATGACGTAGTAATGTGGTAACACACTGAAGCAGTCACCTAAACCTGGTTTCGATCAATGTTTTAGAGGATAACACCGGTTAGGTCCGGGTTAGGTCTGGGATATGCGCCCATCTGGTTTATACTTTCGCCTTTTTCGCAAACTTGTTGGCCAGATCCTGGGTTTTTTTCGTGTTTGAATCACGTAGTAATGTGGTACCACATTGAAGCAGTCAATTAAACCTGGTTTCGGACAGTATTTTAGCCGATAACACCGGTTAGGTCTGGGTTAGGTCTGGGACATGCGCCCATCTGTCTTATACTTTCGCCTTTTTCGCAAACTTGTTGGCCAGATCCTGGGTTTTTTTCGTGTTTGAATCACGTAGTAATGTGGTAACACACTGAAGGAGTCAACTAAACCTGGTTTCGATCGTTATCTTAGAGGATAACACCGGTTAGGTCTGGGTTAGGTCTGGGTTATACCAGCATCTGGCTAATGAATTTGCCTTCTTCGCATACTTGTTGGCCAGATCCTGGGTTTTTTTCGTGTTTGAATCACGTAGTAATGTGGTAACACACTGAAGCATTCAATTAAACCTGGTTTCGATCAATGTTTTAGAGGATAACACCGGTTAGGTCTGGGTTAGGTCTGGGATATGCGCGCATCTGACATATACTTTCGCCCTTTTCGCAAACTTGTTGGCTAGATTCTGGGTTTTTTTCGGGTTTGAATCACGTAGTAATGTGGTTCCACGCAGAGACAGTCCATTAAACCTAGATGCGGACAGTATTTTAGCCGATAACACTGGTTATGTCTGGGTTTCGTCTAGGTTCTGCCCGCATGTGGCTCATGATTTTGCCTTCTTAGCATACTTGCTGGCCAGATCCTGGGTTTTTTTCGTGTTTGAATCACGTAGTAATGTGGTAACACACTCAAGCAGTCAATTAAACCTGGTTTCGATCAATATTTTAGAGGATAACACCGGTTAGGTCTGTGTTAGGTCTGGGTTATGCCCGCACCTGGCTAATGATTTTGCCTTCATCGCATACTTGTTGGATAGATCCTGGGTTTTTTTCGGGTTTGAATCACGTAGTAATGTGGTACCACACAGAAACAGTCCATTAAACCTGGATTCGGACAGTATTTTAGCCGATAACACCGGTTAGGTCATGGTTGGGTCTGGGATATGCGCGCATCTGGCTTATTCTTTCGCCTTTTTCGCAAACTTGTTGGCCAGATCCTGGGTTTTTTTCGTGTTTGAATCACGTAGTAATGTGGTAACACACTGAAGCAGTCAATTAAACCTGGATTCGATCATTATTTTCGAGGATAACACCGGTTAGGTCTGGGTTAGGTCTGGGTTATGCCCGCATCTGGCTCATGATTTTGCCTTCTTCGCATACTTGTTGGCCAGATCCTGGGTTTTTTCGAGTTTGAATCACGTAGTAATGTGGTAACACACTGAAGCAATCAATTAAACCTGGTTTCGATCAATATTTTAAAGGATAACACCGGTTAGGTCTGGGATATGCGCGCATCTGGCTCATACTTTCGCCTTTATCGCAAATTTGTTGGCTAGATCCTGGGTTTTTTTCGTGTTTGAATCACGTAGTAATGTGGTGCAACACTGAAGCAGTCAATTAAACCTGGTTTCGATCAATATTTTAGAGGATAACACCGGTTAGGTCTGGGTTAGGTCTGGGATATGACAGCATCTGGCTCATGATTTGGCCTTCTGCGCATACTTGTTGGCCAGATCCTGGGTTTTTTTCGTGTTTGAATCAGGTAGTAATGTGGTACAACACTGAAGCAGTCAATTAAACCTGGTTTCGATCAATATTTTAGAGAATAACACCGGTTAGGTCTGGGATATGCGCGCATCAGGCTCATACTTTCGCCTTTTTCGCAAACTTGTTGGCTAGATTCTGGGTTTATTTCGGGTTTGAATCTCGTAGTAATGTGGTACCACACAGAAACAGTCCATTAAACCTGGTTTCAGACAGTATTTTAGAGGATAACACCGGTTAGGTGTGGGTTTCGTCTGGGTTATGCCCGCATCTGGCTTATACTTTCGCCTTTTTCGCAAACTTGTTGGCCAGATCCTGGGTTTTTTTCGTGTTTGAATCACGTAGTAATGTGGTAACACACTGAAGCAGTCAATTAAACCTGGTTTCGATCAATGTTTTAGAGGATAACAACGGTTAGGTCTGGGTTAGGTCTGGGATATGCGCCCATCTGGCTTATACTTTCGCCTTTTTCGCAAACTTGTTGGCCAGATCCTGGGTATTTTTCGTGTTTGAATCACGTAGTAATGTGGTAACACACTGAAGCAATCAATTAAAACTGGATTCGATCATTATTTTCGAGGATAACACCGGTTAGGTCTGGGTTAGGTCTGGGTTATGCCCGCATCTGGCTCATGGTTTGGCCTTCTTCGCATACTTGTTGGCCAGATCCTGGGTTTTTTTCGTGTTTGAACCACGTACTAATGTGGTAACACACTGAAGCAGTCAATTAAACCTGGTTTCGATCAATATTTTAAAGGATAACACCGGTTAGGTCTGGGATATGCGCGCATCTGGCTCATACTTTCGCCTTTTTCGCAAATTTGTTGGCTAGATCCTGGGTTTTTTTCGGGTTTGAATCTCGTAGTAATGTGGTAACACACAAAAACAGTCCATTAAACCTGGTTACGGACAGTATTTTGGAGGATAACACCGGTTAGGTCTGGGTTTCGTCTGGGTTATGCCCGCATCAGGCTCATGATTTTGCCTTCTTCGCATACTTGTTGGCCAGATCCTGGGTTTTTTTCGTGTTTGAATCACGTAGTAATGTGGTAACACACTGAAGCAGTCAATTAAACCTGGTTTCGATCAATATTTTAGAGGAAAACAACGGTTAGGTCTGGGTTAGGTCTGGGATATGACCGCATCTGGCTCATGATTTGGCCTTCTTCGCATACTTGTTGGCCAGATCCTGGGTTTTTTTCGTGTTTGAATCACGTAGTAATGTGGTACAACTCTGAAGCAGTCAATTAAACCTGGTTTCGATCAATATTTTAGAGGATAACACCGGTTAGGTCTGGGTTAGGTCTGGGATATGACCGCATCTGGCTCATGATTTGGCCTTCTTCGCATACTTGTTGGCCAGATCTTGGGTTTTTTTCGTCTTTGAATCACGTAGTAATGTGGTACAACACTGAAGCAGTCAATTAAACCTGGTTTCGATCAATATTTTAGAGGATAACACCGGTTAGGTCTGGGTTAGGTCTGGGATATGACCGCATCTGGCTCATGATTTGGCCTTCTTCGCATACTTGTTGGCCAGATCCTGGGTTTTTTTCGTGTTTGCACCACGTACTAATGTGGTAACACACTGAACCAGTCAATTAAACCTGGTTTCGATCAATATTTTAAAGGATAACACCGGTTAGATCTGGGATATGCGCGCATCTGGCTCATTCTTTCGCCTTTTTCGCAAATTTGTTGGCTAGTTCCTGGGTTTTTTTCGGGTTTGAATCACGTAGTAATGTGGTACCACATTGAAGCAGTCAATTAAACCTGGTTTCGATGAATATTTCAGAGGATACCACCGGTTAGGTCTGGGTTAGGTCTGGGTTATGCCCGCATCTGGCTTATACCTTCGCCTTTTTCGCAAACTTGTTGGCCAGATCCTGGATTTTTTTTCGTGTTTGAATCACGTAGTAATGTGGTAACACACTGAAGCAGTCAATTAAACCTGGTTTCGATCTATATTTTAGAGGATAACACCGGTTAGGTATGGGTTAGGTCTGGGTTATGCCCGCATCTGGCTTATACTTTCGCCTCTTTCGCAAACTTGTTGGCTAGATCTTGGGTTTTTTTCGGGTATGAATCTCGTAGTAATGTGGTACCACACAGAAGCAGTCCATTAAACCTGGATTCGGACAGTATTTTAGCGGATAACACCGGTTAGGTCTGGGTTTCGTCTGGGTTATGCCCGCATATGGCTAATGAATTTGCCTTCTTCACATACTTGTTGGCCAGATCCTGGGTTTTTTTCGTGTTTGAATCACGTAGTAATGTGGTAACACACTGAAGCAGTCACATAAACCTGGTTTCGATCAATGTTTTAGAGGATAACACCGGTTAGGTCCGGGTTAGGTCTGGGATATGCGCCCATCTGGTTTATACTTTCGCCTTTTTCGCAAACTTGTTGGCCAGATCCTGGGTTTTTTTCGTGTTTGAATCACGTAGTAATGTGGTACCACATTGAAGCAGTCAATTAAACCTGGTTTCGGACAGTATTTTAGCCGATAACACCGGTTAGGTCTGGGTTAGGTCTGGGACATGCGCGCATCTGTCTTATACTTTCGCCTTTTTCGCAAACTTGTTGGCCAGATCCTGGGTTTTTTTCGTGTTTGAATCACGTAGTAATGTGGTAACACACTGAAGGAGTCAACTAAACCTGGTTTCGATCGTTATCTTAGAGGATAACACCGGTTAGGTCTGGGTTAGGTCTGGGTTATACCAGCATCTGGCTAATGAATTTGCCTTCTTCGCATACTTGTTGGCCAGATCCTGGGTTTTTTTCGTGTTTGAATCACGTAGTAATGTGGTAACACACTGAAGCATTCAATTAAACCTGGTTTCGATCAATGTTTTAGAGGATAACACCGGTTAGGTCTGGGTTAGGTCTGGGATATGCGCGCATCTGACATATACTTTCGCCCTTTACGCAAACTTGTTGGCTAGATTCTGGGTTTTTTTCGGGTTTGAATCACGTAGTAATGTGGTTCCACGCAGAGACAGTCCATTAAACCTGGATGCGGACAGTATTTTAGCCGATAACACTGGTTATGTCTGGGGTTGGTCTAGGTTCTGCCCGCATGTGGCTCATGATTTTGCCTTCTTAGCATACTTGCTGGCCAGATCCTGGGTTTTTTTCGTGTTTGAATCACGTAGTAATGTGGTAACACACTCAAGCAGTCAATTAAACCTGGTTTCGATCAATATTTTAGAGGATAACACCGGTTAGGTCTGTGTTAGGTCTGGGTTATGCCCGCACCTGGCTAATGATTTTGCCTTCATCGCATACTTGTTGGATAGATCCTGGGTTTTTTTCGGGTTTGAATCACGTAGTAATGTGGTACCACACAGAAACAGTCCATTAAACCTGGATTCGGACAGTATTTTAGCCGATAACACCGGTTAGGTCATGGTTGGGTCTGGGATATGCCCGCATCTGGCTCATGATTTTGCCTTCTTCGCATACTTGTTGGCCAGATCCTGGGTTTTTTCGAGTTTGAATCACGTAGTAATGTGGTAACACACTGAAGCAGTCAATTAAACCTGGTTTCGATCAATATTTTAGAGGATAACACCGGTTAGTTCTGGGTTAGGTCTGGGATATGACCGCATCTGGCTCATGATTTGGCCTTCTTCGCATACTTGTTGGCCAGATCCTGGGTTTTTTTCGTGTTTGAACCACGTACTAATGTGGTAACACACTGATGCAGTCAATTAAACCTGGTTTCGATCAATATTTTAAAGGATAACACCGGTTAGGTCTGGGATATGCGCGCATCTGGCTCATACTTTCGCCTTTATCGCAAATTTGTTGGCTAGATCCTGGGTTTTTTTCGTGTTTGAATCACGTAGTAATGTGGTGCAACACTGAAGCAGTCAATTAAACCTGGTTTCGATCAATATTTTAGAGGATAACACCGGTTAGGTCTGGGTTAGGTCTGGGATATGACCGCATCTGGCTCATGATTTGGCCTTCTGCGCATACTTGTTGGCCAGATCCTGGGGTTTTTTCGTGTTTGAATCAGGTAGTAATGTGGTACAACACTGAAGCAGTCAATTAAACCTGGGTTCGATCAATATTCTAGGGGATAACACCGGTTAGGTCTGGGTTAGGTCTGGGTTATGCCCGCATCTGGCTCATGATTTGACCTTCTTCGCATACTTGTTGGCCAGATCCTGGGTTTTTTTCGTGTTTGAACCACGTACTAATGTGGTAACACACTGATGCAGTCAATTAAACCTGGTTTCGATCAATATTTTAAAGGATAACACCGGTTAGGTCTGGGATATGCGCGCATCTGGCTCATACTTTCGCCTTTTTCGCAAACTTGTTGCCTAGATCCTGGGTTTATTTCGGGTTTGAATCTCGTAGTAATGTGGTACCACACAGAAACAGTCCATTAAACCTGGTTTCAGACAGTATTTTAGAGGATAACACCGGTTAGGTGTGGGTTTCGTCTGGGTTATGCCCGCATCAGGCTCATGATTTTGCCTTCTTCGGATACTTGTTGGCCAGATCCTGGGGTTTTTTCGTGTTTGAATCACGTAGTAATGTGGTAACACACTGAAGCAGTCAATTAAACCTGGGTTCGATCAATATTCTAGGGGATAACACCGGTTAGGTCTGGGTTAGGTCTGGGTTATGCCCGCATCTGGCTCATGATTTGACCTTCTTCGCATACTTGTTGGCCAGATCCTGGGTTTTTTTCGTGTTTGAATCACGTAGTAATGTGGTAACACACTGTAGCAGTCAATTAAACCTGGTTTCGATCAATGTTTTAGAGGATAACACCGGTTAGGTCTGGGTTAGGTCTGGGATATGCGCCCATCTGGCTTATACTTTCGCCATTTTCGCATACTTGTTGGCCAGATCCTGGGTTTTTTCGTGTTTGAATCACGTAGTAATGTGGTACCACATTGAAGCAGTCAATTAAACCTGGTTTCGATCAATATTTTAGAGGATACCACCGGTTAGGTCTGGGTTAGGTCTGGGTTATGCCCGCATCTGGCTTATACCTTCGCCTTTTTCGCAAACTTGTTGGCCAGATCCTGGGTTTTTTTTCCTGTTTGAATCACGTAGTAATGTGGTAACACACTGAAGCAGTCAATTAAACCTGGTTTCGATCTATATTTTAGAGGATAACACCGGTTAGGTCTGGGTTAGGTCTGGGTTATGCCCGCACCTGGCTAATGATTTTGCATTCATCGCAAACTTGTTGGCTAGATCCTGGGTTTTTTTCGGGTATGAATCTCGTAGTAATGTGGTACCACACAGAAGCAGTCCATTAAACCTGGATTCGGACAGTATTTTAGCCGATAACACCGGTTAGGTCTGGGTTAGGTCTGGGACATGCGCGCATCTGTCTTATACTTTCGCCTTTTTCGCAAACTTGTTGGCCAGATCCTGGGTTTTTTTCGTGTTTGAATCACGTAGTAATGTGGTAACACACTGAAGGAGTCAACTAAACCTGGTTTCGATCGTTATCTTAGAGGATAACACCGGTTAGGTCTGGGTTAGGTCTGGGTTATACCAGCATCTGGCTAATGAATTTGCCTTCTTCGCATACTTGTTGGCCAGATCCTGGGTTTTTTTCGTGTTTGAATCACGTAGTAATGTGGTAACACACTGAAGCATTCAATTAAACCTGGTTTCGATCAATGTTTTAGAGGATAACACCGGTTAGGTCTGGGTTAGGTCTGGGATATGCGCGCATCTGACATATACTTTCGCCCTTTTCGCAAACTTGTTGGCTAGATTCTGGGTTTTTTTCGGGTTTGAATCACGTAGTAATGTGGTTCCACGCAGAGACAGTCCATTAAACCTGGATGCGGACAGTATTTTAGCCGATAACACTGGTTATGTCTGGGTTTCGTCTAGGTTCTGCCCGCATGTGGCTCATGATTTTGCCTTCTTAGCATACTTGCTGGCCAGATCCTGGGTTTTTTTCGTGTTTGAATCACGTAGTAATGTGGTAACACACTCAAGCAGTCAATTAAACCTGGTTTCGATCAATATTTTAGAGGATAACACCGGTTAGGTCTGTGTTAGGTCTGGGTTATGCCCGCACCTGGCTAATGATTTTGCCTTCATCGCATACTTGTTGGATAGATCCTGGGTTTTTTTCGGGTTTGAATCACGTAGTAATGTGGTACCACACAGAAACAGTCCATTGAACCTGGATTCGGACAGTATTTTAGCCGATAACACCGGTTAGGTCATGGTTGGGTCTGGGATATGCCCGCATCTGGCTTATACTTTCGCCTTTTTCGCAAACTTGTTGGCCAGATCCTGGGTTTTTTTCGTGTTTGAATCACGTAGTAATGTGGTAACACACTGAAGCAGCCAATTAAACCTGGATTCGATCATTATTTTCGAGGATAACACCGGTTAGGTCTGGGTTACGTCTGGGTTATGCCCGCATCTGGCTCATGATTTTGCCTTCTTCGCATACTTGTTGGCCAGATCCTGGGTTTTTTCGAGTTTGAATCACGTAGTAATGTGGTAACACACTGAAGCAGTCAATTAAACCTGGTTTCGATCAATATTTTAGAGGATAACACCGGTTAGGTCTGGGTTAGGTCTGGGATATGACCGCATCTGGCTCATGATTTGGCCTTCTTCGCATACTTGTTGGCCAGATCCTGGGTTTTTTTCGTGTTTGAACCACGTACTAATGTGGTAACACACTGATGCAGTCAATTAAACCTTGTTTCGATCAATATTTTAAAGGATAACACCGGTTAGGTCTGGGATATGCGCGCATCTGGCTCATACTTTCGCCTTTATCGCATATTTGTTGGCTAGATCCTGGGTTTTTTTCGTGTTTGAATCACGTAGTAATGTGGTGCAACACTGAAGCAGTCAATTAAACCTGGTTTCGATGAATATTTTAGAGGATAACACCGGTTAGGTCTGGGTTAGGTCTGGGATATGACCGCATCTGGCTCATGATTTGGCCTTCTGCGCATACTTGTTGGCCAGATCCTGGGGTTTTTTCGTGTTTGAATCAGGTAGTAATGTGGTACAACACTGAAGCAGACAATTAAACCTGGGTTCGATCAATATTCTAGGGGATAACACCGGTTAGGTCTGGGTTAGGTCTGGGTTATGCCCGCATCTGGCTCATGATTTGACCTTCTTCGCATACTTGTTGGCCAGATCCTGGGTTTTTTTCGTGTTTGAACCACGTACTAATGTGGTAACACACTGATGCAGTCAATTAAACCTGGTTTCGATCAATATTTTAAAGGATAACACCGGTTAGGTCTGGGATATGCGCGCATCTGGCTCATACTTTCGCCTTTTTCGCAAACTTGTTGCCTAGATCCTGGGTTTATTTCGGGTTTGAATCTCGTAGTAATGTGGTACCACACAGAAACAGTCCATTAAACCTGGTTTCAGACAGTATTTTAGAGGATAACACCGGTTAGGTGTGGGTTTCGTCTGGGTTATGCCCGCATCAGGCTCATGATTTTGCCTTCTTCGGATACTTGTTGGCCAGATCCTGGGGTTTTTTCGTGTTTGAATCACGTAGTAATGTGGTAACACACTGAAGCAGTCAATTAAACCTGGGTTCGATCAATATTCTAGGGGATAACACCGGTTAGGTCTGGGTTAGGTCTGGGTTATGCCCGCATCTGGCTCATGATTTGACCTTCTTCGCATACTTGTTGGCCAGATCCTGGGTTTTTTTCGTGTTTGAATCACGTAGTAATGTGGTAACACACTGTAGCAGTCAATTAAACCTGGTTTCGATCAATGTTTTAGAGGATAACACCGGTTAGGTCTGGGTTAGGTCTGGGATATGCGCCCATCTGGCTTATACTTTCGCCATTTTCGCATACTTGTTGGCCAGATCCTGGGTTTTTTCGTGTTTGAATCACGTAGTAATGTGGTACCACATTGAAGCAGTCAATTAAACCTGGTTTCGATCAATATTTTAGAGGATACCACCGGTTAGGTCTGGGTTAGGTCTGGGTTATGCCCGCATCTGGCTTATACCTTCGCCTTTTTCGCAAACTTGTTGGCCAGATCCTGGGTTTTTTTTCCTGTTTGAATCACGTAGTAATGTGGTAACACACTGAAGCAGTCAATTAAACCTGGTTTCGATCTATATTTTAGAGGATAACACCGGTTAGGTCTGGGTTAGGTCTGGGTTATGCCCGCACCTGGCTAATGATTTTGCATTCATCGCAAACTTGTTGGCTAGATCCTGGGTTTTTTTCGCGTATGAATCTCGTAGTAATGTGGTACCACACAGAAGCAGTCCATTAAACCTGGATTCGGACAGTATTTTAGCGGATAACACCGGTTAGGTCTGGGTTTCGTCTGGGTTATGCGCCCATCTGGTTTATACTTTCGCCTTTTTCGCAAACTTGTTGGCCAGATCCTGGGTTTTTTTCGTGTTTGAATCACGTAGTAATGTGGTGCCACATTGAAGCACTCAATTAAACCTGGTTTCGATGAATATTTTAGAGGATAACACAGGTTAGCTCTGGGATATGCGCGCATCTGGGTTATACTTTCGCCTTTTTCGCAAACTTGTTGGATAGATCCTGGGTTTTGTTCGGGTTTGAAACACGCAGTAATGTGGTAGCACACAGAAACAGTCCATTAAACCTGGATTCGATCTATATTTTAGAGGATAACACCGGTTAGGTCTGGGTTAGGTCTGGGTTATGCCCGCATCTGGCTTATACTTTCGCCTTTTTCGCAAACTTGTTGGCCAGATCCTGGGTATTTTTCGTGTTTGAATCACGTAGTAATGTGGTGCCACATTGAAGCAGTCAATTAAACCTGGTTTCGATGAATATTTTAGAGGATAACACCGGTTAGCTCTGGGATATGCGCGCATCTGGCTTATACTTTCGCCTTTTTCGCAAATTTGTTGGCTAGATCCTGGGTTTTTTTCGGGTTTGAAACACGCAGTAATGTGGTACCACACAGAAACAGTCCATTAAACCTGGATTCGATCTATATTTTAGAGGATAACACCGGTTAGGTCTGGGTTAGGTCTGGGTTATGCCCGCATCTGGCTTATACTTTCGCCTTTTTCGCAAACTTGTTGGCCAGATCCTGGGTTTTTTTCGTGTTTGAATCACGTAGTAATGTGGTGCCACATTGAAGCAGTCAATTAAACCTGGTTTGGATATATATTTTAGAGGATAACACCGGTTAGCTCTGGGATATGCGCGCATCTGGCTTATACTTTCGCCTTTTTCGCAAATTTATTGGCTAGATCCTGGGTTTTTTTCGGGTTTGAATCTCGTAGTAATGTGGTAACACACAAAAACAGTCCATTAAACCTGGTTACGGACAGTATTTTGGACGATAACACCGGTTAGGTCTGTGTTTCGTCTGGGTTATGCCCGCATCAGGCTCATGATTTTGCCTTCTTCGCATACTTGTTGGCCAGATCCTGGGTTTTTTTCGTGTTTGAATCACGTAGTAATGTGGTAACACAATGAAGCAGTCAATTAAACCTGGTTTCGATCAATATTTTAGAGGATAACACCGGTTAGGTCTGGGTTAGGTCTGGGATATGACCGCATCTGGCTCATGATTTGGCCTTCTTCGCATACTTGTTGGCCAGATCCTGGGTTTTTTTCGTGTTTGAATCACGTAGTAATGTGGTAACACACTGAAGCAGTCAATTAAACCTGGTTTCGATCAATATTTTAGAGGATAACACCGGTTAGGTCTGGGTTAGGACTGGGATATGACCGCATCTGGCTCATGATTTGGCCTTCTTCGCATACTTGTTGGCCAGATCCTGGGGTTTTTTCGTGTTTGAATCACGTAGTAATGTGGTAACACACTGAACCAGTCAATTAAACCTGGTTTCGATCAATATTTTAAAGGATAACACCGGTTAGGTCTGGGATATGCGCGCATCTGGCTCATACTTTCGCCCTTTTCGCAAATTTGTTGGCTAGATCCTGGGTTTTTTTCGGGTTTGAATCTCGTAGTAATGTGGTACCACACAGAAACAGTCCATTAAACCTAGTTTCAGACAGTATTTTAGAGGATAACACCGGTAAGGTGTGGGTTTCGTCTGGGTTATGCCCGCATCTGGCTCATGATTTGACCTTCTTCGCATACTTGTTGGCCAGATCCTGGGTTTTTTTCGTGTTTGAATCACGTAGTAATGTGGTAACACACTGAAGCAGACAGTTAAACCTGGTTTCGATGAATATTTTAGAGGATAACACCGGTTAGGTCTGGGTTAGGTCTGGGTTATGCCCGCATCTGGCTTATACCTTCGCCTTTTTCGCAAACTTGTTGGCCAGATCCTGGATTTTTTTTCGTGTTTGAATCACGTAGTAATGTGGTAACACACTGAAGCAGTCAATTAAACCTGGTTTCGATCTATATTTTAGCGGATAACACCGGTTAGGTCTGGGTTAGGTCTGGGTTATGCCCGCATCTGGCTTATACTTTCGCCTTTTTCGCAAACTTGTTGGCTAGATCTTGGGTTTTTTTCGGGTATGAATCTCGTAGTAATGTGGTCCACACAGAAGCAGTCCATTACACCTGGATTCGGACAGTATTTTAGCGGATAACACCGGTTAGGTCTGGGTTTCGTCTGGGTTATGCCCGCATATGGCTAATGAATTTGCCTTCTTCACATACTTGTTGGCCAGATCCTGGGTTTTTTTCGTGTTTGAATCACGTAGTAATGTGGTAACACACTGAAGCAGTCACATAAACCTGGTTTCGATCAATGTTTTAGAGGATAACACCGGTTAGGTCCGGGTTAGGTCTGGCATATGCGCCCATCTGGTTCATACTTTCGCCTTTTTCGCAAACTTGTTGGCCAGATCCTGGGTTTTTTTCGTGTTTGAATCACGTAGTAATGTGGTACCACATTGAAGCAGTCAATTAAACCTGGTTTCGGACAGTATTTTAGCCGATAACACCGGTTAGGTCTGGGTTAGGTCTGGGACATGCGCGCATCTGTCTTATACTTTCGCCTTTTTCGCAAACTTGTTGGCCAGATCCTGGGTTTTTTTCGTGTTTGAATCACGTAGTAATGTGGTAACACACTGAAGGAGTCAACTAAACCTGGTTTCGATCGTTATCTTAGAGGATAACACCGGTTAGGTCTGGGTAAGGTCTGGGTTATACCAGCATCTGGCTAATGAATTTGCCTTCTTCGCATACTTGTTGGCCAGATCCTTGGTTTTTTTCGTGTTTGAATCACGTAGTAATGTGGTAACACACTGAAGCATTCAATTAAACCTGGTTTCGATCAATGTTTTAGAGGATAACACCGGTTAGGTCTGGGTTAGGTCTGGGATATGCGCGCATCTGACATATACTTTCGCCCTTTTCGCAAACTTGTTGGCTAGATTCTGGGTTTTTTTCGGGTTTGAATCACGTAGTAATGTGGTTCCACGCAGAGACAGTCCATTAAACCTGGATGCGGACAGTATTTTAGCCGATAACACTGGTTATGTCTGGGTTTCGTCTAGGTTCTGCCCGCATGTGGCTCATGATTTTGCCTTCTTAGCATACTTGCTGGCCAGATCCTGGGTTTTTTTCGTGTTTGAATCACGTAGTAATGTGGTAACACACTCAAGCAGTCAATTAAACCTGGTTTCGATCAATATTTTAGAGGATAACACCGGTTAGGTCTGTGTTAGGTCTGGGTTATGCCCGCACCTGGCTAATGATTTTGCCTTCATCGCATACTTGTTGGATAGATCCTGGGTTTTTTTCGGGTTTGAATCACGTAGTAATGTGGTACCACACAGAAACAGTCCATTAAACCTGGATTCGGACAGTATTTTAGCCGATAACACCGGTTAGGTCTTGGTTGGGTCAGGGATATGCGCGCATCTGGCTTATACTTTCGCCTTTTTCGCAAACTTGTTGGCCAGATCCTGCGTTTTTTTCGTGTTTGAATCACGTAGTAATGTGGTAACACACTGAAGCAGTCAATTAAACCTGGATTCGATCATTATTTTCGAGGATAACACCGGTTAGGTCTGGGTTAGGTCTGGGTTATGCCCGCATCTGGCTCATGATTTTGCCTTCTTCGCATACTTGTTGGCCAGATCCTGGGTTTTTTCGTGTTTGAATCACGTAGTAATGTGGTAACACACTGAAGCAGTCAATTAAACCTGGTTTCGATCAATATTTTAGAGGATAACACCGGTTAGGTCTGGGATATGCGCGTATCTGGCTTATACTTTTGCCTTCTTCGCATACTTGTTGGCCAGATCCTGGGTTTTATCCGTGTTTGAATCACGTAGTAATGTGGTAACACACTGAAGCAGTCATTTAAACCTGGTTTCGATCAATATTTTAGAGGATAACACCGGTTAGGTCTAGGATATGCGCGCATCTGTCTTATACTTTCGCCTTTTTCGCAAACTTGTTGGCTAGATCCTGGGTTTTTTTCGGGTTTGAATCTCGTAGTAATGTGGTACCACACAGAAACAGTCCATTAAACCTGGTTACGGACAGTATTTTAGAGGATAACACCGGTTAGGTCTGGGTTTCGTCTGGGTTATGCCCGCATCCGGCTCATGATTTTGCCTTCTTCGCATACTTGTTGGCCAGATCCTGGGTTTTTTTCGTGTTTGAATCACGTAGTAATGTGGTACAACACTGAAGCAGTCAATTAAACCTGGTTTCGATCAATATTTTAGAGGATAACACCGGTTAGGTCTGGGATATGCGCGCATCTGGCTCATACTTTTGCCATTTTCGCAAACTTGTTGGCCAGATCCTGGGTTTTTTTCGGGTTTGAATCACGTAGTAATGTGGTACCACACAGAAACAGTCCAATAAACCTGGTTTCGATCAATATTTTAGAGGATAACACCCGTTAGGTCTGGGTTAGGTCTGGGTTATACCATCATCTGGCTCATGATTTCGCCTTCTTCGCATACGTGTTGGCCAGATCCTGGGTTTTTTTCGGGTTTGAATCACGTAGTAATGTGGTACCACACAGAAACAGTCCATTAAACCTGGATTCGGACAGTATTTTAGCCGATAACACCGGTTAGGTCTGGGTTAGGTCTGGGATATGCGCGCATCTGGCTTATACTTTCGCCTTTTTCGCAAACTTGTTGGCCAGATCCAGGGTTTTTTTCGTGTTTGAATCACGTAGTAATGTGGTAACACACTGAAGCAGTCAATTAAACCTGGAGTCGATCAATGTTTTAGAGGATAACACCGGTTAGGTCTGCGTTAGGTCTGGGATATGCGCGCATCTGGCTTATACTTTCGCCTTTTTTGCAAACTTGTTAGCTAGATCCTGGGTTTTTTCGGGTTTGAATCACGTAGTAATGTGGTACCACACAGAAACAGTCCATTAAACCTGGTTTCGATCAATATTTTAGAGGATAACACCGTATAGGTCGGGGTTAGGTCTGGGATATGCGCGCATCTGGCTTATACTTTCGCCTTTTTCGCCAACTTGTTGGCTAGATCCTGGGTTTTTTTCGGGTTTGAATCACGTAATAATGTGGTACCACACAGAAACAGTCCATTAAACCTGGATTCGGACAGTATTTCAGCGGATAACACAGGTTAGGTCTGGGTTAGGTCTGGGATATGCGCGCATCTGGCTTATACTTTCGCCTTTTTCACAAACTTGTTGGCTAGATCCTGGGTTTTTTCGTCTTTGAATCACGTAGTAATGTGGTAACGCACTGAATCAGTCAATTAAACCTGGTTTCGATCAATATTTTAGAGGATAACACCGGTTAGGTCTGTGTTAGGTCTGGGATATGCGCGCATCTGGCTTATACTTTCGCCGTTTTCGCAAACTTGTTGGCTAGATCCTGGGTTTTTTTCGGGTTTGAATCACGTAGTAATGTGGTAACACACAGAAACAGTCCATTAAACCTGGATTCGATCAATATTTTAGAGGATAATACCCGTTAGGTCTGGGTTAGGTCTGGGTTATACCATCATCTGGCTCATGATTTCGCCTTCTTCGCATACGTGTTGGCCAGATCCTGGGTTTTTTTCGGGTTTGAATCACGTAGTAATGTGGTACCACACAGAAACAGTCCATTAAACCTGGTTTCGATCAATATTTTAGAGGATAACACCGGTTAGGTCTGGGTTAGGTCTGGGTTATGCCCGCATCTGGCTCATGATTTTGCCTTCTTCGCATACTTGTTGGCCAAATCCTGGGTTTTTTTCGTGTTTGAATCACGTAGTAATGTGGTACCACACAGAAACAGTCCATTAAACCTGGATCCGGACAGTATTTTAGCCGATAACACCGGTTATGTCTGGGTTTCGTCTAGGTTCTGCCCGCATCTGGCTCATGATTTTGCCTTCTTCGCATACTTGTTGGCCAGATCCTGGGTTTTTTTCGTGTTTGAATCACGTAGTAATGTGGTAACACACTCAAGCAGTCAATTAAACCTGGTTTCGATCAATATTTTAGAGGATAACACCGGTTAGGTCTGAGTTAGGTCTGGGTTATGCCCGCACCTGGCTAATGATTTTGCCTTCATCGCATACTTGTTGGATAGATCCTGGGTTTTTTTCGGGTTTGAATCACGTAGTAATGTGGTACCACACGGAAACAGTCCATTAAACCTGGATTCGGACAGTATTTTAGCCGATAACACCGGTTAGGTCAGGGTTAGGTCTGGGATATGCGCGCATCTGGCTTATACTTTCGCCTTTTTCGCAAACTTGTTGGCCAGATCCTGGGTTTTTTTCGTGTTTGAATCACGTAGTAATGTGGTAACACACTGATGCAGTCAATTAAACCTGGATTCGATCAATGTTTTAGAGGATAACACCGGTTAGGTCTGGGTTAGGTCTGGGATATGCGCGCATCTGGCTTATACTTTCGCCTTTTTTGCAAACTTGTTAGCTAGATCCTGGGTTTTTTTCGGGTTTGAATCACGTAGTAATGTGGTACCACACAGAAACAGTCCATTAAACCTGGTTTCGATCAATATTTTAGAGGATAACACCGTATAGGTCGGGGTTAGGTCTGGGATATGCGCGCATCTGGCTTATACTTTCGCCTTTTTCGCCAACTTGTTGGCTAGATCCTGGGTTTTTTTCGGGTTTGAATCACGTAATAATGTGGTACCACACAGAAACAGTCCATTAAACCTGGATTCGGACAGTATTTCAGCGGATAACACCGGTTAGGTCTGGGTTAGGTCTGGGATATGCGCGCATCTGGCTTATACTTTCGCCTTTTTCACAAACTTGTTGGCTAGATCCTGGGTTTTTTCGTCTTTGAATCACGTAGTAATGTGGTAACACACTGAATCAGTCAATTAAACCTGGTTTCGATCAATATTTTAGAGGATAACACCGGTTAGGTCTGGGTTAGGTCTGGGTTATGCCCGCATCTGGCTCATGATTTTGCCTTCTTCGCATACTTGTTGGCCAGATCCTGGGTTTTTTTCGTGTTTGAAACACGTAGTAATGTGGTAACACACTGAAGCAGTCAATTAAACCTGGTTTCGATCAATATTTCAGAGGATAACACAGGTTAGGTCTGGGTTAGGTCTGGGATATGCGCGCATCTGGCTTATACTTTCGCCCTTTTCGCAAACTTGTTGGCTAGATCCTGGGTTTTTTTCGGGTTTGAATCACGTAGTAATGTGGTAACACACAGAAACAGTCCATTAAACCTGGATTCGATCAATGTTTTAGAGGATAACACCGGTTAGGTCTGGGTTAGGTCTGGGATATGCCCGCATCTGGCTCATGATTTGGCCTTCTTCGCATACTTGTTGGCCAGATCCTGGGTTTTTTCGTGTTTGAATCACGTAGTAATGTGGTACCACGTTGAAGCAGTCAATTAAACCTGGTTTCGATCAATATTTTAGAGGATAGCACCGCTTAGGTCTGGGTTAGGTCTGGGTTATGCCCGCACCTGGCTAATGATTTTGCATTCATCGCAAACTTGTTGGCTAGATCCTGGGTTTTTTTCGTGTTTGAATCACGTAGTAATGTGGTAACACACTGAAGCAGTCAATTAATCCTGGTTTCGATCAATATTTCAGAGGATAACACCGTTTAGCTCTGGGTTAAGTCTGGGATATGCGCGCATCTGGCTTATACTTTTGCCTTTTTCGCAAACTTGTTGGCTAGATCCTGGGTTTTTTCGTCTTTGAATCACGTAGTAATGTGGTAACACACTGAAGCAGTCAATTAAACCTGGTTTCGACCAATATTTTAGAGGATAACACCGGTTAGGTCTGGGTTAGGTCTGGGTTATGCCCGCATCTGGCTCATGATTTTGACTTCTTCGCAAACTTGTTGGCTAGATCCTGGGTTTTTTTAGTGTTTGAATCACGTAGTAATGTGGTACCACATTGAAGCAGTCAATTAAACCTGGTTTCGATCAATATTTTAGAGGAAAACACCGGTTAGGTCTGGGTTAGGTCTGGGTTATGCCCGCACCTGGCTAATGATTTTGCATTCATCGCAAACTTGTTGGCTAGATCCCGGGTTTTTTCGGGTTTGAATCACGTAGTAATGTGGTACCACACAGAAACAGTCCATTAAACCTGGATTCGGACAGTATTTTAGCGGATAACACCGGTTAGGTCTGGGTTTCGTCTGGGTTATGCCCGCATCTGGCTCATGATTTTGCCCTCTACGCATACTTGTTGGCCAGATCCTGGGTATTTTTCGTGTTTGAATCACGTAGTAATGTGGTAACACACTGAAGCAGTCACTTAAACCTGGATTCGATCAATGTTTTAGAGGATAACACCGGTTAGGTCTGGGTTAGGTCTGGGATATGCGCGCATCTGGCTTATACTTTCGCCATTTTCGCAAACTTGTTGGCTAGATCCTGGGTTTTTTTCGTGTTTGAATCACGTAGTAATGTGGTAACACACTGAAGCAGTCAATTAAACTTGGTTTTGACCAATATTTTAAAGGATAACACCGGTTAGGTCTGGGTTAGGTCTGGGATATGCGCGCATCTGGCTTATAGGTTCGTCTTTTTCGCAAAATTGCTGGCCAGATCCTGGGTTTTTTTCGGGTTTGAATCACGTAGTAATGTGGTACCACACAGAAACAGTCCAATAAACCGGGATTCGATCAATGTTTTAGAGGATAACACCGGTTAGGTCTGGGTTAGGTCTGGGATATGCGCGCATCTGGCTTATACTTACGCCTTTTTCGCAAACTTGTTGGCTAGATCCTGGGTTTTTTCGGGTTTGAATCACGTAGTAATGTGGTACCACACAGAAGCAGTCCAATAAACCTGGATTCGGACAGTATTTTAGAGGATAACACCGGTTAGGTCTGGGTTTCGTCTGGGTTATGCCCGCATCTGGCTCATGATTTTGCCTTCTTCGCATACTTGTTGGCCAGATCCTGGGTTTTTTTCGTGTTTGAATCACGTAGTAATGTGGTACAACACTGAAGCAGTCAATTAAACCTGGTTTCGATCAATATTTTAGAGGATAACACCGGTTAGGTCTGGGATATGCGCGCATCTGGCTTATACTTTTGCCTTCTTCGCATACTTGTTGGCCAGATCCTGGGTTTTATCCGTGTTTGAATCACGTAGTAATGTGGTAACACACTGAAGCAGTCATTCAAACCTGGTTTCGATCAATATTTTAGAGGATAACACCGGTTAGGTCTGGGATATGCGCGCATCTGTCTTATACTTTCGCCTTTTTCGCAAACTTGTTGGCTAGATCCAGGGTTTTTTTCGGGTTTGAATCTCGTAGTAATGTGGTACCACACAGAAACAGTCCATTAAACCTGGTTACGGACAGTATTTTAGAGGATAACACCGGTTAGGTCTGGGTTTCGTCTGGGTTATGCCCGCATCCGGCTCATGATTTTGCCTTCTTCGCATACTTGCTGGCCAGATCCTGGGTTTTTTTCGTGTTTGAATCACGTAGTAATGTGGTAACACACTCAATCAGTCAATTAAACCTGGTTTCGATCAATATTTTAGAGGATAACACCGGTTAGGTCTGGGTTAGGTCTGGGTTATGCCCGCACCTGGCTAATGATTTTGCATTCATCGCAAACTTGTTGGCTAGATCCAGGGTTTTTTTCGGGTTTGAATCACCTAGTAATGTGGTACCACACAGAAACAGTTCATTAAACCTGGATTCGGACAGTATTTTAGCGGATAACACCGGTTAGGTCTGGGTTTCGTCTGGGTTATGCCCGCATCTAGCTCATGATTTTGCCTTCTTCGCATACTTGTTGGCCAGATCCTGGGTTTTTTTCGTGTTTGAATCACGTAGTAATGTGGTACAACACTGAAGCAGTCAATTAAACCTGGTTTCGATCAATATTTTAGAGGATAACACCGGTTAGGTCTGGGATATGCGCGCATCTGGCTTATACTTTTGCCTTCTTCGCATACTTGTTGGCCAGATCCTGGGTTTTATCCGTGTTTGAATCACGTAGTAATGTGGTAACACACTGAAGCAGTCATTCAAACCTGGTTTCGATCAATATTTTAGAGGATAACACCGGTTAGGTCTGGGATATGTGCGCATCTGGCTCATACTTTTGCCCTTTTCGCAAACTTGTTGGCCAGATCCTGGGTTTTTTTCGGGTTTGAATCAGGTAGTAATGTGGTAACACACTGAAGCAGTCATTTAAACCTGGTTTCGATCAATGTTTTAGAGGATAACACCGGTTAGGTCAGGGTTAGGTCTGGGATATGCGCGCATCTGGCTTATACTTTCGCCATTTTCGCAAACTTGTTGGCTAGATCCTGGGTTTTTTTCGGGTTTGAATCACGTAGTAATGTGGTAACACACTGAAGCAGTCATTTAAACCTGGTTTCGATGAATGTTTTAGAGGATAACACCGGTTTGGTCAGGGTTAGGTCTGGGATATGCGCGCATCTGGCTTATACTTTCGCCTTTTTCGCAAACTTGTTGGCTAGATCCTGGGTTTTTTTCGGGTTTGAATCACGTAGTAATGTGGTACCACACAGAAGCAGTCCAATAAACCTTGATTCGGACAGTATTTTAGAGGATAACACCGGTTAGGTCTGGGTTTCGTCTGGGTTATGCCCGCATCTGGCTCATGATTTTGCCTTCTTCGCATACTTGTTGGCCAGATCCTGGGTTTTTTTCGTGTTTGAATCACGTAGTAATGTGGTACCACACAGAAACAGTCCATTAAACCTGGATTCGGACAGTATTTTAGCCGATAACACCGGTTAGGTCTGGGTTAGGTCTGGGATATGCGCGCATCTGGCTTATACTTTCGCCTTTTTCGCAAACTTGTTGGCCAGATCCTGGGTTTTTTTCGTGTTTGAATCACGTAGTAATGTGGTAACACACTGAAGCAGTCATTTAAACCTGGTTTCGATGAATGTTTTAGAGGATAACACCGGTTTGGTCAGGGTTAGGTCTGGGATATGCGCGCATCTGGCTTATACTTTCGCCTTTTTCGCAAACTTGTTAGCTAGATCCTGGGGTTTTTTCGGGTTTGAATCACGTAGTAATGTGGTACCACACAGAAGCAGTCCATTAAACCTGGTTTCGATCAATGTTTTAGAGGATAACACCGGTTAGGTCTGGCTTAGGTCTGGGATATGCGCGCATCTGGCTTATACTTTCGCCTTTTTCGCAAACTTGTTGGCTAGATCCTGGGTTTTTTTCGGGTTTGAATCACGTAGTAATGTGGTACCACACAGAAGCAGTCCAATAAACCTTGATTCGGACAGTATTTTAGAGGATAACACCGGTTAGGTCTGGGTTTCGTCTGGGTTATGCCCGCATCTGGCTCATGATTTTGCCTTCTTCGCATACTTGTTGGCCAGATCCTGGGTTTTTTTCGTGTTTGAATCACGTAGTAATGTGGTACCACGCAGAAACAGTCCATTAAGCCTGGTTTCGGACAGTATTTTAGAGGATAACACCGGTTAGGTCTGGGTTAGGTCTGGGATATGCCCGCATCTGGCTTATACTTTCGCCCTTTTCGCAAACTTGTTGGCTAGATCCTGGGTTTTTTTCGGGTTTGAATCACGTAGTAATGTGGTACCACACAGAAACAGTCCATTAAACCTGGATTCGGACAGTATTTTAGCCGATAACACCGGTTAGGTCTGGGTTTCGTCTAGGTTCTGCCCGCATCTGGCTCATGGTTTTGCCTTCTTCGCATACTTGTTGGCCAGATCCTGGGTTTTTTTCGTGTTTGAATCACGTAGTAATGTGGTAACACACTCAATCAGTCAATTAAACCTGGTTTCGATCAATATTTTAGAGGATAACACCGGTTAGGTCTGGGTTAGGTCTGGGTTATGCCCGCACCTGGCTAATGATTTTGCATTCATCGCAAACTTGTTGGCTAGATCCCGGATTTTTTTCGGGTTTGAATCACCTAGTAATGTGGTACCACACAGAAACAGTCCATTAAACCTGGATTCGGACAGTATTTTAGCGGATAACACCGGTTAGGTCTGGGTTTCGTCTGGGTTATGCCCGCATCTGGCTCATGATTTTGCCTTCTTCGCATAATTGTTGGCCAGATCCTGGGTTTTTTTCGTGTTTGAATCACGTAGTAATGTGGTAACACACTGTAGCAGTCAATCAAACCTGGATTCGATCAACGTTTTAGAGGATAACACTGGTTAGGTCTGGGTTAGGTCTGGGATATGCGCGCATCTGGCTTATACTTTCGCCTTTTTCGCAAATTTGTTGGCTAGATCCTGGGTTTTTTTCGGGTTTGAATCACGTAGTAATGTGGTACCACACAGAAACAGTCCATTAAACCTGGTTTCGGACAGTATTTTAGAGGATAACACCGGTTAGGCCTGGGTTTCGTCTGGGTTATGCCCTCATCTGGCTCATGATTTTGCATGATCGCATACTTGTTGGCCAGATTTTGGGTTTTTTTCGTGTTTGAATCACGTAGTAATGTGGTAACACACTGAAGCAGTCAATTAAACCTGGTTTCGATCAATATTTTAGAGGATAACACCGGTTAGGTCAGGGTTAGGTCTGGGATATGCGCGCATCTGGCTTATACTTTCGCCGTTTTCGCAAACTTGTTGGCCAGATCTTGGGTTTTTTTCGTGTTTGAATCACGTAGTAATGTGGTAACACACTGAAGCAGTCAATTAAACCTGGTTTCGACCAATATTTTAAAGGATAACACCGGTTAGGTCTGGGTTAGGTCTGGGATATGCGCGCATCTGGCTTATACTTTCGTCTTTTTCGCAAAATTGCTGGCCAGATCCTGGGTTTTTTTCGTGTTTGAATCATGTAGTAATGTGGTACAACACTGAAGCAGTCAATTAAACCTGGTTTCAATCAATATTTTAGAGGATTACATCGGTTAGGTCTGGGATATTCGCCCATCTGGCTTATACTTTCGCCTTTTTCGCAAACTTGTTGGCTAGATCCTGGGTTTTTTTCGTGTTTGAAACACGTAGTAATGTGGTACAACACTGAAGCAGTCAATTAAACCTTGTTTCGATAAATATTTTAGTGGATAACACCGGTTAGGTCTGGGATATGCGCGCATCTGGCTTATACTTTCGCCTTTTTCGCAAACTTGTTGGCTAGATCCTGGGTTTTTTTCGTGTTTGAATCACGTAGTAATGTGGTAACACACTGAAGCAGTCAATTAAACGTGGTTTCGATCAATATTTTAGAGGATAACACCGGTTAGGTCTGGGTTAGGTCTCGGATATGCGCGCATCTGGCTTATACTTTCGCCATTTTCGCAAACTTGTTGGCTAGATCCTGGGTTTTTTTCGGGTTTGAATCACGTAGTAATGTGGTACCACACAGAAACAGTCCAATAAACCCGGATTCGATCAATGTTTTAGAGGATAACACCGGTTAGGTCTGGGTTAGGTCTGGGATATGCGCGCATCTGGCTTATACTTTCGCCTTTTTCGCAAACTTGTTGGCTAGATCCTGGGTTTTTTCGGGTTTGAATCACGTAGTAATGTGGTACAACACTGAGGCAATCAATTAAACCTGGTTTCGATCAATATTTTAGAGGATAACACCGGTTAGGTCTGGGTTATGCGCGCACCTGGCTTATACTTTCGCCTTTTTCGCAAACTTGTTGGCTAGATCCTGGGTTTTTTTCGGGTTTGAATCTCGTAGTAATGTGGTACCACACAGAAACAGGCCATTAAACCTGGTTTCAGACAGTATTTTAGAGGATAACACCGGTTAGGTCTGGGTTAGGTCTGGGTTATGCCCGCACCTGGCTAATGATTTTGCATTCATCGCAAACTTGTTGGCTAGATCCAGGGTTTTTTTCGGGTTTGAATCACCTAGTAATGTGGTACCACACAGAAACAGTTCATTAAACCTGGATTCGGACAGTATTTTAGCGGATAACACCGGTTAGGTCTGGGTTTCGTCTGGGTTATGCCCGCATCTGGCTCATGATTTTGCCTTCTTCGCATACTTGTTGGCCAGATCCTGGGTTTTTTTCGTGTTTGAATCACGTAGTAATGTGGTACAACACTGAAGCAGTCAATTAAACCTGGTTTCGATCAATATTTTAGAGGATAACACCGGTTAGGTCTGGGATATGCGCGCATCTGGCTTATACTTTTGCCTTCTTCGCATACTTGTTGGCCAGATCCTGGGTTTTATCCGTGTTTGAATCACGTAGTAATGTGGTAACACACTGAAGCAGTCATTCAAACCTGGTTTCGATCAATATTTTAGAGGATAACACCGGTTAGGTCTGGGATATGTGCGCATCTGGCTCATACTTTTGCCCTTTTCGCAAACTTGTTGGCCAGATCCTGGGTTTTTTTCGGGTTTGAATCAGGTAGTAATGTGGTAACACACTGAAGCAGCCATTTAAACCTGGTTTCGATCAATGTTTTAGAGGATAACACCGGTTAGGTCAGGGTTAGGTCTGGGATATGCGCGCATCTGGCTTATACTTTCGCCATTTTCGCAAACTTGTTGGCTAGATCCTGGGTTTTTTTCGGGTTTGAATCACGTAGTAATGTGGTAACACACTGAAGCAGTCATTTAAACCTGGTTTCGATGAATGTTTTAGAGGATAACACCGGTTTGGTCAGGGTTAGGTCTGGGATATGCGCGCATCTGGCTTATACTTTCGCCTTTTTCGCAAACTTGTTGGCTAGATCCTGGGTTTTTTTCGGGTTTGAATCACGTAGTAATGTGGTACCACACAGAAGCAGTCCAATAAACCTTGATTCGGACAGTATTTTAGAGGATAACACCGGTTAGGTCTGGGTTTCGTCTGGGTTATGCCCGCATCTGGCTCATGATTTTGCCTTCTTCGCATACTTGTTGGCCAGATCCTGGGTTTTTTTCGTGTTTGAATCACGTAGTAATGTGGTACCACACAGAAACAGTCCATTAAACCTGGATTCGGACAGTATTTTAGCCGATAACACCGGTTAGGTCTGGGTTAGGTCTGGGATATGCGCGCATCTGGCTTATACTTTCGCCTTTTTCGCAAACTTGTTGGCCAGATCCTGGGTTTTTTTCGTGTTTGAATCACGTAGTAATGTGGTAACACACTGAAGCAGTCATTTAAACCTGGTTTCGATGAATGTTTTAGAGGATAACACCGGTTTGGTCAGGGTTAGGTCTGGGATATGCGCGCATCTGGCTTATACTTTCGCCTTTTTCGCAAACTTGTTAGCTAGATCCTGGGGTTTTTTCGGGTTTGAATCACGTAGTAATGTGGTACCACACAGAAGCAGTCCATTAAACCTGGTTTCGATCAATGTTTTAGAGGATAACACCGGTTAGGTCTGGCTTAGGTCTGGGATATGCGCGCATCTGGCTTATACTTTCGCCTTTTTCGCAAACTTGTTGGCTAGATCCTGGGTTTTTTTCGGGTTTGAATCACGTAGTAATGTGGTACCACACAGAAGCAGTCCAATAAACCTTGATTCGGACAGTATTTTAGAGGATAACACCGGTTAGGTCTGGGTTTCGTCTGGGTTATGCCCGCATCTGGCTCATGATTTTGCCTTCTTCGCATACTTGTTGGCCAGATCCTGGGTTTTTTTCGTGTTTGAATCACGTAGTAATGTGGTACCACGCAGAAACAGTCCATTAAGCCTGGTTTCGGACAGTATTTTAGAGGATAACACCGGTTAGGTCTGGGTTAGGTCTGGGATATGCCCGCATCTGGCTTATACTTTCGCCCTTTTCGCAAACTTGTTGGCTAGATCCTGGGTTTTTTTCGGGTTTGAATCACGTAGTAATGTGGTACCACACAGAAACAGTCCATTAAACCTGGATTCGGACAGTATTTTAGCCGATAACACCGGTTAGGTCTGGGTTTCGTCTAGGTTCTGCCCGCATCTGGCTCATGGTTTTGCCTTCTTCGCATACTTGTTGGCCAGATCCTGGGTTTTTTTCGTGTTTGAATCACGTAGTAATGTGGTAACACACTCAATCAGTCAATTAAACCTGGTTTCGATCAATATTTTAGAGGATAACACCGGTTAGGTCTGGGTTAGGTCTGGGTTATGCCCGCACCTGGCTAATGATTTTGCATTCATCGCAAACTTGTTGGCTAGATCCCGGATTTTTTTCGGGTTTGAATCACCTAGTAATGTGGTACCACACAGAAACAGTCCATTAAACCTGGATTCGGACAGTATTTTAGCGGATAACACCGGTTAGGTCTGGGTTTCGTCTGGGTTATGCCCGCATCTGGCTCATGATTTTGCCTTCTTCGCATACTTGTTGGCCAGATCCTGGGTTTTTTTCGTGTTTGAATCACGTAGTAATGTGGTAACACACTGTAGCAGTCAATCAAACCTGGATTCGATCAACGTTTTAGAGGATAACACTGGTTAGGTCTGGGTTAGGTCTGGGATATGCGCGCATCTGGCTTATACTTTCGCCTTTTTCGCAAATTTGTTGGCTAGATCCTGGGTTTTTTTCGGGTTTGAATCACGTAGTAATGTGGTACCACACAGAAACAGTCCATTAAACCTGGTTTCGGACAGTATTTTAGAGGATAACACCGGTTAGGCCTGGGTTTCGTCTGGGTTATGCCCTCATCTGGCTCATGATTTTGCATGATCGCATACTTGTTGGCCAGATTTTGGGTTTTTTTCGTGTTTGAATCACGTAGTAATGTGGTAACACACTGAAGCAGTCAATTAAACCTGGTTTCGATCAATATTTTAGAGGATAACACCGGTTAGGTCAGGGTTAGGTCTGGGATATGCGCGCATCTGGCTTATACTTTCGCCGTTTTCGCAAACTTGTTGGCCAGATCTTGGGTTTTTTTCGTGTTTGAATCACGTAGTAATGTGGTAACACACTGAAGCAGTCAATTAAACCTGGTTTCGACCAATATTTTAAAGGATAACACCGGTTAGGTCTGGGTTAGGTCTGGGATATGCGCGCATCTGGCTTATACTTTCGTCTTTTTCGCAAAATTGCTGGCCAGATCCTGGGTTTTTTTCGTGTTTGAATCATGTAGTAATGTGGTACAACACTGAAGCAGTCAATTAAACCTGGTTTCAATCAATATTTTAGAGGATTACATCGGTTAGGTCTGGGATATTCGCCCATCTGGCTTATACTTTCGCCTTTTTCGCAAACTTGTTGGCTAGATCCTGGGTTTTTTTCGTGTTTGAAACACGTAGTAATGTGGTACAACACTGAAGCAGTCAATTAAACCTTGTTTCGATAAATATTTTAGTGGATAACACCGGTTAGGTCTGGGATATGCGCGCATCTGGCTTATACTTTCGCCTTTTTCGCAAACTTGTTGGCTAGATCCTGGGTTTTTTTCGTGTTTGAATCACGTAGTAATGTGGTAACACACTGAAGCAGTCAATTAAACGTGGTTTCGATCAATATTTTAGAGGATAACACCGGTTAGGTCTGGGTTAGGTCTCGGATATGCGCGCATCTGGCTTATACTTTCGCCATTTTCGCAAACTTGTTGGCTAGATCCTGGGTTTTTTTCGGGTTTGAATCACGTAGTAATGTGGTACCACACAGAAACAGTCCAATAAACCCGGATTCGATCAATGTTTTAGAGGATAACACCGGTTAGGTCTGGGTTAGGTCTGGGATATGCGCGCATCTGGCTTATACTTTCGCCTTTTTCGCAAACTTGTTGGCTAGATCCTGGGTTTTTTCGGGTTTGAATCACGTAGTAATGTGGTACAACACTGAGGCAATCAATTAAACCTGGTTTCGATCAATATTTTAGAGGATAACACCGGTTAGGTCTGGGTTATGCGCGCACCTGGCTTATACTTTCGCCTTTTTCGCAAACTTGTTGGCTAGATCCTGGGTTTTTTTCGGGTTTGAATCTCGTAGTAATGTGGTACCACACAGAAACAGGCCATTAAACCTGGTTTCAGACAGTATTTTAGAGGATAACACCGGTTAGGTCTGGGTTTCGTCTGGGTTATGCCCGCATCTGGCTCATGATTTTGCCTTCTTCGCATACTTGTTGGCCAGATCCTGGGTTTTTTTCGTGTTTGAATCACGTAGTAATGTGGTACCACGCAGAAACAGTCCATTAAGCCTGGTTTCGGACAGTATTTTAGAGGATAACACCGGTTAGGTCTGGGTTAGGTCTGGGATATGCGCGCATCTGGCTTATACTTTCGCCTTTTTCGCAAACTTGTTGGCCAGATCCTGGGTTTTTTTCGTGTTTGAATCACTCAGTAATGTGGTACAACACTGAAGCAGTCAATTAAACCTGGTTTCGATCAATATTTTAGAGGATAACACCGGTTAGGTCTGGGTTAGGTCTGGGATATGCCCGCATCTGGCTCATGATTTGGCCTTCTTCGCATACTTGTTGGCCAGATCCTGGGTTTTCTTCGTGTTTGAATCACGTAGTAATGTGGTAACACACTGAAGCAGTCAATTAAACCTGGTTTCGATCAATATTTTAGAGGATAACACCGGTTAGGTCTGGGTTAGGTCTGGGTTATGCCCGCATCTGGCTCATGATTTTGCCTTTTTCGCATACTTGTTGGCCAGATCCTCGGTTTCTTTCGTGTTTGAATCACGCAGTAATGTGGTACAACACTGAGGCAGTCAATTAAACCTGGTTTCGATCAATATTTTAGAGGATAACACCGGTTAGGTCTGGGTTATGCGCGCACCTGGCTTATACTTTCGCCTTTTTCGCAAACTTGTTGGCTAGATCCTGGGTTTTTTTCGGGTTTGAATCTCGTAGTAATGTGGTACCACACAGAAACAGGCCATTAAACCTGGTTTCAGACAGTATTTTAGAGGATAACACCGGTTAGGTCTGGGTTTCGTCTGGGTTATGCCCGCATCAGGCTCATGATTTTGCCTTCTTCGCATACTTGTTGGCCAGATTTTGGGTTTTTTTCGTGTTTGAATCACGTAGTAATGTGGTAACACACTGAAGCAGTCAACTAAACCTGGTTTCGATCAATATTTTAGAGGATAACACCGGTTAGGTCTGGGTTAGGTCTGGGATATGCGCGCATCTGGCTTATACTTTCGCCTTTTTCGCAAACTTGTTGGCCAGATCCTGGGTTTTTTTCGTGTTTGAATCACTCAGTAATGTGGTACAACACTGAAGCAGTCAATTAAACCTGGTTTCGATCAATATTTTAGAGGATAACACCGGTTAGGTCTGGGTTATGCGCGCACCTGGCTTATACTTTCGCCTTTTTCGCAAACTTGTTGGCCAGATCTTGGGGTTTTTTCGTGTTTGAATCACGTTGTAATGTGGTAACACACTGAAGCAGTCAATTAAACCTGGTTTCGACCAATATTTTAAAGGATAACACCGGTTAGGTCTGGGTTAGGTCTGGGATATGCGCGCATCTGGCTTATACTTTCGTCTTTTTCGCAAAATTGCTGGCCAGATCCTGGGTTTTTTTCGTGTTTGAATCACGTAGTAATGTGGTACAACACTGAGGCAGTCGATTAAACCTGGTTTCGATCAATATTTTAGAGGAGTACATCGGTTAGGTCTGGGATATTCGCCCATCTGGCTTATACTTTCGCCTTTTT